>NC_069503.1:843675918-844001543 GCF_027579735.1 Bombina bombina
TCGGCGTTCCGGATGTGGCGTCATTTTTGGCGCCAAAAGCATTTAGGCGCCAAATAATGTGGGCGTCTTATTTGGCGCTAAAAAATATGGGCGTCGCTTTTGTCTCCACATTATTTCAGTCTCATTTTCATTTGCTTCTGGTTGCTAGAAGCTTGATGTTTGGCATTTTTTTCCCATTCCTGAAACTGTCTTATAAGGAATTTGATTTATTTTGCTTTATATGTTGTTTTTTCTCTTACATATTGCAAGATGTCTCACGTTGCATCTGAGCCAGAAGATACTACAGGAAAACCACTGCCTGCTGGATCTACCAAAGCTAAGTGTATCTGCTGTAAACTTTTGGTAGCTATTTCTCCAGCTGTTGTTTGTATTAATTGTCATGACAAACTTGTTAAAGCAGATAATATTTCCTTTAGTGATGTACCATTGCCTGTTGCAGTTCCCTCAACATCTAAGGTGCAGAATGTTCCTGATAACATAAGAGATTTTGTTTCTGAATCCATAAAGAAGGCTTTGTCTGTTATTTCTCCTTCTAGTAAACGTAAAAAGTCTTTTAAATCTTCTCTCTCTACAGATGAATTTTTAAATGAACACCATCATTCTGATTCTTTGGACTCTTCTAGTTCAGAGGATTCTGTCTCAGAGATTGATGCTGATAAATCTTCATATTTATTTAAGATGGAATTTATTCGCTCTTTACTTAAAGAAGTACTAATTGCTTTAGAAATAGAGGATTCTAGTCCTCTTGATACTAATTCTATACGTTTGGATAAGGTTTTTAAAGCTCCTACGGTTATTCCAGAAGTCTTTCCTGTTCCTAATGCTATTTCTGCAGTAATTGCTAAGGAATGGGATAAATTGGGTAATTCATTTACTCCTTCTAAACGTTTTAAGCAATTATATCCTGTTCCGCCTGACAGGTTAGAATTTTGGGACAAAATCCCTAAAGTTGATGGGGCTATTTCTACCCTTGCTAAACGTACTACCATTCCTACGTCAGATGGTACCTCGTTTAAGGATCCTTTAGATAGAAAAATTGAATCTTTTTCTAAGAAAAGCTTATCTATGTTCAGGTAATCTTCTTAGACCTGCTATATCATTGGCTGATGTTGCTGCAGCTTCAACTTTTTGGTTGGAAACTCTAGCGCAACAAGTAACAAATCGTGATTCTCATGATATTATTATTCTTCTCCAGCATGCTAATAATTTCATCTGTGATGCCATTTTTGATATTATTAGAGTTGATGTTAGATTTATGTCTCTGGCTATCTTAGCCAGAAGAGCTTTATGGCTTAAGACTTGGAATGCTGATATGGCTTCTAAATCAACTCTACTTTCCATTTCTTTCCAGGGAAACAAATTATTTGGTTCTCAGTTGGATTCTATTATTTCAACTGTTACTGGTGGGAAAGGAACTTTTTTACCACAGGATAAAAAATCTAAAGGTAAAAACAGGGCTAACAATCGTTTTCGTTCCTTTCGTTTCAACAAAGAACAAAAGCCTGATCCTTCGTCCTCAGGAGCAGTTTCAGTTTGGAAACCATCTCCAGTCTGGAATAAATCCAAGCCTGCTAGAAAGGCAAAGCCTGCTTCTAAGTTCACATGAAGGTACGGCCCTCATTCCAGTTCAGCTGGTAGGGGGCAGGTTACGTTTTTTCAAAGAAATTTGGATCAAATCTGTTCACAATCTTTGGATTCAGAACATTGTTTCAGAAGGGTACAGAATTGGTTTCAAGATGAGACCTCCTGCAAAGAGATTTTTTCTTTCCCATGTCCCAGTAAATCCAGTGAAAGCTCAAGCATTTCTGAATTGTGTTTCAGATCTAGAGTTGGCTGGAGTAATTATGCCAGTTCCAGTTCCGGAACAGGGGATGGGGTTTTATTCAAATCTCTTCATTGTACCAAAGAAGGAGAATTCCTTCAGACCAGTTCTGGATCTAAAATTATTGAATCGTTATGTAAGGATACCAACGTTCAAGATGGTAACTGTAAGGACTATATTGCCTTTTGTTCAGCAAGGGAATTATATGTCCACAATAGATTTACAGGATGCATATCTGCATATTCCGATTCATCCAGATCATTATCAGTTCCTGAGATTCTCTTTTCTAGACAAGCATTACCAATTTGTGGCTCTACCGTTTGGCCTTGCTACAGCTCCAAGAATTTTCACAAAGATTCTCGGTGCCCTTCTGTCTGTAATCAGAGAACAGGGTATTGTGGTATTTCCTTATTTGGACGATATCTTGGTACTTGCTCCGTCTTTACATTTAGCAGAGTCTCATACGAATCGACTTGTGTTGTTTCTTCAAGTTCATGGTTGGAGGATCAATTTACCAAAAAGTTCTTTGATTCCTCAAACAAGGGTAACCTTTCTGGGTTTCCAGATAGATTCAGTGTCCATGACTCTGTCTTTAACAGACAAGAGACGTCTAAAATTGATTACAGCTTGTCGAAACCTTCAGTCACAATCATTCCCTTCGGTAGCCTTATGCATGGAAATTCTAGGTCTTATGACTGCTGCATCGGACGCGATCCCCTTTGCTCGTTTTCACATGCGACCTCTTCAGCTCTGTATGCTGAACCAATGGTGCAGGGATTACACGAAGATATCTCAATTAATATCTTTAAAACCGATTGTTCGACACTCTCTAACGTGGTGGACAAATCACCATCGTTTAATTCAGGGGGCTTCTTTTGTTCTTCCGACCTGGACTGTAATTTCAACAGATGCAAGTCTCACAGGTTGGGGAGCTGTGTGGGGATCTCTGACGGCACAAGGAGTTTGGGAATCTCAGGAGGTGAGATTACCGATCAATATTTTGGAACTCCGTGCAATTTTCAGAGCTCTTCAGTTTTGGCCTCTTCTGAAGAGAGAATCGTTCATTTGTTTTCAGACAGACAATGTCACAACTGTGGCATACATCAATCATCAAGGAGGGACTCACAGTCCTCTGGCTATGAAAGAAGTATCTCGAATTTTGGTTTGGGCGGAATCCAGCTCCTGTCTAATCTCTGCGGTTCATATCCCAGGTGTAGACAATTGGGAAGCGGATTATCTCAGTCGCCAAACGTTGCATCCGGGCGAATGGTCTCTTCACCCAGAGGTATTTCTTCAGATTGTTCAATTGTGGGGGCTCCCAGAGATAGATCTGATGGCCTCTCATCTAAACAAGAAACTTCCCAGGTATCTGTCCAGATCCCGGGATCCTCAGGCGGAGGCAGTGGATGCATTATCACTTCCTTGGAAGTATCATCCTGCCTATATCTTTCCGCCTCTAGTTCTTCTTCCAAGAGTAATCTCCAAGATTCTGAGGGAATGCTTGTTTGTTCTGCTAATAGCTCCGGCATGGCCTCACAGGTTTTGGTATGCGGATCTTGTCCGGATGGCATCTTGCCAGCCATGGACTCTTCCGTTAAGACCAGACCTTCTGTCACAAGGTCCTTTTTTCCATCCGGATCTGAAATCCTTAAATTTAAAGGTATGGAGATTGAACGCTTGATTCTTGGTCATAGAGGTTTCTCTGACTCCGTGATTAATACTATGTTACAGGCTCGTAAATCTGTATCTCGAGAGATATATTATAGAGTCTGGAAGACTTATATTTCATGGTGTCTTTCTCATCATTTTTCTTGGCATTCTTTTAGAATACCGAGAATTTTACAATTTCTTCAGGATGGTTTGGATAAGGGTTTGTCCGCAAGTTCTTTGAAAGGACAAATCTCTGCTCTTTCTGTTCTTTTTCACAGAAAGATTGCTATTCTTCCTGATATTCATTGTTTTGTACAAGCTTTGGTTCGTATAAAACCTGTCATTAAGTCAATTTCTCCTCCTTGGAGTTTGAATTTGGTTCTGGGAGCTCTTCAAGCTCCTCCGTTTGAACCTATGCATTCATTGGACATTAAATTACTTTCTTGGAAAGTTTTGTTCCTTTTGGCCATCTCTTCTGCTAGAAGAGTTTCTGAATTATCTGCTCTTTCGTGTGAGTCTCCTTTTCTGATTTTTCATCAGGATAAGGCGGTGTTGCGAACTTCTTTTGAATTTTTACCTAAAGTTGTGAATTCCAACAACATTAGTAGAGAAATTGTGGTTCCTTCATTATGTCCTAATCCTAAGAATTCTAAGGAGAAATCATTGCATTCTTTGGATGTTGTTAGAGCTTTGAAATATTATGTTGAAGCTACGAAATCTTTCCGTAAGACTTCTAGTCTATTTGTTATCTTTTCCGGTTCTAGGAAAGGCCAGAAAGCTTCTGCCATTTCTTTGGCATCTTGGTTGAAATCTTTAATTCATCTTGCCTATGTTGAGTCGGGTAAAACTCCGCCTCAAAGAATTACAGCTCATTCTACTAGGTCAGTATCTACTTCCTGGGCGTTTAGGAATGAAGCTTCGGTTGACCAGATCTGCAAAGCAGCAACTTGGTCTTCTTTGCATACTTTTACTAAATTCTACCATTTTGATGTATTTTCTTCTTCTGAAGCAGTTTTTGGTAGAAAAGTTCTTCAGGCAGCGGTTTCAGTTTGAATCTTCTGCTTATGTTTTTTGTTAAACTTTATTTTGGGTGTGGATTATTTTCAGCAGGAATTGGCTGTCTTTATTTTATCCCTCCCTCTCTAGTGACTCTTGTGTGGAAAGATCCACATCTTGGGTAGTCATTATCCCATACGTCACTAGCTCATGGACTCTTGTTAATTACATGAAAGAAAACATAATTTATGTAAGAACTTACCTGATAAATTCATTTCTTTCATATTAACAAGAGTCCATGAGGCCCACCCTTTTTTGTGGTGGTTATGATTTTTTTGTATAAAGCACAATTATTCCAATTCCTTATTTTATATGCTTCGCACTTTTTCTTATCACCCCACTTCTTGGCTATTCGTTAAACTGATTTGTGGGTGTGGTGAGGGGTGTATTTATAGGCATTTTAAGGTTTGGGAAACTTTGCCCCTCCTGGTAGGAATGTATATCCCATACGTCACTAGCTCATGGACTCTTGTTAATATGAAAGAAATGAATTTATCAGGTAAGTTCTTACATAAATTATGTTTTTCTTTTTAGTCCCTGGAATGGTGAACAGTGTTTAAAAATTTTGTTAATCATAACAAAATAATTTGCTTCAACATAAAGAAGCAAGTTTTTTTTAATTTTTAAACACGTAGTTTATTGCAAAAGTGCTTCTATTCAAAACTTAAGTGCACTTTTCAATTTTGACCATTATGTCCCTTTAAAGACATACTAAAGTGAAAATTTAATTTTCATGATTCAGGTAGAGCATGCAATAAAAAAAAACATAATTTATGCTTACCTGATAAATTCCTTTCTTCTGTAGTGTGATCAGTCCACGGGTCATCATTACTTCTGGGATATTACTCCTCCCCAACAGGAAGTGCAAGAGGATTCACCCAGCAGAGTTGCATATAGCCCCTCCCCTCTACGTCACCCCCAGTCATTCGACCAAGGACAAACGAGAAAGGAGGAACCAAGGGTGTAGTGGTGACTGGAGTATAATTTAAAAATAAATACCTGCCTTAAAAACAGGGCGGGCCGTGGACTGATCACACTACAGAAGAAAGGAATTTATCAGGTAAGCATAAATTATGTTTTCTTCTGTTAAGTGTGATCAGTCCACGGGTCATCATTACTTCTGGGATACCAATACCAAAGCAAAAGTACACGGATGACGGGAGGGATAGGCAGGCTCTTTTATACAGAAGGAACCACTGCCTGAAGAACCTTTCTCCCAAAAATAGCCTCCGAGGAAGCAAATGTGTCAAATTTGTAAAATTTGGAAAAAGTATGAAGCGAAGACCAAGTTGCAGCCTTGCAAATCTGTTCAACAGAGGCCTCATTCTTGAAGGCCCAAGTGGAAGCCACAGCTCTAGTAGAATGGGCTGTAATTCTTTCAGGAGGCTGCTGTCCAGCAGTCTCATAAGCTAAACGTATTATACTACGAAGCCAAAAGGAAAGAGAGGTTGCCGAAGCCTTTTGACCTCTCCTCTGTCCAGAGTACACGACAAACAGAGAAGACGTTTGTCGAAATTCCTTAGTTGCCTGTAAGTAAAATTTTAGGGCACGAACTACATCCAGATTATGTAGTAATCGTTCCTTCTTTGAAGAAGGATTTGGGCACAAGGAAGGAACAACAATCTCTTGATTGATATTCCTGTTAGTGACTACCTTGGGTAAGAACCCAGGTTTAGTACGCAGAACTACCTTATCCGAATGAAAAATCAAATAAGGAGAATCACAGTGTAAGGCTGATAACTCAGAGACTCTTCGAGCCGAGGAAATAGCCATTAAAAATAGAACTTTCCAAGATAACAACTTTATATCAATGGAATGGAGGGGTTCAAACGGAACGCCCTGTAAAATGTTTAGAACAAGATTTAAACTCCATGGTGGAGCAACAGTTTTAAACACAGGCTTAATCCTCGCTAAAGCCTGACAAAAGGCCTGAACATCTGGCACTTCTGACAGACGTTTGTGTAACAGAATAGACAGGGCTGAGATCTGTCCCTTTAATGAACTAGCAGATAAACCCTTTTCTAAACCTTCTTGTAGAAAAGACAATATTCTAGGAATCCTAACCTTACTCCAAGAGTAACCTTTGGATTCACACCAGTATAGGTATTTACGCCATATCTTATGGTAAATCTTTCTGGTAACAGGGTTCCTAGCCTGTATTAAGGTGTCAATAACTGACTCAGAAAACCCACGTTTTGACAAAATCAAACGTTCAATTTCCAAGCAGTCAGCTTCAGGGAAGTTAGAGTTTGATGTTTGAACGGACCCTGGATCAGAAGGTCCTCCATAGTCCTCTCACACATCCTATCTAGTCGTTGGGTGCAAGAGAATGACTGGGGGTGACGTAGAGGGGAGGGGCTATATGCAACTCTGCTGGGTGAATCCTCTTGCACTTCCTGTTGGGGAGGAGTAATATCCCAGAAGTAATGATGACCCGTGGACTGATCACACTTAACAGAAGAAAAAAATCTTTACAACTTTAATTTCCATTATCAGTTTTTGTGCTCAGTCTTTTTATATGCACACATTTAGAGGCACTAGCTCCTACTGAATATACTAATATGAATCTGTAATTGGCTGATGGCTCCCACATGATACAGATGGCTTGTTATGGAAGCAATCTTTTACATTTCTTATAAAAAAAAAATCTACTAATAATTTGAAATTCAGAGCAAGTGCAATTAAATTGTCTTTTGTCTTTTTATTGTGCATTTATGGATTTTGCAATTCTACTGTATTTTAATGGTCTTAAGTTTATGTAGCTTATTTCTCCATTGGCATTTCCTGTTTTTAATATTCAATTTATATACATTATTTGATTTCTCTTGCAAGGTGTATCCAGTCCACGGCTTCATCCTTTACTTGTGGGATATTCTCATTCCCTACAGGAAGTGGCAAAGAGAGCACACAGCAGAGCTGTCCATATAGCTCCCCCTCTAGCTCCACCCCCCAGTCATTCTCTTTGCCGGCTCTAAGCACTAGGGTCTCTCTACGGGAGGGTAAAGTGAATGTGGTGTTAGATTTGTAGTTTTATATCTTCAATCAAGATTTTGTTATTTTTAAATGGTACCGGTTTGTACTATTTACTCTCTAGCAGAAAAGTGATGAAGAATTCTGCTGAGAGGAAAATGATTTTAGCATGTTGTAACTAAAATCCACTGCTGTTCCCACACAGGACTGAGGAGTACCAGAAAACTTCAGTTGGGGGGAACAGTTTGCAGGCTTGACTGCAATGAGGTATGTTCAGTCATTTATTTCTAGACAAGACTGAGATAATGCTAGAAGACTGACAAGATCCCCATGTGGGGAGGGTAAGCTATGTTCTGAGACTTAGTATAGAATTTAATGCTTACATAACAGGGCTAATTAGGCTGGTTGATACTAATGCAGGGCAATCGATTATTTAAGAAATACTCGTTGGAGACACCTTTTTAAGCACTTTGGAGTGTTTTACTGGGGTTATTATCCACATGGCATAAATTTAGTCACTTAGAAGTGATTTTTGTAGGCCTCAATACTCCGGAGTGGAGTGGGAGGGGCCTAATTTCGCGCCTCAGATGCGCAGTTAGAATTGAAAGGCTGTTTCATGCTGCTTCACATGGAGGGTACAGCTGCTGATTGAGGGCCTAGAAGAAGCTTTATTTCCCCAAAACTGATCCCTAAGAGCAGGTAGGGCCACAGCAGTAAGCTGTGGCATGGTGCTGTAGTTAATTAACCTATTGTTGGCTTTAGGCTGCTCCGGTTTGGGCATTAAGGGGTTAATCGTTCTGAAACTTGCTGTGCAATCATATTAAAGCCTTAGGTACATACTGTGAAAATTTCAAAAGGATTGGGGCATTTTTCACTGTTTTATAAAATTGTGTGCTCTTTTTATTTCTTAAAGGCACATTGTTTTTTCAAATTGTGTTTTTTATTTGATTAAAGTGTTTTCCAAGCCTGCTTGTGTATGCTACTAGTCTGTTAAACATGTCTGACACTAAGGAAAATCCTTGTTCAATGTGTTTAGAAGCCATGGTGGAACCCCCTCTCAGAATGTGTCCCAATTGCACTAATATGTCTATACACTTTAAAGATCATATTGTTGCACTTAAGTGTGGCCCTAGATGATTCTCAGACTGAAGGTAATGAGGATAGTCCGCCTACCTCTCCCCATGTGTCACAACCAGTTACGCCCGCTCAAGCGATGCCTAGTACCTCTAGTGCGTCTGCCCCTATTACATTGCAACAACTAGCGACAGTCATGGATAATTCCCTTGCAGCCTTTCTATCCAAACTGCCAGTTTTTCCTGCAAAGCGCGATAGATTATGAGCAGTCTGAAGCTTTGGTAGCCTTATCTGATGTACCCTCACAACACTCCGAAGTGGGGGTGAGGGATTTGATGTCTGAGGGAGAAATTTCCGACTCAGGAAAGGTTTCTCATCAGGCAGAGTCAGATTCATTAGCATTTAAATTTAAACTGGAACACCTCCGCGTATTGCTCAGGGAGGTATTAGCCACTCTGGATGACTGTGACCCTATGGTGGTCCCAGAGAAATTGTGTAAATTGGACAAGTACCTAGAGGTCCCTGTATACACTGATGCGTTTCTGATCCCTAAAAGGGTTGCGGATATTGTTACTAGGGCGTGGGATAGACCAGGTGTCCCTTTTGTCCCCCCCCCCCCCCCTATTTTTAAGAAAATGTTCCCCATAACTGACCCCAGGCGGGACTCGTGGAAGACGGTCCCTAAGATAGAGGGGGCTGTTTCTTCACTTGCTAAGCGCGCAACCATACCAATTGAAGACAGTTGTGCTTTTAAAGATCCTATGGATAAAAAATTAGAAGGTTTACTTAAGAAAATTTTTGTTCAACAAGGTTTCCTTCTCCAACCTATTGCCTTCATTATTCCTGTAACTACTGCAGCGGCTTTCTGGTTTGAGGCGCTGGAGGAGTCGCTCATATGACAAAATTATGGATAGAATTAAGGCTCTAAAGCTGGGTAATTCTTTTATCACAGACGCCGCCTTGCAATTAGCTAAGTTAGCGGCAAAAAATTCAGGTTTCGCCATTATGGCGCGCAGAGCGCTTTGGCTCAAGTCATGGTCGGCCGATGTGTCGTCAAAATCCAAATTATTAAATATCCCTTTCAAGGGAAAGACCCTTTTCGGGCCAGAATTGAAAGAGATTATTTCAGAAATCACCGGGGGAAAGGGCCATGCTCTCCCTCAGGACAAGCCCTTTAAGGCTAGAAACAAAGCTAATTTTCGTTCCTTTCGTAACTTCAGGAGCGGTCCGGCTTCAGCCTCTACAGCTGCAAAGCAAGAGGGTAACTCTTCACAGCCCAAGGCAACCTGGAAGCCTTACCAGGGCTGGAACAAGGGTAAACAGGCCAAAAAGCCTGCAGCTGCTACCAAGACAGCATGAAGGGGTAGCCCCCGATCCGGGACCGGATCTAGTAGGGGGCAGAATCTCTCTCTTCGCTCAGGCCTGGGCAAGAGATGTTCACGATCCCTGGGCATTAGAGATTGTTTCCCAGGGATATCTTCTAGAATTCAAGGACTCCCCTCCAAGGGGAAGGTTCTACATTTCTCGTCTGTCTACAGACCAGACAAAGAAAGAGGCGTTCTTACGCTGTGTAGAAGATCTACATACGATGGGAGTGATATACCCAGTTCCAATTGCAGAACAAGGTCTGGGATTTTACTCAAACCTGTTTGTGGTTCCCAAAAAAGAAGGAACTTTCAGACCAATCCTGGATCTAAAAATTCTAAACATATTCCTCAGAGTCCCATCATTCAAGATGGAGACCATTCGGACAATCTTACCTATGATCCAGGAAGGTCAATATATGACTACCGTGGCTCTAAAGGATATGTACCTGCATATCCCTATCCACAAAGATCATTATCAGTTCCTCAGGTTCGCTTTCCTAGACAAGCATTACCAGTTCGTGGCTCTTCCATTTGGTTTAGCCACTGCTCCCAGAATTTTCACAAAGGTGCTAGGGTCCCTTCTGGCGGTTCTAAGACCGCGGGGCATAGCAGTGGCGCCTTATTTGGACGACATCTTAATTCAGGCACCGTCCTTTCACAGAGCCAAGGCTCACACGGAGATTGTATTGGCCTTTCTGATGTCTCACGGGTGGAAGGTGAACGTCAAAAAGAGTTCTCTGTCCCCACTCACAAGGGTTCCCTTCCTAGGAACACTAATAGATTCAGTAGAAATTAAAATATTTCTGACGGAGGTCAGAAAGTTGAAATTTTAAACTACTTGCCGAGTTCTTCATTCCATTCCTCGGCCATCTGTAGCTCAGTGCATGGAGGCAATCGGATTAATGGTAGCGGCAATGGACATAGTCCCTTTTGCTCGGATACACCTCAGACCACTGCAACTATGCATGCTCAAACAGTGGAATGGGAATTATGCAGATTTGTCTCCTCAAATTCAGTTGGACCAGGAGACCAGAGATTCTCTTCTCTGATGGTTGTTTCAGGACCACCTGTCTCAGGGAATATGTTTCCGCAGGCCAGAGTGGGTCATTGTAACGACCGACGCCAGTCTGTTAGGCTGGGGTGCGGTCTGTGACTCCCTGAAAGCTCAGGGCTTATGGTCTCGGGAAGAAACGCTTCTCCCGATAAACATTCTGGAACTGAGGGCGACCCTATGGTGGTCCCAGAGAAATTGTGTAAAATGGACAAGTACCTAGAGGTCCCTGTATACACTGATGCGTTTTTGATCCCTAAAAGGGTTGCAGATATTGTTACTAGGGAGTGGGATAGACCAGGTGTCCCTTTTGTTTCCCCCCCCCCCCCCCCCCCTATTTTTAAGAAAATGTTCCCCATAACTGACCCCAGGCGGGACTCGTGGCAGACGGTCCCTAAGGTAGAGGGGGCTGTTTCTTCACTTGCTAAGCGCGCAACCATACCAATTGAAGACAGTTGTGCTTTTAAAGATCCTATGGATAAAAAATTAGAAGATTTAGTCGGACAACATCACGACTGTAGCTTACGTCAATCATCAGGGGGGAACAAAGAGTTCCCTAGCGATGACGGAAGTAACCAAAATAATCAGGTGGGCGGAGGATCACTCCTGCCATCTCTCAGCTATTCACATCCCAGGAGTAGACAACTGGGAGGCGGATTTTCTAAGTCGTCAGACTTTTCACCCGGGGGAGTGGGAACTCCACCCGGAGGTATTTGCCCAGCTGACTCAGCTATGGGGCACTCCAGAATTGGATCTGATGGCGTCCCGTCAGAACGCCAAACTTCCTCTCTACGTGTCCAGGTCCCGGGACCCCAAGGCGGTATTGATAGATGCTCTAGCAGCGCCTTGGTCCCTCAATCTGGCTTATGTTTTTCCACCGTTTCCTCTCCTCCCGTGTCTGGTCGCCAGAATCAAGCAGGAGAAGGCTTTGGTGATTCTGATAGCGCCTGCGTGGCCACGCAGGACTTGGTATGCAGACCTAGTGGACATGTCATCTGTCCCACCATGGACACTGCCAATGAGGCAGGATCTTCTAATACAGGGTCCGTTCAAGCATCCAAATCTAGTTTCTCTACGTCTGACTGCTTGGAGATTGAACGCTTAATTCTATCAAAGCGTGGGTTCTCTGAGTCAGTTATAGATACTCTGATTCAGGCTAGATAGCCTGTCACCAGGAAAATCTACCATAAGATATGGCGGAAATATCTTTGTTGGTGTGAATCCAAGGGTTACTCATGGAGTAAGATTCCCAGGATATTGTCCTTTCTCCAAGAAGGATTGGAGAAAGGTTTGTCAGCTAGTTCCTTAAAAGGACAAATATCAGCTCTGTCTATCCTTTTACACAAGCGTCTGGCAGAGTTACCAGACGTTCAAGCGTTTGCTCAGGCTTTAGTCAGAATCAAGCCTGTCTATAAACCTGTGGCTCCGCCATGGAGTCTAAATCTAGTTCTTTCAGTTCTTCAAGGGGTTCCGTTTGAACCTTTACATTCCATAGATATTAAGTTGTTATCTTGGAAAGTTTTGTTTTTAGTAGCTATCTCTTCTGCTCAAAGAGTTTCAGAATTATCTGCCTTACAGTGTGATTCACCTTACCTGGTGTTCCACGCAGATAAGGTAGTTTTGCGTACCAAGCCTGGTTTTCTTCCTAAAGTTGTTTCTAACAAGAATATTAACCAGGAAATAGTTGTTCCTTCTCTGTGTCCTAATCCTCCTTCGAAGAAGGAACGTCTGTTACACAATCTTGATGTAGTTCGTGCTTTAAAGTTCTATTTACAAGCAACTAAGGATTTCAGACAAATATCTTCCTTGTTGGTTATCTATTCTGGTAAGAGGAGAGGTCAGAAAGCGACTGCTACCTCTCTTTCCTTTTGCCTGAAAAGCATCATCCGTTTGGCCTATGAGACTGCTGGCCAGCAGCCTCCTGAAATAATTACTGCTCATTCTACCAGAGCAGTGGCTTCCACATGGGCTTTCAAAAATTAGGCTTCTGTTGAACAGATTTGTAAGGCAGCGACTTGGTCTTCACTGCATACTTTTGCCAAATTTTACAAATTCGATACTTTTGCTTCTTCGGAGGCTATTTTTGGGAGACAGGTTTTGCAAGCAGTGGTGCCTTCTGTTTAAGGTACCTGTCTTGTTCCCTTCCTTCATCCGTGTCCTAAAGCTTTGGTATTGGTATCCCACAAGTAAAGGATGAAGCCGTGGACTGGATACACCTTGCAAGAGAAAACAGAATTTATGCTTACCTGATAAATTACTTTCTCTTGCGGTGTATCCAGTCCACGGCCCGCCCTGGCATTTAAGTCAGGTATAAAAAATTTTTGTTTAAACTACAGTCACCACTGCACCCTATGGTTTCTCCTTTTTCTTCCTAATCTTTGGTCGAATGACTGGTGGGTGGAGCTAGAGGGGGAGCTATATGGACAGCTCTGCTGTGTACTCTCTTTGCCACTTCCTGTAGGGAATGAGAATATCCCACAAGTAAAGGATGAAGCCGTGGACTGGATACACCGCAAGAGAAAGTAATTTATCAGGTAAGCATAAATTCTGTTTTTTTCAACGGATATTTCCACCCATTCCTTGAGTACACTGATGACATTGAAAAACTTCTTATCAAGGAACATAAACCGCAATTTGAGATCTGGACTTTTGAGAATTATATTAAATTGAACATTGTTCCTAGGGGTCTCAGATTAAACAAATACCCCACTTTTGAAGTCTCTGACAAAGAATTAATTGAGACTTGGAACACTGTACTAACTGAATGCTCAGTCAGATTGATGCACTTGTTAATCATGTATAAAACCAAATTGCTAACTATGGTCAGAGGTGAAATTGAAATTTTGCAGATTGAGTTGAATAATAGGAAATTAGAACTTGACTACCCTAAGTTTGATGGCATTTTGAGATTGGCTTTTTCTGAATCTAAGAAAGAGATTTTAAATATCAAGTACTCAAAATACCTTAGGGACCAGGCAGACTATGATAATCAGACGGTATACATTTGGCATCACTCTAGGAATAGCTCCAATAATAGGAGAGGTAGATCCAGGAGCAGAGGCAGAGGACAGCAACAACAACAGCATACATCCTTTAATAACTCTGGTGCATATAAGTCCTCTGGTAGTGAGGGTGACTCAGGTGATGATACTGGGGCCTCAGGTGGTGAGGATTCTGCAGGGATACCCAGGGGTATTCTAAAAAATACACAGAGTACACATAAGCAAGTGAGCATTAATGGCTCTACCAACATTACTGATATAGTGTCTGTGAGATCTAAAGAATTGAACACACAGGGTGCAGGTATCCCAAAAACCATACAGAATAAAACACACACTGCTAAAGGTACAAAGTATATAAGTAGCACCAATCAGACCCCAGTTAATGATACGAATACCACTGGGGAAGATCGCA
This sequence comes from Bombina bombina, assembly GCF_027579735.1. Lineage (NCBI taxonomy): Eukaryota > Metazoa > Chordata > Amphibia > Anura > Bombinatoridae > Bombina > Bombina bombina. The sequence goes on from NC_069503.1 coordinate 843,690,323, forward strand.
GGGCTTTTGATCAGGTTTTTCACCAGGCACAGGACAAAACTGGGATAGGACAGGAGAAGAGGTACCCCCAGAGGATGAACAAGAACATCAAGTATCAGTAACACCCACCTGTGATAACATCTATAATGTGATTAACCTATCCACTGTTACCTTGTCTAACATGCAATTAAAGGTTCTTAGTTATGGCTTGAATTTTGCCCCCACTACTTTATTTAACCTTTTTAACACAATGTTAGACGTTAATAGGTTAACTAGGAATCTAACCTTGAAAAATATTTTCATAGTGCTGATACTGACATTGACATTAGCCAGAATTTAGCACCTAGACACACATCCATTTCAGAGGCTGCTCCTTTATCCTTTTCGGAGGCTTGTGATGTCTTGTCTCTGAATGAACTTGGGAGACAAGTGACTAATGAAGCTGAGACAGGGACCATTAAATGTCACAGTGGTTTCAAGAAACCCTCTGATTTCTATCCTCTACAATTTCGTGGGCCCGTCCTGGAGAACTTTTTCAAAAGGATTGAGAGAGATCTTACGTCCCTTGCCTCAACAAAGAATGAAACCAGTAATTGTAGGTTAAATTTGTCCTTTAGAGAGAGACAGGCGCTACTCGAGTTACAACGAAATGACAATTTGGTCATTCGATCCGCCGATAAAGGCGGTTCTGTAGTTGTCTTAGACAAATCAGAGTATATTAGGGAGGCCCATAGACAACTACACAATGACACATACTATCAGAAATTGGACAGGGATCCTACATGGCTCTTTCAGAAAGAACTCAGAACCCTTTTGGATGATGGGTTGGAGGATGGGTACTTTGATCAAGACACACATGACTTTTTGTTGGTGGAACATCCGGTGGTACCCATCTTCCACCACCTTCCGAAAGTGCATAAGACCTTAACAGAGGTCCAGGGACGACCCATAATGAGTGGGATAGGTTCCCTTCTGGAACACCTGTCTCAGTGGCTCGACAGCATTTTGTATCCTTTAGTTACCTCCTTACAGAGTTATCTTAAGGACACCAAAGATTTATTAAATCTTATGGATACTTTTTGTTGGGACGCTCATAGTCACATGTGGCTAACTGTAGACGTGGTGGAGTTATACTCTACCATCCCACATGTGGAGGGTCTTAAGGCTTTGTCCTTCATTTTGAAGAACTTTTCAGAACTCAATACAGATTTGGTGGCTTTTGTGGTGAAAGCGACGGGCTTTGCCTTGACTCACAACTATTTTCGTTTTGGAGAGCAGTACTATCTCCAGAGATGTGGGACAGCCATGGGGGCCAAATTTGCGCCCTCATACGCCAACATCTTTATGGGTTGGTGGGAGCTGTCCCACATCTATGGAGATGGTAATATGTACAGAGACAACATCGCCTTTTATAGGCGTTATATTGACGATTTGCTCTTTATTTGGCAGGGCTCTGAAACCACTTTGATTGAATTTGTTGGTTTCTTGAACTCCAACAAGGTTGGTCTGAGTTTCACTTTTGAGAAAAATTCCAGAACCATCAATTACCTGGATCTAACTTTGACTGCAGGTGATGATGGAAAATTATAAGCAATATGTACAGGAAGCCCATATCCAAGAACACTTTGCTTCATGCAAAAAGTTGCCACCCTGTACATGTCCCTATGGCAGTAGCCAAGGTACAGCTTATTAGAGTCAAACGGAATTGTAGTGACAATGACACTTGTAGAAAACAGAGTATTGAAATGCGAAGTAGACTTAGAGAGGTTATCCTGGCCATGTAATTAATAGAGCACAGAGACAGGTTGATTTGTTGGATCGTCGCTCTCTTTTGAATAAGTCCAATCGCCAAAACAAAACACGACCACTAAAGCACAGAACAAAGTCACTTTTGTGACTGATTATAGCACTGATTACAGGGATATCTGTAGGATTGTAAAGAAACACTTCAGTTTATTGTCCGTGGATAATAGCCTTGTGAATTGTGTGGAGGGGGGTTTGCGCTGCTCTTACAGGAAGAGCAGGACATTGGGAAACAGTCTGGCCCCCTCAGAGGTACTGGTTAATAACTCCAATAGACAAAGCTCCTGGTTGCGACATAGGGGGATGTACATGTGCAGCAGAACAAGATGCAGGCCATGTGAATTTATCATTGCGTCTGACGAGTTCAGATCAGAGGTCACTGGGGAGACTTTTAAGATCTCTTCCTGCCTCAACTGTACATCTTCCTATGTCATCTATCTTCTCTATTGTATAGAGTGTCATCTACAGTATGTAGGGCTCACCACCACCGAGGTGAATACCAGGATTAGGAACCATCTCTCAACACTAAAATTGGGTGAAGCCAGTACGCCCCTGGTAAAACATTTTCGGAATTTTCACAACAAGAGTAATGCCACGCTTAGATGGCAAGCTATTGAACATGTCAAGGTACCACCTAGAGGAGGAGACAGGGATCAGTTGCTCGGCAAGCGTGAGATGTTTTGGATCAATTCTGAATATGATTTGATCAACTATTGGAAATAATTAGTGTTGTGCATTTCCTTTAGTATTCAGTAGTTTTATTATTATTATTTAATGTTTTTGGACATTCTTCTTTGCCGCCCCCTGTTTACTCTACTACTTATCTTTTATTATTATTTATTATCATTTATTATTTTTTATTATTTACATTTAATTTTATTTCATTTTTTACTATATGTCACGCTTCCCGAGCATTTGAATATCTCTGTTTTCCTATGTATATAGTTTCTTCTGTTATGTGTGATCAGTCCACGGGTCATCATTACTTCTGGGATATAACTCCTCCCCAACAGGAAATGCAAGAGGATTCACCCAGCAGAGCTGCATATAGCTCCTCCCCTCTACGTCAGTCCCAGTCATTCTCTTGCACCCAACGACTAGATAGGATGTGTGAGAGGACTATGGTGATTATACTTAGTTTTTATGACTTCAATCAAAAGTTTGTTATTTTAAAATAGCACCGGAGCGTGTTATTACTTCTCTGGCAGAGTTTGAGGAAGAATCTGACAGAGATTTTTTACTATGATTTTAACCGGAGTCGTTAAGATCATGTTGCTGTTCTCGACCATCTGAGGGAGGTAAAGGCTTCAGATCAGGGGACAGCGGGCAGATGAATCTGCATTGAGGTATGTGGCAGTTTTTATTTTCTGAATGGAATTGATGAGAAAAGCCTGCCATACCGTTAAAATGACATGTATGTATACACTTCAGTATTCTGGGGATGGTATTTCACCGGAACTACTGTGTTAAGGTCACTAATCCTTTTAATAACTATTCTCATGTTAAACGTTTTTGCTGGAATGTAGAATCGTTTGCATTGCTGAGGTACTGTGTGAATAAATGTTTGGGCATTATTTTCCACTGGGTATGTTGGTAATAAAAACGGCAGGCACTGTTTTGGACACCTTTTTCACTGGGGGCCTTCTCTAGTCTTAGGCAGAGCCTCAGTTTCGCGCCACTAATGCGCAGTTGTTTTTGGGAGTCAGAGCATGCAGATGCATGTGTGAGGAGCTCAGATACACTGAAAAAGCGTGCTGAAGGCGTCATTGGGTATCGTATTCCCCTCTGGGCTTGGTTGGGTCTCAGCAAAGCAGATACCAGGGACTGTATAGGGGTTAAATGTAAAAACGGCTCCGGTTCCGTTATTTTTAGAGTTAAATCTTTCAAATTTGGTGTGCAATACTTTCAAGGCTTTATGACACTGTGGTGAAATTTTGGTGAATTTTGGACAATTCCTTCATACTTTTTCGCATATTCAGTAATAAAGTGTGTTCAGTTTAAAATTTAAAGTGACAGTAACGGTTTTATTTTAAAACGTTTTTTGTACTTTGTTATCAAGTTTATGCCTGTTTATCATGTCTGTACCTTCAGATAGACTATGTTCTGTATGTCAGGAAGCCAAAGTTCCTTCTCATTTAAATATATGTGATGCATGTGATAGTGAAAATGATGCCCAAGATGATTCCTCTAGTGAGGGGAGTAAGCATGGTACTGCATCATCCCCTTATGTGTCTACACCAGTCTTGCCCACACAAGAGGCCCCTAGTACATCTAGTGCGCCTATTATTCTTACTATGCAACAATTAACGGCTGTAATGGATAATTCTATTAAAAACATTTTAGCTAAAATGCCCACTTATCAGCGAAAGCGCGACTGCTCTGTTTTAGATACTGTAGAGCATGAGGGCGCAGATGATAATGGTTCTGACATGCCCTTACACCAGTCTGAAGGGGCTAGGGAGGTTTTGTCTGAGGGAGAAATTTCAGATTCAGGAAAAATTTCTCAACAAGCTGAACCTGATGTTATTACATTCAAATTTAAATTGGAACATCTCCGCGCTCTGCTTAAGGAGGTGCTTTCTACTCTGGATGATTGTGACAATTTGGTCGTTCCAGAGAAATTATGTAAGATGGACAAGTTTCTAGAGGTCCCGGTGCCCCCCGAAGCTTTTCCTATACCCAAGCGGGTGGTGGATATTGTAAACAAAGAATGGGAAAGGCCCGGCATACCTTTTGTCCCTCCCCCTATATTTAAGAAATTGTTTCCTATAGTCGACCCCAGAAAGGACTTATGGCAGACAGTTCCTAAGGTCGAGGGGGCGGTCTCTACCTTAAACAAACGCACCACTATCCCTATAGAAGATAGTTGTGCTTTCAAAGATCCTATGGATAAAAAGTTAGAAGGTTTGCTTAAAAAGATGTTTGTTCAGCAAGGTTACCTTCTACAGCCAATTTCATGCATTGTTCCTGTTACTACAGCAGCGTCTTTTTGGTTTGATGAACTAGAAAAGTCGCTAGATAAAGCTACCCCTTTGGAGGAGATTATGGACAGAATTCGTGCTCTTAAATTGGCTAATTCGTTTACTCTAGACGCTACCCTGCAATTAGCTAGATTAGCGGCGAAAAATTCAGGGTTTGCTATTGTGGCGCGCAGAGCGCTATGGCTAAAATCTTGGTCAGCGGATGCGTCATCCAAGAACAAATTGCTTAATATTCCTTTCAAGGGGAAAACGCTGTTTGGCCCTGACTTGAAAGAGATTATTTCAGATATCACTGGGGGAAAGGGCCATGCCCTTCCTCAGGATAGGTCTTTCAAGGCTAAAAATAAGCCTAATTTTCGTCCCTTTCGTAGAAACGGACCAGCCTCAAGCTCTACGCCCTCTAAGCAAGAGGGTAATACGTCTCAAGCCAAGCCAGCCTGGAAGCCCATGCAAGGCTGGAACAAAGGCAAGCAGGCCAAGAAACCTGCCACTGCTACCAAGACAGCATGAGATGTTGGCCCCCGATCCGGGACCGGATCTGGTGGGGGGCAGACTTTCTCTCTTCGCTCAGGCATGGGCAAGAGATGTTCTGGATCCTTGGGCTCTAGAAATAGTCTCCCAAGGTTATCTTCTGGAATTCAAGGAACTACCCCCAAGGGGAAGATTCCACAGGTCTCAATTGTCTTCAGACCACATAAAAAAAACCAGGCATTCTTACATTGTGTAGAAGACCTGTTAAAAATGGGAGTGATCAATCCTGTTCCATTGAAGGAACGAGGGATGGGATTCTACTCAAATCTGTTCATAGTTCCCAAAAAAGAGGGAACATTCAGACCAATCTTGGATCTCAAGATCTTAAACAAATTTCTCAGGGTTCCATCGTTCAAGATGGAAACCATTCGAACAATTCTTCCTACCATCCAGGAAGGTCAATTCATGACCACGGTGGATTTAAAGGATGCGTATCTACATATTCCTATCCACAAGGAACATCATCGGTTCCTAAGGTTCGCGTTTCTGGACAAACATTACCAGTTCGTGGCACTTCCATTCGGATTAGCCACTGCCCCAAGAATTTTCACAAAGGTACTAGGGTCCCTTCTAGCGGTGTTAAGACCAAGGGGCATTGCAGTAGTACCTTACTTGGACGACATTCTAATTCAAGCGTCGTCCCTGCCACAAGCAAAGGCTCATACGGACATTGTCCTAGCCTTTCTCAGATGTCACGGGTGGAAAGTGAACGTAGAGAAAAGTTCTCTGTCTCCGTCAACAAGAGTCCCCTTCTTGGGAACAATAATAGACTCTTTAGAAATGAAGATTTTTCTGACAGACGCCAGAAAATCAAAACTTCTAAACTCTTGTCAAGTACTTCATTCTGTTCTTCTTCCTTCCATAGCGCAGTGCATGGAAGTAATAGGTTTGATGGTGGCGGCAATGGACATAGTTCCTTTTGCGCGAATTCATCTAAGACCATTACAACTGTGCATGCTCAGACAGTGGAATGGGGATTATACAGACTTGTCTCCAACGATACAAGTAGATCAGAGGACCAGAGACTCACTCCGTTGGTGGCTGACCCTGGACAACCTGTCACAAGGGATGAGCTTCCGCAGACCGGGGTGGGTCATTGTCACGACCGACGCCAGTCTGGTGGGCTGGGGCGCGGTCTGGGAACCCCTGAAAGCTCAGGGGCTTTGGTCTCGGGAAGAATCTCTTCTACCGATAAACATTCTGGAACTGAGAGCGATATTCAATGCTCTCAGAGCTTGGCCTCAGCTTGCAAAGGCCAAATTCATAAGGTTTCAATCAGACAACATGACGACTGTTGCGTATATCAACCATCAGGGGGGAACAAGGAGTTCCCTGGCGATGGAAGAAGTGACCAAAATAATTCAATGGGCGGAGAATCACTCCTGCCACTTGTCTGCAATCCACATCCCAGGAGTGGAAAATTGGGAAGCGGATTTTCTGAGTCGTCAGACATTTCATCCGGGGGAGTGGGAACTCCATCCGGAAATGTTTGCCCAAATAATTCAATTGTGGGGCATTCCAGACATGGATCTGATGGCGTCTCGTCAGAACTTCAAGGTTCCTTGCTACGGGTCCAGATCCAGGGATCCCAAGGCGGCTCTAGTGGATGCACTAGTAGCACCTTGGACCTTCAACCTAGCTTATGTGTTCCCACCGTTTCCTCTCATTCCCAGGCTGGTAGCCAGGATCAAACAGGAGAGGGTATCGGTGATCTTGATAGCTCCTGCGTGGCCACGCAGGACTTGGTATGCAGACCTGGTGAATATGTCATCAGCTCCACCATGGAAGCTACCTCTGAGACAGGACCTTCTTGTTCAAGGTCCGTTCGAACATCCGAATCTGGCCTCACTCCAACTGACTGCTTGGAGATTGAACGCTTGATTTTATCAAAGCGAGGGTTCTCAGATTCTGTCATTGATACTCTTGTTCAGGCTAGAAAGCCTGTAACTAGGAAAATCTACCATAAAATATGGAAAAAATATATCTGTTGGTGCGAATCTAAAGGATTCCCATGGAACAAGATAAAAATTCCTAGGATTCTATCCTTTCTTCAAGAGGGTTTGGAGAAAGGATTATCTGCGAGTTCTTTGAAGGGACAGATTTCTGCTTTATCTGTTTTACTTCACAAAAAGCTGGCGGCTGTACCAGACGTTCAGGCTTTTGTTCAGGCTCTGGTTAGAATCAAGCCTGTTTACAAACCTTTGACTCCTCCCTGGAGTCTCAATTTAGTTCTTTCAGTTCTTCAGGGGATTCCGTTTGAACCCCTACATTCCGTTGATATAAAGTTATTATCTTGGAAAGTTTTGTTTTTGGTTGCAATCTCTTCTGCTAGAAGAGTTTCAGAGTTATCTGCTCTGCAGTGTTCTCCTCCATATCTGGTGTTCCATGCAGATAAGGTGGTTTTGCGTACTAAACCTGGTTTTCTTCCGAAAGTTGTTTCTAATAAAAATATTAACCAGGAGATAGTCGTGCCTTCTTTGTGTCCTAATCCAGTTTCAAAGAAGGAACGTTTGTTGCACAACTTAGATGTAGTTCGTGCTCTCAAATTTTACTTAGCAGCTACTAAGGATTTCAGACAAACATCTTCTTTGTTTGTTGTTTATTCTGGTAAAAGGAGAGGTCAAAAAGCAACTTCTACCTCTCTCTCTTTCTGGCTTAAAAGCATTATCCGATTGGCTTATGAGACTGCCGGACGGCAGCCTCCTGAAAGAATCACAGCTCACTCCACTAGGGCTGTGGCTTCCACTTGGGCCTTCAAGAACGAGGCTTCTGTTGATCAGATATGTAAGGCAGCGACTTGGTCTTCACTGCACACTTTTGCCAAATTCTACAAATTTGATACTTTTGCTTCTTCTGAGGCTATTTTTGGGAGAAAGGTTTTGCAAACCGTGGTGCCTTCCATCTAGGCGACCTGATTTGTTCCCTCCCATCATCCGTGTCCTAAAGCTTTGGTATTGGTTCCCACAAGTAAGGATGACGCCGTGGACCGGACACACCTATGTTGGAGAAAACAGAATTTATGCTTACCTGATAAATTACTTTCTCCAACGGTGTGTCCGGTCCACGGCCCGCCCTGGTTTTTGATCAGGTCTGTTGAATTATTTTCTCTATCTACAGTCACCACGGTATCATATGATTTCTCCTATGCATATTCCTCCTTTACGTCGGTCGAATGACTGGGGAAGGCGGAGCCTAGGGGGGATCATGTGACCAGCTTTGCTGGGCTCTTTGCCATTTCCTGTTGGGGAAGAGAATATCCCACAAGTAAGGATGACGCCGTGGACCGGACACACCGTTGGAGAAAGTAATTTATCAGGTAAGCATAAATTCTGTTTTCTCTTGTTAAGTGTATCCAGTCCACGGATCATCCATTACTTGTGGGATATTCTCCTTCCCCAACAGGAAGTTGCAAGAGGATCACCCACAGCAGAGCTGCTATATAGCTCCTCCCCTAACTGCCATATCCAGTCATTCTCTTGCAACTCTCAACAAAGATGGACGTAGTAAGAGGAGAGTGGTGTATTATAGTTAGTTTCTTAACTTCAATCAAAAGTTTGTTATTTTTAAATGGTACCGGAGTGTACTGTTTTATCAAAGGCAGCATTAGAAGAAGAATCTGCCTGTGATTTCTATGATCTTAGCAGAAGTAACTAAGATCCATTGCCGTTCTCACATATTCTGAGGAGTGAGGTAACTTCAGAGAGGGAATAGCACTGTGAGATGAGACCGGCACAGGGCAATGCCTTCCTAGGCTTTGGTGCAAATTGGTCAAGCTGGCGACCTCCAGCTCCACAATGTCAAACAAACAAAACTGTCCACAGCACCAATGTAATAAAAGGAATCTTCTTTATTGAATGTTTAAAAGCATACAAGACAGGTATGCGACGATTCGAGACCGCAGTCTCTTAATCATGCATACACAGTTGACACTGCCTTTAAATTAAGAGACAGGTGCATTACTGTGTATGCATGATTAAGAGACTGCGGTCTCGAAACGTCGCATACCTGTCTTGTATGCTTTTAAACATTCAATAAAGAAGATTCCTTTTATTACATTGGTACTGTGGACAGTTTTGTTTGTTTTTCAGAGAGGGAATGGCGTGCAGGTTTTCCTGCAATAAGGTATGTGCAGTAAACCTATTTCTAGGGATGGAACTTGCTAGAAAAATGCTGCTGATACCGGATTAATGTAAGTTAAGCCTAAATGCAGTGATTTAATAGCGACTGGTATCAGGCTTATTACCAGAGATACATACTCTTATAAAAGTGTAATATAAAACGTTTGCTGGCATGTTTAATCGTTTTTATATATGCTTTGGTGATAAAACTTATTGGGGCCTAGTTTTTTCCACATGGCTGGCTTTATTTTTGCTAGAAAGTTTCCTGAGGCTTTCCACTGTTATAGTATAAAAGTTACAGTTGGTGCAGTTAAAATTACAAACTGTGACATTCAGCTTCACTCAGCAGTCCCCTGTATGCTATAGGACATCTCTGATGGGCTCAAAAGGCTTCAAAAGTAGGAGCTGTGGCAGTTGTTATGACTGTTTAAAAAACATATTTTTCGTTTTGTTAATCTGTTTTTTGTATTAAGGGGTTAATCATCCATTTGCAAGTGGGTGCAATGCTCTGCTTACTTGTTACATACACTGTAAAAACTTTGTTAGTGTAACTGCCTTTTTTCACTGTTATTTCAAATTTTGCCAAAATTTGTTTCTCTTAAAGGCACAGTAACGTTTTTTATATTGCTTGTTAACTTTGTTTAAAGTGTTTTCCAAGCTTGCTAGTCTCATTGCTAGTCTGTACAAACATGTCTGACACAGAGGAAACTACTTGCTCATTATGTTTAAAAGCCATGGTGGAGCCCCATAGGAGATTGTGTACTAAATGTATTGATTTCACCTTAAACAGTAAAGATCAGTCTTTATCTATAAAAGAATTGTCACCAGAGGGGTCTGTCGAGGGGGAAGTTATGCCGACTAACTCTCCCCACGTGTCGGACCCTTCGCCTCCCGCTCGAGGGACGCACGCTAATATGGCGCCAAGTACATCAGGGATGCCCATAGCGATTACTTTGCAGGACATGGCTGCAATCATGAATAATACCCTGTCACAGGTATTAGCCAGATTGCCTGAATTGAGAGGCAAGCGCGATAGATCTGGGGTTAGACGAGATACAGAGCGCGTAAGAGCCATGTCTGATACTGCGTCACAATATGCAGAACCTGAGGACGGAGAGCTTCAGTCTGTGGGTGACATCTTTGAATCGGGGAGACCTGATTCAGAGATTTCTAATTTTAAATTTAAGCTTGAGAACCTCCGTGTGTTACTTGGGGAGGTATTAGCTGCTCTGAATGACTGTGACACAATTGCAGTGCCAGAGAAATTGTGTAGGCTGGATAAATACTATGCAGTGCCGGTGAGTACTGATGTTTTTCCAATACCTAAAAGGCTTACAGAAATTATTAGTAAGGAGAGGGATAGACCCGGTGTGCCCTTTTCCCCACCTCCTATATTTAGAAAAAAGTTTCCAATAGATGCCACTACACGGGACTTATGGCAGACAGTCCCTAAGGTGGAGGGAGCAGTTTCTACTTTAGCAAAGCGTACCACTATCCCGGTTGAGGACAGTTGTGATTTTTCAGATCCAATGGATAAAAAATTAGAGGGTTACCTTAAGAAAATGTTTATTCAACAAGGTTTTATTTTACAGCCCCTTGCATGCATTGAGCCTGTCACTGCTGCGGCGGCGTTCTGGTTTGAGGCCCTGGAAGAGGCCATCCATACAGCTCCATTGACTGAAATTATTTACAAGCTTAGAACACTTGAGCTAGCTAACTCATTTGTTTCTGATGCCATTGTTCATTTGACTAAACTAACGGCTAAGAATTCCGGATTCGCCATCCAGGTGCGTAGGGCGCTATGACTTAAATCCTGGTCAGCTGATGTGACTTCAAAGTCTAAATTACTTAACATTCCTTTCAAGGGGCAGACCTTATTCGGGCCTGGTTTGAAAGAAATTATTGCTGACATTACTGGAGGTAAGGGTCATACCCTTCCTCAGGACAGGGCTAAATCAAGGGCCAAACAGTCTAATTTTCGTGCCTTTCGAAATTTCAAGGCAGGTGCAGGATCAGCTCCCTCTACTTCAAAACAAGAGGGAACTTTTCCTCAATCTAAGCAGGCCTGGAAACCTACCCAGTCCTGGAACAAGGGCAAGCAGGCCAGAAAGCCTGCTGCTGCCTCCAAGACAGCATGAAGGAGCGGCCCCCTATCCGACAACGGATCTAGTAGGGGGCAGACTCTCTCTCTTCGCCCAGGCGTGGGCAAGAGATGTTCAGGATCCCTGGGCGTTGGAGATCATATCTCAGGGATATCTTCTGGACTTCAAAGCTTCTCCTCCACAAGGGAGATTTCATCTTTCAAGGTTATCAGCAAACCAGATAAAGAAAGAGGCATTCCTAAGCTGTGTGCAAGACCTCCTAGTAATGGGAGTGATCCATCCAGTTCCGCGGACGGAACAAGGACAGGGGTTTTATTCAAATCTGTTTGTGGTTCCCAAAAAAGAGGGAACCTTCAGACCAATTTTGGATCTAAAGATCCTAAACAAATTCCTCAGAGTTCCATCATTCAAGATGGAAACTATTCGAACCATTTTACCCATGATCCAAGAGAGTCAGTAGTACTGTGTACTAAATGTATTGATTTCACCTTAAACAGTAAAGATCAGTCTTTATCTATAAAAGAATTATCACCAGAGGGTTCTGTCGAGGGGGAAGTTATGCCGACTAACTCTCCCCACGTGTCAGACCCTTCGCCTCCCGCTCAGGGGACGCACGCTAATATGGCGCCAATTACATCAGGGACGCCCATAGCAATTACCTTGCAGGACATGGCTGCAATCATGAATAATACCCTGTCAGAGGTATTATCTAGATTGCCTGAATTAAGAGGCAAGGGCGATAGCTCTGGAGTTAGGAGAGATACAGAGCGCGCAAATGCTGTAAGAGCCATGTCTGATACTGCGTCACAGTATGCAGAACATGAGGACGGAGAGCTTCATTCTGTGGGTGACATCTCTGACTCGGGGAAACCTGAGTCAGAGATTTCTAATTTTAAATTTAAGCTTGAGAACCTCTGTGTATTGCTTGGGGAGGTATTAGCTGCTCTGAATGACTGTAACACAGTTGCAATTCCAGAGAAATTGTGTAGGCTGGATAGATACTATGCGGTGCCGGTGTGTACTGCCGTTTTTCCTATACCTAAAAGGCTTACAGAAATTATTAGCAAGGAGTGAGATAGACCCGGTGTGCCCTTTTCCCCACCTCCTATATTTAGAAAAATGTTTCCAATAGACGCCACTACACGGGACTTATGGCAGACGGTCCCTAAGGTGAAGGGAGCAGTTTCTACTTTAGCAAAGCGTACCACTATCCCGGTTGAGGACAGTTGTGCTTTTTCAGATCCAATGGATAAAAAATTAGAGGGTTACCTTAAGAAAATGTTTATTCAACAAGGTTTTATTTTGCAGCCCCTTGCATGCATTGCGCCTGTCACTGTTGCGGCGGCATTCTGGTTTGAGGCCCTGGAAGAGGCCATCCATACAGCTCCATTGGAGGAAATTATTGGCAAGCTTAGAACGCTTAAGCTAGCTAACTCATTTGTTTCTGATGCCATTGTTCATTTGACTAAACTAACGGCTACGAATTCCGGATTCGCCATACAGGCGCGTAGGGCGCTATGGCTTAAATCCTGATCAGCTGACGTGACTTCAAAGTCTAAGTTACTCAACATTCCTTTCAAGGGGCAGACCTTATTCGGGCCTGGCTTGAAGGAAATTATTGCTGACATTACTGGAGGCAAGGGTCATACCCTTCCTCAGGACAGGGCCAAATCAAAGGCCAAACAGTCTAATTTTCGTGCCTTTCGAAATTTCAAGGCAGGAGCAGCATCAACTTCCTCCGCTTCAAAAGAAGAGGGAACTGTTGCTCATTCCAGACAGGCCTGGAAACCTAACCAGTCCTGGAACAAGGGCAAGCAGGCCAGAAAACCTGCTGCTGCCCCCAAGACAGCATGAAGGAACGGCCCCCTATCCGGAAACGGATCTAGTGGGGGGCAGACTTTCTCTCTTCGCCCAGGCGTGGGCAAGAGATGTTCAGGATCCCTGGGTGTTGGAGATCATATCTCAGGGATATCTTCTGGACTTCAAAGCTTCTCCTCCACAAGGGAGATTTCATCTTTCAAGGTTATCAGCAAACCAGATAAAGAAAGAGGCATTCCTAAGCTGTGTGCAAGACCTCCTAGTAATGGGAGTGATCCATCCAGTTCCGAGGACGGAACAGGGACAGGGGTTTTATTCAAATCTGTTTGTGGTTCCCAAGAAAGAGGGAACCTTCAGACCAATCTTGGATCTAAAGATCTTAAACAAATTCCTCAGAGTTCCATCATTCAAGATGGAAACTATTCGAACCATCTTACCCATGATCCAAGAGGGTCAGTACATGACCACAGTGGACTTAAAGGATGCCTACCTTCACATTCCGATCCACAAGAATCATCATCGGTTCCTGTGGTTTGCCTTTCTAGACAGGCATTACCAGTTTGTACCTCTTCCATTCGGGTTGGCTACAGCCCCAATAATTTTTACAAAGGTTCTGGGCTCACTTCTGGTGGTTCTAAGACCGCGAGGCATAGCGGTGGCTCCTTACCTAGACGACATCCTGATACAGGCGTCAAGCTTTCAAATTGCCAAGTCTCATACAGAGATGGTTCTGGCATTTCTGAGGTTGCATGGGTGGAAAGTGAACGAAGAAAAGAGTTCTCTATCTCCTCTCACAAGGGTTTCCTTCCTAGGGACTCTGATAGGATCTATAGAAATGAAAATTTACCTGACGGAGTCCAGGTTATCAAAACTTCTAAATGCTTGCCGTATTCTTCACTCCATTCCGCGCCCCACGGTGGCTCAGTGCATGGAAGTAATCGGCTTAATGGTAGCGGCGATGGACATAGTGCCATTTGCGCGCCTGCATCTCAGACCGCTTCAATTATGCATGCTCAGTCAGTGGAATGGGGATTACACAGATTTGTCCCCTCTACTAAATCTGGATCAGGAAACCAGAGATTCTCTTCTCTGGTGGTTATCTCGGGTCCATCTGTCCAAAGGTATGACCTTTCGCAGGCCAGATTGGACCATTGTAACAACAGATGCCAGCCTTCTAGGTTGGGATGCAGTCTGGAACTCCCTGAAGGCTCAGGGTTCATGGACTCAGGAGGAGAAACTCCTCCCAATAAATATTCTGGACTTAAGAGCAATATTCAATGCTCTTCTAGCTTGGCCTCAGTTAGCAACACTGAGGTTCATCAGATTTCAGTAGGACAACATCACGACTGTGGCTTACATCATCCATCAAGGGGGGACCAGGATTTCCCTAGCGATGTCAGAAGTCTCCAAGATAATTCGCTGGGCAGAGACTCACTCTTGCCACCTATCAGCGATCCATATCCCAGGGGTAGAGAACTGGGAGGCGGATTTTCTAAGTAGTCAGACTTTTCATCCGGGGGAGTGGGAACTCCATCCGGAGGTGTTTGCTCAATTGGTTCTCCGTTGGGGCAAACCAGAACTGGATCGCATGGCGTCTCGCCAGAACGCCAAGCTTCCTTGTTACGGATTCAGGTCCAGGGACCCAGAAGCGGCACTGATAGATGCTCTAGCAGTGCCTTGGTTCTTCAACCTGGCCTATGTGTTTCCACCGTTTCCTCTGCTCCCTCGTCTGATTGCCAAAATCAAACAGGAGAGAGCATCGGTGATATTGATAGCGCCTGCGTGGCCACACAGGACCTGGTATGCAGACCTAGTGGACATGTCATCCTTTCCACCATGGACTCTGCCTCTGAGACAAGACCTTCTAATACAAGGTCCTTTCAATCATCCGAATCTACTTTCTCTGAGACTGACTGCATGGAGATTGAATGCTTGATCCTATCAAAGCGTGGCTTCTCCGAGTCAGTAATTGATACCTTAATACAGGCATGAAAGCCTGTCACCAGGAAAATTTACCACAAGATTTGGCGTAAATATCTTCATTGGTGTGAATCCAAGAATTACTCATGGAGTAGGGTTAGGATTCCTAGGATATTGTCCTTCCTCCAAGAAGGTTTGGACAAAGGACTATCATCTAGTTCTTTTTTTTTTTTTTTTTTTTTAATTTTCAAAAGAGCTTTATTTAAGTTATAAATAACAATACACGACATGAATTGAATGTACAAATTATACACCAGAAAAAAAGTAAAACATCACCATTGTAGTACATTATACAGGCTCTGAGAGAACACAGCATATACTTCAACATTATTAGTGAAGTGCAACAAGAAAAATAACCATATGCTTCGAGTCAGTGTATTTCCTTTTTGTTCCCATTCTTGACTGGGTAGACCACTCATGGATCTAGTTACTAGGGCTAATAGGAGTAGTACTGGGAACTCAGAACATAAAACAGAAAAATGAGAAACAAGAAGAGCAAAAGGAGCTGGGGGGGGGGGGGAAGAACAAAAGAAGCTGGAGGGGGGGGGGGGAGGAGAGGGGGGAGGGAGTAAAAAGGGAAAAAAGAAAAAAGGAATAGTGACCATGTGAGAGATACGTCTTAAAACCTTTAGGGACATGGTATAGGTTATACTAGGGAGATGATAAATATTAAAATTGGTGCTGGGCGTTAAAAATACATGTGCAACAACATAATGTATCTTGGTGCAGGAATTTTTGTGGGAGTTAAAGATGAAGCAAATAGTTGTATTGTGAGCTATAACCCTGACATGGAATTAAAAGGATTAGTACTTATGGCTGCTGCCCTGCTAAGATTTTAAGCTGTCCCGCCCACCGCAGGCCTCACGGGGGGAGGGAGATCACACCTTGAGCAATCTGTCGGATCTAACTTATATGGTTTAAAGCAGCAGTCTCTATAACTATCTCTAATGGTAGTAATCCTCCGGTGCGAATATATAGTAAAAATACAAACAAAAATTGAGCTGCGAGGGAAAATTTGTGTACATGAACCTTACAACACAAAATATCTTATGTAAATTATTTTGAAAAAGCACAACAAACATGCTAAAATATAACCTAACACAGTGCTGGACTTTATCATATATTTGAACTGATGTAGTCTGCTCTAATATGCTTTCCTGCTTGCCAACCAAAGATAACCTCCTATACCCCTAGAGACTTAAAAGTAAAACTTAAGGTTAGAGAACTTTGCAAAATAGCTTATTAACATATATAACGGGAACAGGCAATAGTCTTCAATGGGACCAGGCTGGACAAGGGTGTATCGTCCGAGAGGGGCATCTGCAGCTTACCCCTCTCCTACTATTGGGAACCGGTCGTCCCGTTGAGAAAGTCTTATGTCCCCACCTGTATTAAATGTAAGTCTCCGCCAACTGAATCCGACCAAATTGTGAGACCCCAGATCTGAGAGCATGGCGGGGATTCTCTTTGTCTTCTTTAGCGCCTGCTGCAAAGTCTCTGAGAAGATGACTGTCTCGACTCCGTGGGTATGCACAGAGCCCTTATGTACAACCTCTTGTTGCAGAGGGGTATCGGCCATGTCACCCAGCTTTGTCTTCATAGTCTCGTCCGGCTTGGAGCTTCCAACTAGTCTGTTGTGCCATCTAGTAAGTGCCGGTGGCTGCGGGTAGTGATCCCTAATGCGAGTCGGAGCTAGTCCTGCTTTCCTGGTATACTTGCGGTCTGAATTTAATCTAGAGTCCTTTGGTGGATGTGGATCTCCGTGGCAGGGTATGATGCTGTGGCGCCCTGCATAGTTTTTTCGAGGAGCACTGCTAGGTACTATAGGCGCCATAGAGCCTTCGCCATTTTGGTTGCGGGTTTCAAAGGTTCTTTCTTGCTGACTACTCGATGCATCGGCAGGGCAGAGTTTGTTTAGTAAGTAGTCATACGGCGCCCTGTCGAGCAACCTCTCGAAGATTTTCTCCAGTTTTTCCATGGGTTGTAATAGGTCATGATGCATTTCTGATTCTCCCGTAGTGATCTTTGTTAAAGATGATGTGGAAAGAGAATTGTGCACACTGCCTCCTATTATTGAGTTTCTAAGGTGTTGCCAGATATATAAATCCCAATTGGTTATAGATGATGAAGAGACTCAGTAAGCCAGTATTCTCCGGCAGCACTGATAACCCGGCTCTTCCCGGGGGGAGGGTGGAAACCTGGCAATAGGCCGCCACCTCAGGCCTTACTCCGAACTGTGTCCCCAATGTCATAAATACAGCAAAATAAGATGATTTTGAGTCTCAGACACCTAGTCTGCGGTGTTATCTATAAACAAGTCTTTGTTCTTGCTGTTTACAGCCAATAATCGGCGGATTATTTAAGATTCTTTTGGAGCTCACAGAGAATGCGTCCTGCTCAGAACGCAGCACGGACACGCCCCCCCCATCATCTAGTTCTTTAAAGGGACAGATTTCTGCTCTGTCTATTCTTTTACACAAGCGTCTGGCAGAAGTTCCAGACGTTCAGGCATTTTGTCAGTTTTTAGTTAGAATTAAGCCTGTGTTTAAACCTGTTGCTCCCCCATGGAGCTTAAACTTGGTTCTTAAAGTTCTTCAAGGGGTTCAGTTTGAACCCCTTCATTCTATTGATATTAAACTTCTATCATGGAAAGTTCTTTTTCTGATGGCTATTTCCTCGGCTCGAAGAGTCTCGGAGTTATCTGCCTTACATTGTGATTCTCCTTATCTGATCTTTCATTCAGATAAAGTAGTTCTGCGTACAAAACCTGGGTTTTTACCTAAGGTGGTTTCTAACAAGAATATCAATCAAGAGATTGTTGTTCCATCATTATGCCCTAATCCTTCTTCAAAGAAGGAACGTCTTTTGCATAATCTAGACGTAGTCCGTGCATTTAAGTTTTTACTTGCAGGCTACTAAAGATTTTCGCCAAACATCTCACCTGTTTGTTATTTACTCTGGACAGAGGAGAGGTCAAAAGGCCTCGGCAACCTCTCTTTCTTTTTGGCTTCGGAGTATGCTGGACAGCAGCCCCCTTAAAGAATTACAGCTCATTCTACTAGAGCTGTGGCTTCTACCTGGGCCTTTAAAAATGAGGCCTCTGAACAGATTTGCAAGGCTGCGACTGGGTCTTCGCTTCATACCTTTTCAAAATTTTACAAATTTGATACTTTTGCTTCTTCGGAGGCTGTTTTTGGGAGAAAGGTTCTACAGGCAGTGGTTCCTTCCGTTTAAGTTCCTGCCTTGTCCCTCCCATCATCCGTGTACTTAAGCTTTGGTATTGGTATCCCACAAGTAATGGATGATCCGTGGACTGGATACACTTAACAAGAGAAAACATAATTTATGCTTACCTGATAAATTTATTTCTCTTGTAGTGTATCCAGTCCACGGCCCGCCCTGTCCTTTTAAGGCAGGTCTAAATTTTAATTAAACTTCAGTCACCACTGCACCCTATGGTTTCTCCTTTCTCGGCTTGTTTCGGTTGAATGACTGGATATGGCAGTTAGGGGAGGAGCTATATAGCAGCTCTGCTGTGGGTGATCCTCTTGCAACTTCCTGTTGGGGAAGGAGAATATCCCACAAGTAATGGATGATCCGTGGACTGGATACACTACAAGAGAAATAAATTTATCAGGTAAGCATAAATTATGTTTTTTTGCATTGTAATTAAACAATATGTATATCTTTCATGGTGTAGTCTTACTCCATTTATATATATATTTCTTCTGTTAAGTGTGATCAGTCCACGGGTCATCATTACTTCTGGGATATTACTCCTCCCCAACAGGAAGTGCAAGAGGATTCACCCAGCAGAGCTGCATATAGCTCCTCCCCTCTACGTCACTCCCAGTCATTCTCTTGCACCCAACGACTAGATAGGATGTGTGAGAGGACTATGGTGATTATACTTAGTTTTATATCTTCAATCAAAAGTTTATTATTTTATAATAGCACCGGAGTGTGTTATTACCTCTCTGGCAGAGTTTGAAGAAGAATCTACCAGAGTTTTTACTATGATTTTAGCCGGAGTAGTTAAGATCATATTGCTGTTTCTCGGCCATCTGAGGAGAGGTAAACTTCAGATCAGGGGACAGCGGGCAGATTAATCTGCAAAGAGGTATGTAGCAGCTTTTATTTTCTGACAATGGAATTGATGAGAAAATCCTGCCATACCGATATAATGTCATGTATGTATATTTTACACTTCAGTATTCTGGGGAATGGTACTTCACTGGAATTACACTGTGTACATAAAACTTTAGCCTATTTTGCAGGGACTAGCAACAGGCTTTTTAATAACTCTCAACTTATGTTAAACGTTTTTGCTGGAATGTAAAATCATTTTCATTTTCTGAGGTACTGAGTGAATAAATGTTTGGGCACTATTTTTCCACTTGGCAGTTGCTTGTTCTAATTTCTGACAGTTTCTGATCTCTCTCACTGTTGTGTGTGAGGGGGTGGGGCCGTTTTTTTGGCGCTTTTGCTACGCATCAAAAATTTCAGTCAGCAGCTCATTGTATTTCCTGCATGATCCGGTTCATCTCTACAGAACTCAGGGGTCTTCAAAACTTGTTTTGAGGGAGGTAATTCTCACAGCAGAGCTGTGAGATTGTAGTTGACTGTGATAAAAAACGTTTATTCTGTAATTTTTTTTCTGCTATCAGAGTTAGTTGTCTTTTGCTAATGGGAACAAACCTTTGCTAAAGTTGTGTTGTTTACAAGGATTGATGCTATAACTGTTTCAGTTTATTAATTTTCAACTGTCATAAATCTTCTGTGCTTCTTATAGGCACAGTACGTTTTTCATAATATTTTACTAGAATTGTATTCCAAGTTGCAAGTTTATTTGCTAGTGGGTTAAACATGTCTGATTCAGAGGAAGATACCTGTGTTATTTGTTCCAATGCCAAAGTGGAGCCCAATAGAAATTTATGTACTAATTGTATTGATGCTACTTTAAATAAAAGTCAATCTGTACAAATTAAACAAATTTCACCAAACAGCGAGGGGAGAGTTATGCCGACTAACTCTCCTCACGTGTCAGTACCTGCATCTCCCGCTCGGGAGGTGCACGATATTGTGGCGCCCAGTACATCTGGGCGGCCATTACAGATAACATTACAAGATATGGCTACTGTTATGACTGAAGTTTTGGCTAAATTACCAGAACTAAGAGGCAAGCGTGATCACTCTGGGGTGAGAACAGAGTGCGCTGATAATACTAGGGCCATGTCAGATACTGCGTCACAGCTTGCAGAACATGAGGACGGAGAGCTTCTGTCTGCGGCTGACGGTTCTGATCCAAACAGATTGGATTCAGATATTTCAAATTTTAAATTTAAGCTGGAGAACCTCCGTGTATTACTAGGGGAGGTGTTAGCGGCTCTGAATGATTGTAACACAGTTGCAATACCAGAGAAAATGTGTAGGTTGGATAAATATTTTGCGGTACCAACGAGTACCGACGTTTTTCCTATACCTAAAAGACTAACTGAAATTATTACTAAAGAGTGGGATAGACCCGGTGTGCCGTTCTCACCCCCTCCGATATTTAGAAAAATGTTTCCAATAGACGCCACCACACGGGACTTATGGCAGACGGTCCCTAAGGTGGAGGGAGCAGTTTCTACTTTAGCTAAGCGTACCACTATCCCGGTGGAGGATAGCTGTGCCTTTTCAGATCCAATGGATAAAAAGTTAGAGGGTTACCTTAAGAAAATGTTTGTTCAACAAGGTTTTATATTGCAACCCCTTGCATGCATTGCGCCGGTCACGGCTGCGGCGGCATTCTGGTTTGAGTCGCTGGAAGAGACCATTAATTCAGCTACTCTGGATGACATTACGGACAAGCTTAGAGTCCTTAAACTAGCTAATTCTTTCATTTCGGAGGCCGTAGTACATTTAACTAAACTTACGGCTAAGAATTCAGGATTCGCCATTCAGGCACGCAGAGCACTGTGGCTAAAATCCTGGTCAGCTGATGTTACTTCTAAGTCTAAATGACTTAATATACCTTTTAAAGGGCAGACCTTATTCGGGCCTGGTTTGAAAGAAATTATCGCTGACATTACAGGAGGTAAAGGCCACGCCCTGCCGCAAGACAGGGCCAAACCTAAGGCCAGACAGTCTAATTTTCGTTCCTTTCGGAATTTCAAAGCAGGAGCAGCATCAACTTCCTCTGCTCCAAAACAAGAAGGATCTGTTGCTCGCTACAGACAAGGCTGGAGACCTAACCAGTCTTGGAACAAGGGCAAGCAGGCCAGGAAACCTGCTGCTGTTCCTAAAACAGCATGAATTGAGGGCCCCCGATCCGGGATCGGATCTAGTGGGGGGCAAACTTTCTCTCTTCGCCCAGGCTTGGGCAAGAGATGTCCAGGATCCCTGGGCGCTAGAGATAATATCTCAGGGATACCTTCTGGACTTCAAATACTCTCCTCCAAGAGAGAGATTTCATCTGTCAAGGTTGTCAACAAACCAAACAAAGAAAGAGGCGTTTCTACGCTGCGTACAAGAGCTTTTGTTAATGGGAGTAATCCATCCAGTTCCACGGTCGGAACAGGGACAAGTGTTTTACTCAAATCTGTTTGTGGTTCCCAAAAAAGAGGGAACTTTCAGACCAATCCTGGACTTAAAAATCCTAAACAAATTCCTAAGAGTTCCATCGTTCAAGATGGAGACTATTCGGACAATTTTACCCATGATCCAAAAGGGTCAGTACATGACCACAGTGGATTTAAAGGATGCTTACCTTCACATACCGATTCACAAAGATCATTACCGGTACCTAAGGTTTGCCTTCCTAGACAGGCATTACCAGTTTGTAGCTCTTCCATTCGGATTGGCTACAGCTCCAAGAATCTTCACAAAGGTTCTGGGTGCTCTTCTGGCGGTACTAAAACCGCGGGGAATCTCGGTAGCTCCGTACCTAGACGACATTCTGATACAAGCTTCAAGCTTTCAAACTGCCAAGTCTCATACAGAGTTAGTACTGGCATTTCTAAGGTCACATGGATGGAAGGTGAACGAAAAGAAAAGTTCACTCGTTCCACTCACAAGAGTTCCCTTCCTGGGGACTCTTATAGATTCTGTAGAAATGAAGATTTACCTGACAGAAGACAGGTTAACAAGACTTCAAAGTGCTTGCCGCACCCTTCATTCCATTCAACAACCGTCAGTGGCTCAATGCATGGAGGTAATCGGCTTGATGGTAGCGGCAATGGACATAGTACCCTTTGCACGCTTACACCTCAGACCACTGCAACTGTGCATGCTAAGTCAGTGGAATGGGGATTACTCAGACTTGTCCCCTTCTCTGAATCTGGATCAAGAGACCAGAAATTCTCTTCTATGGTGGCTTTCTCGGCCACATCTGTCCAGGGGGATGCCATTCAGCAGGCCAGACTGGACAATTGTAACAACAGACGCCAGCCTTCTAGGTTGGGGTGCCGTCTGGAACTCTCTGAAGGCTCAGGGACAATGGAGTCAGGAGGAGAGTCTCCTACCAATAAACATTCTGGAATTGAGAGCAGTTCTCAATGCCCTCCTGGCTTGGCCCCAGTTGACAACTCGGGGGTTCATCAGGTTTCAGTCGGACAACATCACGACTGTAGCTTACATCAACCATCAGGGAGGGACACAAGCTCCCTAGCAATGATGGAAGTAACAAAGATAATTCGCTGGGCAGAGTTTCACTCTTGCCACCTGTCAGCAATCCACATCCCGGGAGTGAAGAACTGGGAGGCGGATTTCTTAAGTCGTCAGACCTTTCATCCGGGGGAGTGGGAACTTCATCCGGAGGTCTTTGCCCAAATACTTCATCAGTGGGGCAAACCAGAGATAGATCTCATGGCGTCTCGACAGAACGCCAAGCTTCCTCGTTACGGGTCCAGATCCAGGGATCCAGGAGCAGTCCTGATAGATGCCCTGACAGCACCTTGGGACTTCAGGATGGCTTACGTGTTTCCACCCTTCCCGATGCTTCCTCGATTGATTGCCAGAATCAAACAGGAGAGAGTATCAGTTATTCTAATAGCACCTGCATGGCCACGCAGGACTTGGTATGCAGACCTGGTGGACATGTCATCCTGTCCACCTTGGTCTCTACCTCTGAAACAGGACCTTCTGATACAGGGTCCTTTCAAACATCAAAATCTAACTTCTCTGAAGCTGACTGCTTGGAAATTGAACGCTTGATTTTATCAAAACGTGGTTTTTCTGAGTCAGTTATTGATACCCTAATACAGGCTAGGAAGCCTGTTACCAGGAGGATTTACCATAAGATATGGCGTAAATACCTATATTGGTGCGAATCCAAAGGTTACTCTTGGAGTAAGGTTAGGATTCCTAGGATATTGTCTTTTCTACAAGAAGGTTTAGAAAAGGGTTTATCTGCTAGTTCATTAAAGGGACAGATCTCAGCTCTGTCCATTCTGTTGCACAAACGTCTGTCAGAAGTTCCAGACGTTCAGGCTTTTTGTCAGGCTTTGGCCAGGATTAAGCCTGTGTTTAAAACTGTTGCTCCGCCATGGAGTTTAAACCTTGTTCTTAACGTTTTACAAGGCGTTCCGTTTGAACCCCTTCATTCCATTGATATAAAGTTGTTATCTTGGAAAGTTCTATTTTTAATGGCTATTTCCTCGGCTCGAAGAGTCTCTGAGTTATCAGCCTTACATTGTGATTCTCCTTATTTGATTTTTCATTCGGATAAGGTAGTTCTGCGTACTAAACCTGGGTTCTTACCTAAGGTAGTCACTAACAGGAATATCAATCAGGAGATTGTTGTTCCTTCTTTGTGTCCAAATCCTTCTTCGAAGAAGGAACGTCTTCTGCACAATCTGGATGTAGTTCGTGCCCTAAAGTTTTACTTACAGGCAACTAAGGAATTTCGACAAACGTCTTCCCTGTTTGTCGTTTACTCTGGTCAGAGGATAGGTCAAAAGGCTTCTGCTACCTCTCTTTCCTTCTGGCTTCGTAGCATAATTCGTTTAGCCTATGAGACTGCTGGACAGCAGCCTCCTGAAAGAATTACAGCTCATTCTACTAGAGCTGTGGCTTCCACTTGGGCCTTTAAGAATGAGGCCTCTGTTGAACAGATTTGCAAGGCTGCAACTTGGTCTTCGCTTCATACTTTTTCCAAATTTTACAAATTTGACACTTTTGCTTCCTCGGAGGCTATTTTTGGGAGAAAGGTTCTTCAGGCAGTGGTTCCTTCTGTATAAAGAGCCTGCCTATCCCTCCCGTCATCCGTGTACTTTTGCTTTGGTATTGGTATCCCAGAAGTAATGATGACCCGTGGACTGATCACACTTAACAGAAGAAAACATAATTTATGCTTACCTGATAAATTCCTTTCTTCTGTAGTGTGATCAGTCCACGGCCCGCCCTGTTTTTTAAGGCAGGTAAATATTTTTTAAATTATACTCCAGTCACCACTTCACCCTTGGTTTCTCCTTTCTCGTTGGTCCTTGGTCGAATGACTGGGAGTGACGTAGAGGGGAGGAGCTATATGCAGCTCTGCTGGGTGAATCCTCTTGCACTTCCTGTTGGGGAGGAGTAATATCCCAGAAGTAATGATGACCCGTGGACTGATCACACTACAGAAGAAAGGAATTTATCAGGTAAGCATAAATTATGTTTTTTACATTTTATTATTATGTTTTTCCACATGCAACTTTATTAACAGTTTGGATTATCTACATTTCTCCCAGCCTCTTCTCTTTATATAGATTGGTCATTGTTACCCTTATTTTTAGGCGCACACACATATATATTCATATATTGTGGGGGGATTTGTTCTTTGATAGCTATTACTATCTTTAGCATATGTTGCCAATGTACATTATATATATTGAGCATTGTATGCAACTGCCATATATACATAGTGTATGCAGCTGTCCATTCTTTCTTATGCACTTATGTATTTATATAAGCTTGACACGCATGTAATCATCTGATTTTTTCACTCTGCATTCATGTCAAGCTTTCTTCCTTTTAGTAACTGCATGACACATTGGTAGTCCATTATTAATATTCACATTATCATTATTACAACATTCATTATTTGCCTTTTCCTCTTTCTATTTGAATTTTATTTGCATCTTTCTTACATTTGATTGCTCACTTAGTGTTGCTTGTAAGTTAGGCATTTCTCTTAAGTGTATCCAGTCCACGGATCATCCATTACTTGTGGGATATTCTCCTTCCCAACAGGAAGTTGCAAGAGGATCACCCACAGCAGAGCTGCTATATAGCTCCTCCCCTCACTGACATATCCAGTCATTCTCTCGCAACTCTCAACTAAGATGGAGGTCGTAAGAGGACTGTGGTGTTTTATACTTAGTTTATTTCTTCAATCAAAAGTTTGTTATTTTTAAATGGTACCGGAGTGTACTGTTTATCTCAGGCAGTATTTAGAAGAAGAATCTGCCAGCGTTTTCTATGATCTTAGCAGAAGTAACTAAGATTCATTGCTGTTCTCACATGTTCTGAGGAGTGAGGTAACTTCAGAGGGGGAATAACGTGCAGGTTTTCCTGTAATAAGGTATGTGCAGTTAAAAATATTTTTCTAGGGATGGAATTTGCTAGAAAATGCTGCTGATACCGAAGTAATGTAAGTAAAGCCTTAAATGCAGTGATAGCGACTGGTATCAGGCTTATTAATAGAGCTACATACTCTTATAAAAGTGTATTTTAAAACCTTTGCTGGCATGTTTAATAGTTTTTTACATATGTTTGGTGATAAAACTTATTGGGGCATAGTTTTTTCCACATGGCTGGCTTGAATTTTGCCTAGAAACAGTTCCCTGAGGCTTCCCACTGTTGTAATATGAGTGGGAGGGGCCTATTTTAGCGTTTTTTTTGCACAGCAAAAATTACAGACACAGACATCCAGCTTCTTCCTGCATGATCCAGGACTTCTCTGAAGGGCTCAAAATGCTTCAAAAGTCGTATTGAGGGAGGTAAAAAGCCACAGTAGAGCTGTGGCAGCTGTCGTGACTGTTTAAAAAACGTTTTTGTCATTTGTTATTCCGTTTTTGGTATTAAGGGGTTAATCATCCATTTGCAAGTGGGTGCAATGCTCTGCTAACTTATTACATACACTGTAAAAATTTCGTTAGTGTAACTGCATTTTTTCACTGTTATTTAAAAATTTGGGAAAATTTGTGTTTCTTAAAGGCGCAGTAACGTTTTTTATATTGCTTGTAAACTTGTTTTAAAGTGTTTTCCAAGCTTGCTAGTCTCATTGCTAGTCTGTTTAAACATGTCTGACACAGAGGAACCTACTTGTTCATTATGTTTGAAAGCCATGGTGGAGCCCCATAGGAGAATGTGTACTAAATGTATTGATTTCACCTTAAATAGTAAAGATCAGTCTTTATCTATAAAAGAATTATCACCAGAGGGTTCTGTCGAGGGGGAGTTATGCCGACTAACTCTCCCCACGTGTCAGACCCTTCGCCTCCCGTTCAGGGGACGCATGCTAATATGGCGCCAATCAGGGACGCCCATAGCGATTACCTTGCAGGACATGGCTGCAATCATGAATAATACCCTGTCAGAGGTATTATCTAGATTGCCTGAATAAAGAGGCAAGCGCGATAGCTCTGGGGTTAGGAGAGATACAGAGCGCGCAAATGCTGTTAGAGCCATGTCTGATACTGCGTCACAGTATGCAGAACATGAGGACAGAGAGCTTCAGTCTGTGGGTGACATCTCTGACTCGGGGAAACCTGATTCAGAGATTTCTAATTTTAAATTTAAGCTTGAGAACCCCTGTGTATTGCTTGGGGAGGTATTAGCTGCTCTGAATGACTGTAACACAGTTGCAATTCCAGAGAAATTGTGTAGGCTGGATAGATACTATGCGGTGCCGGTGTGTACTGACGTTTTTCCTATACCTAAAAGGCTTACAGAAATTAGTTGCAAGGACTGGGATAGACTCGGTGTGCCCTTTTCCCCACCTCCTATATTTAGAAAAATGTTTCCAATAGACGCCACTACACGGGACTTATGGCAGACGGTCCCTAAGGTGGAGGGAGCAGTTTCTACTTTAGCAAAGCGTACCACTATCCCGGTTGAGGACAGTTGTGCTTTTTCAGATCCAATGGATAAAAAATTGGAGGGTTACCTTAAGAAAATGTTTATTCAACAAGGTTTTATTTTACAGCCCCTTGCATACATTGCGCCTGTCACTGCTGCGGCCTCATTCTGGTTTGAGGCCCTGGAAGAGGCCATCCAGACAGCTCCATTGAATGAAATTATTGACAAGCTTAGAACGCTTAAGCTAGCTAACTCATTTGTTTCTGATGCCATTGTTCATTTGACTAAACTAACGGCTAAGAATTCCGGATTCGCCATCCAGGCGTGTAGGGCGCTCTTAAATCCTGGTCAGCTGACGTGACTTCAAAGTCTAAATTACTCAACATTCCTTTCAAGGGGCAGACCTTAATCGGGCCTGGCTTGAAGGAAATTATTGCTGACATTACTGGACGCAAGGGTCATACCCTTCCTCAGGACAGGGCCAAATCAAAGGCCAAACAGTCTAATTTTCGTGCCTTTCGAAATTTCAAGGCAGGAGCAGCATCAACTTCCTCCGCTTCAAAAGAAGAGGGAACTGTTGCTCATTCCAGACAGGCCTGGAAACCTAACCAGTCCTGGAACAAGGGCAAGCAGGCCAGAAAGCCTGCCGCTGCCCCCAAGACAGCATGAAGGAACGGCCCCCTATCCGGAAACGGATCTAGTGGGGGGCAGACTTTCTCTCTTCGCCCAGGCGTGGGCAAGAGATGTTCAGGATCCCTGGGCGTTGGAGATCATATCTCAGGGATATCTTCTGGACTTCAAAGCTTCTCCTCCACAGGGGAGATTTCATCTTTCAAGGTTATCAGCAAACCAGATAAAGAAAGAGGCATTCCTAAGCTGTGTGCAAGACCTCCTAGTAATGGGAGTGATCCATCCAGTTCCGCGGACGGAACAAGGACAGGTATTTTATTCAAATCTGTTTGTGGTTCCCAAGAAAGAGGGAACCTTCAGACCAATCTTGGATCTAAAGATCTTAAACAAATTCCTCAGAGTTCCATCATTCAAAATGGAAACTATTCGGACCATCCTACCCATGATCCAAGAGGGTCAGTACATGACCACAGTGGACTTAAAGGATGCCTACCTTCACATACCGATTCACAAAGATCATCATCGGTTCCTAAGGTTTGCCTTTCTAGACAGGCATTACCAATTTGTAGCTCTTCCCTTCGGGTTGGCCACTGCCCCGAGAATTTTTACAAAGGTTCTGGGCCCACTTCTGGCGGTTCTAAGACCGCGTAGCATAGCGGTGGCTCCGTATCTAGACGACATCCTGATACAGGCGTCAAGCTTTCAAATTGCCAAATCTCATACAGAGATAGTTCTGGCATTTCTGAGGTCGCATGGGTGGAAAGTGAACGTGGAAAAGAGTTCTCTATCACCACTCACAAGAGTCTCCTTCCTAGGGACTCTTATAGATTCTGTAGAGATGAAAATTTACCTGACGGAGTCCAGGTTATCAAAACTTCTAAATGCTTGCCGTGTCCTTCATTCCATTCCACGCCCGTCAGTGGCTCAGTGCATGGAAGTAATCGGCTTAATGGTAGCGGCAGTGGACATAGTGCCATTTGCGCGCCTGGAATGGGGATTACTCAGATTTGTCCCCTCTACTAAATCTGGATCAAGAGACCAGAGATTCTCTTCTCTGTTGTCTTTCTCGGGTCCATCTGTCCAAGGGTATGACCTTTCGCAGGCCAGATTGGATGATTGTAACAACAGATGCCAGCCTTCTAGGTTGGGGCGCAGTCTGGAACTCCCTGAAGGCTCAGGGATCGTGGACTCAGGAGGAGAAACTCCTCCCAATAAATATTCTGGAGTTAAGAGCAATATTCAAGGCTCTTCTAGCTTGGCCTCAGTTAGCAACACTGAGGTTCATCAGATTTCAGTCGGACAACATCACGACTGTGGCTTACATCAACCATCAAGGGGGAACCAGGAGTTCCCTAGCGATGTTAGAAGTCTCAAAGATAATTCGCTGGGCAGAGTCTCACTCTTGCCACCTGTCAGCGATCTACATCCCAGGCGTAGAGAACTGGGAGGCGGATTTTCTAAGTCGTCAGACTTTTCATCCGGGGGAGTGGGAACTCCATCCGGAGGTGTTTGCTCAACTGGTCCATCGTTGGGGCAAACCAGAACTGGATCTCATGGCGTCTCGCCAGAACGCCAAGCTTCCTTGTTACGGATCCAGGTCCAGGGACCCGGGAGCAACGCTGATAGATGCTCTAGCAGCTCCTTGGTTCTTCAACCTGGCCTATGTGTTTCCACCGTTTCCTCTGCTCCCTCGACTGATTGCCAAAATCAAACAGGATAGAGCATCGGTGATTCTGATAGCGCCTGCGTGGCCACGCAGGACCTGGTATGCAGACCTAGTGGACATGTCATCTCTTCCACCATGGACTCTGCCTCTGAGGCAGGACCTTCTAATACAAGGTCCTTTCAATCATCCAAATCTAATTTCTCTGAGACTGACTGCATGGAGATTGAACGCTTGATTCTATCGAGTCAGTCATTGATACCTTAGTACAGGCTCGGAAGCCTGTCACCGGGAAAATATACCATAAGATATGGCGTAAATATCTTTATTGGTGTGAATCCAAGAGTTACTCATGGAGTAAGGTTAAGATTCCTAGGATATTGTCCTTTTTCCAAGAGGGTTTGGACAAAGGCTTATCAGCTAGTTCTTTAAAAGGACAGATCTCTGCTCTGTCTATTCTTTTGCACAAGCGTCTGGCAGAAGTTCCAGACGTCCAGGCATTTTGTCAGGCTTTGGTTAGGATTAAGCCTGTGTTTAAAACTGTTGCTCCCCCGTGGAGCTTAAACTTGGTTCTTAAAGTTCTTCAGGGAGTTCCGTTTGAACCCCTTCATTCCATTGATATTAAACTTTTATCTTGTAAAGTTCTGTTTTTGAAGGCTATTTCCTCGGCTCGAAGAGTCTCTGAGTTATCTGCCTTACATTGTGATTCTCCTTATCTGATTTTTCATTCAGACAAGGTAGTTCTGCGTACCAAACCTGGGTTTTTACCTAAGGTGGTTTCTAACAGGAATATCAATCAAGAGATTGTTGTTCCATCATTGTGTCCTAATCCTTCTTCAAAGAAGGAACGTCTTTTGCATAATCTGGATGTAGTCCGTGCCTTGAAGTTTTACTTACAGGCTACTAAAGATTTTCGTCAAACATCTGCCCTGTTTGTCGTTTACTCTGGACAGAGGAGAGGTCAAAATGCTTCGGCAACCTCTCTCTCCTTTTGGCTTCGGAACATAATACGCTTAGCCTATGAGACTGCTGGACAGCAGCCCCCTGAAAGGATTACAGCTCATTCTACTAGAGTTGTGGCTTCCACCTGGGCCTTTAAAAATGAGGCCTCTGTTGAACAGATTTGCAAGGCTGCGACTTGGTCTTTGCTTCACACCTTTTCAAAATTTTACAAATTTGACACTTTTGCTTCTTCGGAGGCTGTTTTTGGGAGAAAGGTTCTACAGGCAGTGGTTCCTTCCGTTTAAGTTCCTGCCTTGTCCCTCCCATCATCCGTGTACTTTAGCTTTGGTATTGGTATCCCACAAGTAATGGATGATCCGTGGACTGGATACACTTAACAAGAGAAAACATAATTTATGCTTACCTGATAAATTTATTTCTCTTGTAGTGTATCCAGTCCACGGCCCGCCCTGTCCTTTTAAGGCAGGTCTAAATTTTAATTAAACTACAGTCACCACTGCACCCTATGGTTTCTCCTTTCTCGTCTTGTTTCGGTCGAATGACTGGATATGGCAGTGAGGGGAGGAGCTATATAGCAGCTCTGCTGTGGGTGATCCTCTTGCAACTTCCTGTTGGGAAGGAGAATATCCCACAAGTAATGGATGATCCGTGGACTGGATACACTACAAGAGAAATAAATTTATCAGGTAAGCATAAATTATGTTTTTGTATGACAGGGTGTTTTGTTATTCGCACATTGTTATTAGCATAAATCGTGTGACCATATTATTGCTTTTAGTATTGTCCAATAAGTGTTGTTTTAGGCTTTTAAATTGCCAGCACACCAGTCTCCAATTAGCTATGATTACGGTTTTTACCGAAACATGTTAGCTGAGCTTTTTGGCCACACTGATATGCTGGACCCCCATGTTGTTTCTTTCATCATTTTTTATCCCAAGTGGAATTGAATAAAGACTTTTTGGTTTTATACTTCACGTTTGCAGCTTGGATTTTTTTATTTTCATTATTTTCATTTTTTGAGATATATATATATATATATATATATATATATATATATATATATATATATATATATATATATATATATATATATATACATACATACATACATACATACATACATACACCATGGAAGAAAATTGCACTCACTGGGTTTAAATCACGAAAAAAAAGTTTACTAGCGTGACGTTTCGGGGTATTTACCGCTTCTTTAGACAAAGTTAAAGTGAACTGTAAACAAATTTTTACATAACGCATAACCCTTCCCCTCAGAAGTGCAGCAAATCCTAACAATCCCACATGTTTGGTGGGATAATATAAACAATACGTGACATGATCATTTATATACAAATACAGGTGATCACATATATAGTTGAACTCAAAACATAGCATAACAAAAATACATCCTAATAATTTAAGTGCTGTACAATCAAACTTATCCACTGTGTAATTGCAAAGTCTGCTTGTTGTGACTACAGTCTTTACAACAATGTGAAGTGGATATACTCCTGTGCACAATATAGGAAGCGCATAAAAGCCTAATCTCATATAGCCCAAGATGTAAAAATATATAACCAAAATACTATAATTAGCTATGTTAAAGCTATTTCTTATTACCTGTATGCAGCTTAGTCTACTATAATGGCGTTACTCACCGCTTCATTTTCGCGGTCATACTAAAGCATAGGGATAGGGCTGGATACTGATCCGTGACACGATCAGGCATGAGAGGCGTGTTGTTTACCTTGTATGTGATTGGATCACAGAAAATGGTCATCATAGCAGCCAGAATACACTCAGCTCTGTGTAACGCTGGCAATCTAAATAACCAATACAGACTGCTCATAGCCAGGGGTGTTTAAATCAGACTCACATGAATTGGATAATATGTGAGACAGGAAAGTCTGATAAGAAAACCTAAACACGTTAAAAATATCCATACAATAATCACCCTCATCATGACAATCACCAACATGTAATTATATAGTATCTAGTATATAGTATCTATTATAAGCAGACAACTTGCTAAAGATTTAATGTTGGAAATACCTATGCCTTATCAAACCAAATACTCCATACTGATAGTGGCATGATATATTGTAGCAGGATCTAATTTGAATATTTATCAGGATCTATTTAGAATATTGCATCGCAAGGGAACAAAGCAGGTATGACTTATACATTATGATGGCCCGTGCTGCATATACTTAAACCCTCAATATACTAAGATGAGCAAAACGGGGATAGGGATGATATATCACCTATTAAAATATCATTGGTCTGGCTGCCCCTATCCAAAGACTGAAACAGATACCCTTACAAATAAGGATGTGTGTAGTTTGATGATATACCAGATCTATATAAATTGGAGGATAGTGTTCAACTAATATGTGTGTGTATAAATATATATATATATATATATATATATAAATAATAATAATAATAATAATAATAATAATAATAATAATAATAAGAGCAGGTATTGGCACACCTCAAGACACATGAGACCACAAATTATTTCACATATTTTAACTTTTTTCCTTTTCTCCTTAATGCTGCAAAAATTACCTTCTTAATATTTCTTAATTTTTTAATTTTTTTTTAAATAAAGATGGGATCTTAGTCACACAATATGGCCATATTCTGCTCAGCCAGTCACCACTTACAAGGTGTCCCACATAAGACTGGTCCTAACTCAATGAAATTTAGCCAAGCTAAGCTCAAGAATACAATTCTAATATATCAAAATAAAATTTCCAATCTCTCATCCAGACTGCATGGGATGAGGCTTCCTGGCTACATGTTATTACACATACTTCAAACTTGTTTCCCAATGCTGCAACAATTGCCTTCTCAACACCTCTTAACACTATGAAATTAGCCAATACAATTCTAATATACCAAAATAACATTCCAACATTACAATACTATACCTCTCATCCAGACTGCATGGGATGAGGTTTCCTGGCTTTATATACACACAGTTAAATATCTGTGTCTGGAACACACCTGAACTGGGTGGAGTGCTTTAAACCAAAAGGGCTTTGGTCAGTTTCCCCAGTGATAAATCAGTAAGAAATAATGGTTAAGCACATCTAATAAACTTCACCCTCTCAAACTTCACAAACTCCCCCTTTCCTCTTTCTGACCACCATCTCCTTACTTGCAACATATCATCCCTCCCTACAACTGCCACTATAATTCCACCCTTACATCCGTCCTTGACAATCTCGCCCCTCTTACCATAGCTCAAAAATCAAACACTCATCCTCAGCCCTGGCATACTCCACTGACACGATACCTACGCAGATGTTCCCGTACTGCTGAGCGGCACTGGAGAAAATCTAGGAGTTCAGCTGATTTTCAACACTACAAATTTATTTTGAAATCCTACTACTCTGCCCTTAATTTCCATAAGCAACACTACTTCTCTACTCTTATCTCTAATCTTTCTTCAAACCCAAAACGTTTGTTCTCCACTTTCAATACTCTTCTCCGCCCTCCCCCACCTCCTAATACAACTTCTCTGTCAGCTCAAGACTTTGCCAACCACTTCAACAACAAAATCAACTCCATCAGAAATGAAATCGTCTCTCAACATAATTCCATTCCCTCACCCCCTCAAATGCTCTCAATCAACCACAACCCACATAACCTTAAACTTAGCTCATTCTCCCCTGTTACTGAGGATGAAGTTTCGGCACTTATACTGCGCTCTCACCTCACTACCTGTCCCCTTGACCCTATCCCCTCACAGCTACTCCCCTCCCTCTCTGCCACCCTTACCCCTATACTCGCACACACTTTCAACCTCTCCTTCAGCACCGGTATATTTCCCTCATCGCTGAAACATGCACTGGTCACACCTATCCTCAAAAAACCTTCCCTTGATCCTACCTCCCCATCCAACTACCGCCCTATTTCCCTCCTCCCTCTTGTATCAAAGCTTCTCGAAAAACTAGCTTATGCACGCCTTTCCCATTTCCTTACAATAAACTCCCTCCTTGACCCATTGCAATCTGGATTTCGTCCCCATCACTCCACAGAAACAGCAATTGTTAAGGTTACCAACGACCTACTTACAGCAAAATCAAAAGGCCACTTCTCTGCTTATTCTCCTTGATCTGTCCGCAGCCTTTGACACTGTTGACCACCCTCTCTTGCTCCAAACCCTCCAATCCTTCGGCATATGTGACACAGCCCTCTCGTGGCTCTCTTCCTACCTGTCAAACCGTACCTTTAGTGTAGCCTTCTCTGGGGCCTCCTCTGCCCCGTCACCACTTTCTGTCGGAGTACCGCAAGGCTCTGTCCTCGGTCCCCTTCTCTTCTCAATCTACACGTCATCACTAGGTTCCCTAATAAAGTCCCATGGTTTACAATATCATTTGTATGCCGACGACACCCAAATCTACTTCTCTGCACCAGACCTTTCTCCTTCATTGCTAACCCGTGTCACTAACTGTCTTTCTCACATCTCCAACTGGATGTCCTCTCACTACCTAAAGCTAAATCTCTCCAAAACTGAGCTCCTTATTTTCCCCCCTTCTTCAAAACTCTCCACCCCCAATCTCTCTATAATTGTCGACAACTCCATCATTACCCCTACCCCACATGCCCGATGTCTCGGGGTCACATTTGACTCAGATCTTTCTTTCACTCCTCACATTCAGTCTTTGGCTAAAGCCTGCCGCTTCCACCTTAAAAACATCTCTAAAATTAGACACTTCCTTACACAAGACACAACTAAGATTTTAATCCACTCTCTCATCCTCTCCCGCCTCGATTACTGCAACTCTGTCCTCTCTGGTCTCCCCACCTACCGCCTAGCTCCTTTACAATTCTTAATGAATGCCTCTGCCAGACTCATCTTCCTTACAAGTCGCTCTTCATCTTCTGCACCTCTCTGCCAATCTCTTCACTGGCTTCCTCTTGCCTCTAGGATCAAACACAAAATTCTCACTCTAACATACAAAGCCCTCAACTGCACTGCTCCCCCCTATATCTCAGATCTTGTCTCCAGATACTCTCCTTCTCGTCCCCTTCGCTCTGCTCAAGACCTCCTACTCTCCTCCTCTCTTGTCACCTCATCACACTCCCGTTTACAGGACTTCTCCAGACTGGCTCCCATCTTGTGGAACTCTCTGCCTCACTCCACTAGACTCTCTTCTAGTTTTAAAAGCTTCAAGTGCTCCCTAAAGACTCTACTGTTTAGGGATGCATACAACCTACGCTAACCTTACTTTATACCAGTTCCTCTCCTCCATTGCTATCCCCTGAACCCCCCTAGCATGTAAGCTTAAGAGTCCAGCTGTTTGTTGATCACCTTCTCAAGAGCTGACTACAACAGTGCAACTCTTGGCAGGGCCCTCTACCGATTTGATCCCTATAACTGTTTTTTGTACTCTGCCTTTGTTAATAGCCCTGCGGAATCTGTTGGCGCTCTACAAATAACCGATAATAATAATAATAAAATAATAATAATAATAAAAGCATATGTTTTTAAATGTACATATTGTGGAGTGCTGCCAAAGTGACCAAAATGAATATAATAATAAGAGCAGGTATTGGCGCACCTCAAGACACATGAGACCACAAATTATTTCACATATTTTAACTTTTTTCCTTTTTTTCCTTAATGCTGCAAAAATTGTCTTCTTAATATTTCATAATTTTTTAATTTTTTTTTAAATAAAGATGGGATCTTAGTCACACATTATGGCCATATTCTGCTCAGCCAGTCACCACTTACAAGGTGTCCCACATAAAACTGGTCCTAATTCTATGAAATTTAGCCAAGCTAAGCTCAAGAATACAATTCTAATATATCAAAATAAAATTTCCAATCTCTCATCCAGACTGCATGGGATGAGGCTTCCTGGCTACATGTTATTACACATACTTCAAACTTGTTTCCCAATGCTGCAAAACATTTCCTTCTCAACACCTCTTAACACTATGAAATTAGCCAATACAATTCTAATATACCAAAATAACATTCCAACATTACAATACTATACCTCTCATCCAGACTGCATGGGATGAGGTTTCCTGGCTTTATATACACACAGTTAAATATCTGTGTCTGGAACATACCTGAACTGGGTGGAGTGCTTTAAACCAAAAGGGCTTTGGTCAGTTTCCCCAGTGATAAATCAGTAAGAAATAATGGTTAAGCACATCTAATAAAAGCATATGTTTTTAAATGCACATATTGTGGAGTGCTGCCAAAGTGACCAAAATGAATATAATAATAAGATCGAGAGAGATAGAGAGAGAGAGAGACCGCCCCTCAGTACTACAAGTATAAGATAATTATATACCTGTGCACTAATGCTTATAGGCAAAGTGAACATCTATACTTATATCTGTAGAGAATCCCTAGGATTAGTACATCCTTACTATGTACTTTCATAATTACTCTATCTGGATCAGGAAATAATTCTATATGACAGGATACTGGCTTACAGGAAGCAGTGTCAATCAATATTGACAGTCAACCCTCTAGGTTGTAAAGTGTCCAATCTAAAAATCTTTTTTGCTTCGACTTGGACTAGTCTCTTCTTCCTATCACCACCCCTCTTAAGAGGTGGGACATGGTCAATATGAACCGTAGATCCTTAACAGTGTGTTGTTTTTCTTGTATCCAAAGCAGTTCCAATATCGCTTCGATGGTTCACCATCCTTTTCGTAATGTCATCATCTGTTTTGCCACGTAGAATTTGGCACAATCGCAACTCAACTGGTAAATGACATACTTAGTGGTACAAGTTAGATGATGACAAATCTGGTATCGCTTGTTCTTATGAGGATGCCTATATGTGGAGCACTGAATCATAGCATGGCAGGTCACACAACTAGGACACCTGTAGGATCCAAGCTTACTTGTTTTTAGCCACGTTTTATGATTTGCTGCACTTCTGAGTGCATCCCTAATTAGAGTTTTTCTGGTCCTGTCTGGAAATATGTTGTTGTTATATGTTACTGGATTTGAATATTATACCCTCTGTTTGCAAGGCTGCAAAGCTGGATACCAGACCAATGTATTTGCTTTGGGCAATGCTGGCAGGGTCAGTATCCATTAGTTTAATTGGAACAGGCCTAAGCAGTTTAAGATTTTATCCACCATCCAAGTTTGCATGTAGGTGTAGCCCTCAGTCGAGAGGCTTTGGTAAGGGGGTAGGTTACTCCTTTTTCAGGAAGCTTGATTTTACAATGTTCAGGTTCCTTGCATTTTTATTATAGTCTCACAGATATTGAAAATGTTTCAGCTCAAGGCCTCCCTAGGGAGGGTTTTTCTGTTCTATGTTCCTAGGAACCATTTAGTCTTAGGTAGATGGGATCTCCAACCTATTCATTGTTCCATAAATAGGCAGGAGCTTTCAGATCTATTCTGGTATATAAACTTTGAACATGTTTCTCAAGTTCCTACTTTCAAAATGGAAACTTTTAAGACTTTTCTGTGAGGTCTCCAATTGCTTTTAAGGTTGCTAACCTTTTATGTTCTTATTTCTAGGAACATCATTAGTTTCTGAGATTTGCTTTTTTGGATGAACTTTTTCAGTTTGTTGCTCTTCCGTTGTGATCAAGTTACAGCTCTCAGAATATACCCTAAGGACCTGGATACCCTCTTATGTGTAATCAGTTTTCAGGGTATTGCAGTGTTTCCTGGTCTGGATGATATCTTGGTTCATCTTTTCATTCAGTAGTATTTCTCACCTGTTGACTGTTGTTGTTTTTTCAACTACATGGTTGGAAAGTAATTTTTCCAAACAGTTTACTGGTTCCTCAGATAAAGATTGCTTTTCTTGGGGTTCTATAATTCAATTTTTATGAGACTTTTTTTCTTGGCAGTGCAAAGACGGTTGAAGCTTAGGTTTGCCTGTTAGAACCATCAGTCGCTTTGTTTTTCCTTCAATTGCTCTTTGCTTGGAGGTGTCTGGTCTCATGTTTTTGGCCATGGTTGCTATTCATTTTGCTCACTTCCATGTGAGTCCTCTTCAGCTTTGTATCTTTTTCCAATGATAGAGGGACCTTTATCTCAGTTATCTCTGAGGTCTCATTTACATTCCAGAACAAGTCTGTTTCAGTCTTGGTAGGTGAGCTCTTAGATGCACTAGTGGCACGGAAGAGTAATTCTCAGGAGTAATGGATCGTGGACTCTCACCACCTGTAAAAGAAAAAGGATTTAATGATCAATACAAAAAAATTCTAATAGAAGTTTTATTGTAGAATATTGTCATTTAAGATGGAGTAATACAGTTAATCCATGCTCAAAAATTTCTATTTTACTCTGATACGTGTAAATCCTAAATGTTAGCAATTTTGTGTTCTCTTAAATTTTACCTTGGTATTTGCTGTCCAATTTAGTACAATGTTCCGCAATTAAAATACAGTTGTATAATGCACCTTAATGGAAACACGTCTCCATATTTTGTTTTTGTGTGCTATAGCATTCTAGCTTCTTCCTGACTGAAAATGTGAGTGAGTGTGTGTGTATATATATATATATATAGTGAGAGAGAGAGAGAGAGAGAGAGAGAGAGAGAGAGAGAGAGAGAGAATTTTTATTATTATTTATTTATGATTTTAGAGAATATGAATTTATCTATGCATTTTTATTTTCATTTAGTACTGAGCAGAAGACCACTGGTGCAGAGTCATCAGCAGATCCTGCAGAGTGTGAAGACGGTGTTATTCCTGACTCCCCAGTCAGCTCCTTTCCGCTATCCATGGCCAGTCGTATGCGTAGAAAAAAGGAAAATCGACACGTCCGTTATGCAGAGCGCACTCAAGAAGGCCCAAGGACCAATGAAAGCAAAAACAGTAAGTGGTGTGTGCTGATCCAGTGTCTCACACAGGCACATAGTCCTTTTAGTGAAATGTTTAATCTATTTAAACATTCTACAGAAAAACGATAAAAAAAAAAGAAAAATAAAGAGGATTCAAGCACAAAAGGCTGGTGGAATGTGACATGGATTATTAGAATGAGAATTGAGTGAGGAGGATTGAGCAAAGACAATAAAAAAACAGTAACCGTTATAGATGAGTGATGGAGGGCATGAAACTCATGGGTAAAAGATGCAAAACACTTCTGCATCTCTCACTTAAGAGCTATTAAGTGTAGTAAAATCAATAACCTAAAATTGCACTAAGTAACCAGGTAAAGATGCAAGTTGTATACAGACATGAAAAAACATCCAACTGCATAGTTAACAGTTCTTAAAATCAATGTCTTGTAGGCAAAAACTATGAAAACATAATGACATTAAGTTCTGACTGTTCTTTCTTGTACATGTAACAATATAGCCTGTTACCTCATGCATTGTGGTAGCACACAAAGCTATATTTACCCATATGTTGTGACTTGAAACCACATCCATTTATAAACTCTGCAGATCAAATATGTCATTTTGGCTCAAAACTTTGCTCTATTTGTGATTAATAATGTTTACACAACATTCAACATTCTCTGATTACACAATAACACTATTCTCAAAATGGCTAGGAGCACTATTTAAAAGGATATAAAAGTAGAATTTCAAATACACTGGAACACATTTCAAATTCATTTTAAAACATTTCTACAATATGATTTTTAAAAAATGTATTACTACTTTAGTGACAAACCTTTTGTATGAAAACCAGCAAGCTAACTGTGGTAGGCTGGGTGCATGTGCATCTGCCACTCATGCATGCTCAAAATTGTGACCTTACAAACAAACAAAAAATGGTTTCTTATGGAATTTACACTAATTACTTGTTTTTGTTTTTTCCCCAGACCCTGGGAAGGAAACATTGTCATCAATGCAATCAAATAATAGAAATAGCAAAGATATTTTGGTTGCTGAAACATGTGATTTAGAACTATCTCCTCCATTAAGTAAGTAAATGCATGTTTGTTTATTTATTAATTTTGGTTTTCAGTAATCTCTAAAAAGAATATTGTTTGTATTAATACCACTATCATGTTTTTGATAATACAGTTTAATATTTATTGGGGCAGTGAGTTAGTATTTGGCTGCTCTGCAACAGATTAGTTGTCAAAGGTGTTTAAAAGTGCTAGATCGTTTCTTAATCACCCAGAGGTTAGTAAGAACTAGTACTGCATTAAATATAAATTTGATTCTTGTACAGAGTATGATGTAGTTAATCAGCTGTAAATTCTAATGTGTGATCACCAAAACACACTCGTTAATTTTTGGAGAAGGAGAATGTTGATAATAGAGGTTGTTCCAGCTACTTGCTTATGGATTTACATTTTGGAGCGCAGACCAATGTGAGACCATGGGGGGTATCATTTACAAAGAAGATAGAGAAACTTCACAGCAGCTTAATGATACAGCAGCTATGTGCACAGTATTTCTCTAACGAGACTTCAGCCATAACTACCATCAGGCGTCTCGGGGACTCGTCCCTGACCTCCCCCTGAGGGACACAGGTATTTTCTTCTTAATATGAGGAGAGTCCACGGCATCATCCCTTACTGTTGGGAAATACTGAACCTGGCCACCAGGAGGAGGCAAAGACACCCCAGCCTAAGTCTTAAATACTCCCCCTACTTCCCTCATATCCCAGTCATTCTTTGCTTTTCTTCACAGGAGGTTGGCAGAGACGTGTCGGAAGGTTAAAGATAGTCTCTTATGTAGGGTAGTACTCTTCGAAATGGGACTAAAGTTTTAAGTAGTCCTGTCAGCCTCTCAGTGAGAACATGGATGAAAGTTAGAGTCCGGAGATGCAGGGAGTTTTTCTGCAAAACCATTCCGACTCATATTAACTGCTCCTTATCAATCAGCGTTGACTAATTTCACTGCCTGCTTTGTTCACTCAAGTCCATGCCAGAAGCGAGGCTACCATCTGTCACACTTGAAAGGCCGTGTTTCTGTTCCACGGCGTGGATTCCGGTAAGATAGTTTCATTTTACTCCAATGTGTGAAGTGTAATGTAAACAAAGAAGCAGGGTCTCAGTGGTACTCCTTTATCTTATGGAATCAAGGGTTACTATCTCCTGAGGGGGGTTATTGAAGAGGGGGGACTTTACATTAGCAGACAGAATCACATAACAAACATGATTAAAGTGTCTCTTGGTCTCATGGCTATCGGAACATAACTGTCTTTTTTGTCAGGCTGCGCAGCCCTTGTGTCCTTTGCACGCTTTTTTCAGGCCTGCACGGTGTACCTTGTGACTAGACGTGGTCACGTTTCTAGTCTCCATTTCCATATTCCTAACCGTGTGGCAAAGGGGAAAGTTTGTTTTGCTAGTTGTCTGGGTCATAGGAGGTGGTGAGTGCCCCAGCCATTGGAGGTGTAAGGTGCCATTTTTATTTTTTCTATCCAAGTTATGGGGGATTCTGATATTTTTTGGAGACAGATGTCTCTGATTCAGATTCTACTTCTTGCAAAGAGTATGAAATGGTCGGGGTAATCCACGCCCATCAGTTATGTTCCGTATGCTGCCTTAGATTGCTCTTTTCTCCCAAAAGAGGGAACTTAGAGTCCGCCGAGCCATCCGCCCCTGGGGACCCCATATCCCGCGAGGCGAGTACCCTAGAACCTTCTTTGGCTACGCAAGCAGGCGTCCCTAATGCCGTTACTCCTTCTCAGGAAGGCGGCTTGTTTCCTCCAGAGGTTACGCACGGTTCCACGTGGCCATATCTATGGATTTGGCACACTTACATCTTCCATGAAGGGAGATGTTGATGAGATATTGTCCGTGTTCTGTTAACCAGGGCTTGTCAGACGGGGGATCGTCTGGGTCAGATCAGTCCTCTGGGGAAGCGTTTTCCTCTGAGGCTTCAGGGGCCCAATCCTCTGGGGTTGGGGTTGCCAGTTGCCCTGAGGAGGTAAGTCTTGCCTTTCGTTATAGACTGGCGCGCCTTCGTGTCCTGCTGCGGCATGTTTTGGCGGTGCTGGAGGATTCCAGTTCTGATAGGTCGAGGGTTCCTCGGTCTTCTGTCCCGGATGGCAAGCTGGATTAGATGGGT
This sequence comes from Bombina bombina, assembly GCF_027579735.1. NCBI lineage: Eukaryota > Metazoa > Chordata > Amphibia > Anura > Bombinatoridae > Bombina > Bombina bombina. The sequence goes on from NC_069503.1 coordinate 843,732,914, forward strand.
GGGGGATGAAGTAATCTCCTTGCGTCTTCACTTTACTCTTTTTTTTTTTTAAGGTATACTATTCCAGTCCTGTTAGTGTGTCCGTTCTTCTTAGGCGTTAACCTGCTGGTGTTGCCCTCTTTTAATTGATCCGGTTAGGATGTGTTTTATTTAATTTTAAAAGCTCATGCCTGTTATAATTTTTTCCTTGGGAACAATTTCTTCTCTGGAATTTGATACCAGCACATTCTTCAAGGACCCTCTAGAAAGAAAGATCAAGGGATACCTGAGAATGCCAAGAATTTTAGCTTTGCCATTCTGGCCAGAAGGGCACTGTGGCTCAAGCTGTGGTCAGCAGATAATGTCTCAAAGTTAATGGGACAGTCTAAACCTTGGTCATCTTAAAGTATTACCTTAGGTTAAGCTGCAAATAACCTCCTGCACCTTTTCTATATAATGCAGCAGGAATGGTAAAAAAGTTATTTTAAAATGAAATTTGTTTCTGGCCACTGTGAAATGGCTGCCAAGCTCAGCCCACTGATGAAATCATGATCTGGGCTGCATATGGCATCCAATCACAAAAGTCTCACTAGTTGAATTCAACAGACTGTCAATTATATTCGACAGAGTGCATAGATGAAGCCCAGATCGTGATGTCATCAGTGGGCTGAGCTTGGCAGCTATTTCAAACTGGCCTGAAACAATATTAATTTTAAAATAACTTTTTTACTGTTTCTGCAGCATGATATAGATACGGTGCAGGAGCTTTTTTGCAGCTTAATCTATGGTAAGACTTTAAGATGAAGAAGGTGTAGACTGTCCCTTTAAGGTTACTGTCCTTTAAGGGTAAATCCCTGTTCAGACCTGGGCTGGATTCTATCATAGCTACTTTCACCAGTGCAAAGGGAGCTTTCCTTCCACAGGACGAAAAATCGAAGCTACCTGGAAGCCCCCCCAGGGGTGGACAAAAAGCAAAGAGCCCAAGAAGGCTTCCCAAGATAAGTCAGCATGAAGGGATAGCCCCTGACCTGGTACCAAGTCGCGTGGGGGGCAGATTGTTTTGGTTTTGCAAAGACTGGGCTCAGTCCGTTCAGGATCCTTGGGTGCTGGAGATTGTACATCAAGGATACAGAATAAGATTTCTATGCAAATTTCTGTGGTCCACAAGAAGGAGGGCACATTTAGTCCCATTCTGGACCTAAAGGGGCCTCAACAGGTTCTTAAAGGGACAGTATACACTAATTTTCATATAACTGCATGTAATAGACAATACTATAAATAATAAGATGCACAGATACTGATATAAAAATCCAGTATAAAATGGTTTAAAACGTACTTAGAAGCTTTTAGTTTAGCTCTGTTGAAAAGGCAGTTGGAAAGCCCACTGCAAGTGGGAAATAAGACCCTCCCCCCCTCCCCCTTCTTTTGCATATGAAAAGACCCTTTACACAAACAGGAGCAAGCTGGAGAAGGTAGCTGACGGTATTCAAATAAAACTTTGGGGCTTGGTTAGGAGTCTGAAAATCAGAGCAATGTTCTTTAAAAATAAGCAAAATTATACATTTTTAAAAAAAAACAAACTTTATGGGCTTTTTAATTAGATCATTTACAAAACATTTATGCAAAGAAAAAATGAGTGTATAATGGCCCTTTAAGGGTTCCAACGTTCAAAATAGTGATTTCTGTGGATAGGAATGTAAAGGTGCGCATCCTTTAGATCTATTGTGGTCATGAACTAACCCTCTTGAACCAGGGGAAGGATAGATCTTATTGTTTCTATATTTCCTTTGGTTCGTCTTCTTAGACAAGCACTACCACTTTGTTGCGCTTCCATTTGGACTGGCTATGGCACCCCAAGTTTTCACCAAGGTGCTGGGAGGTTTGCTGGCCGCGGTTTGACTGCAGGGTATTGCAGTAGCTCTTTACCTGGACGACATCTTGGTTCATGCTCCATCATACGGAGATGTCACTTTCATGTCGTAGGAAGAACAGCTGGAAGGTCAATCTGGAAAAAAGAGCTCCCTCGTCACAGCTACAAGAGTACATTTTCTGGGAACGATCATTGATTGTCAGTTTGCGCATCTTCCTCACAGATCAGTGCAGAGAGAAGCTAGAAGGTGGCAAATCGTCTGCTTCAATCCAATGTTCTGCCTTCGGTAGCACAATGCATGGAGGCAGGAGGTCTTATTGTTGTGGCTTTGGATGCTATTCCATTTGCTCACTTTCACCTGAGGCCACTACATTTGTGTATACTCAGACATTGGAATGGAGATCATTCAGATCTGTTGCAATTCATTTGCCTGGATGCCCAGACCAGAGAGTCTCTCTAGGTGGCAGTCTCCTGTTCTGGTTATCCTAGGGACGTGTTTTTGTCGCTCATCTTGGGTGATCATCAACCACAGATGCAAGTCTATCAGGCTGGGGTGCTGTTTGGGGTTCTCTGAAAGCCCATGGAACCTGGTGTCAGGAGGAATTGAAAGTGATCTACAATGCTCTTCTAGCGTGGCCCCAGCTACGTTCTGTCTTGTATATCCTATTCCAATCAGACAACATCACGACTGACTTACATCTACCATCAAGTTGACACATTGAGTTTTCTGACGATACAGGAGGTATCCAAAATCCTGCTGTGGACAGAGACATATCAATGTCAGATCTCAGCTATCCACATCCCAGGTGTGAAGAATTGGGAAGCAGTTTTCCTGAGCCTGAATCCAAGTATCCTGATAGCTCCTGCGTGGCCATGCGGATCTTGGTACGCAGACCTAGCGACCAAGTCATCTGCTCTTCCATTGTCTCAGGGTCTGTCCTTTTAGCAAATTCTAGATACTCTGAGGCTGACTGCCTGGAGATTGATAAGCAGCAAACCAGGGAAAGAAAGTTAAATGGAGAGTAACCACGGTTATGTATGTCAATCAACTTGAGAGCAGTGTGTTGATCAGCTAGCTCCCAATTCACAATACATTCAGTGTTTTGAATATTGACAGGATAGTGTAACCAGGTCCTGTGAGGTTTCCCTGCCCCAGACTTGGACCGGTGAGACTTGTATTCCACCGCTGAATGCACATGTATTGAAGTGAAAATGTGAATACACTAGATATCTAGTAAACAGTATATGCCAAGAGTCCACACCTCATACCTGTGTGCTACTGGATCCTGAACGACAGTCCGTTGCGGCAATGTGTCCGTTCTCCTTCCTATGTTTGGAGCGTCTAGTTCAGCTTGTATCCAGCTCCTGCGGTAATCCTGAGTGAGCTCTGATGGCTGCGGTGGGTAACTCCTCCTTCCGTTAGCGTCCCAGGTGATGGGCGTAATAATGCGGTCAGGGTTACGGTGCAATACCTAGCTGCTGTGCTGCACTAGAGGCCGGTCAATATAAACAGAAAGTGAAAAAGGAGCACAAGCAGCGGTATATTGCACAAAAATAATTTTGTTTACAGGTAGCAATCACAGCGCCTTGGCGCTCAGAGTGAAGAAAAATAACACGTTTGTCAAAAAAACAAAAACAAAAACGTGAGAGGGGATAAACACCCCGGGGTAAATACTGAAAAGAAAATCAAAGACTAGCAACAAGGAAACAGGTATACGCGTTTCAGCTTACAGCCTTACTCATTACCTGGCTAAAACATAGTGAAGTGAACTTAAAAGCAGTAGCTAGTCTTCCCATTGGTAGTTGGGAACACTCCCCTCAATTAATCCTCCAATGGGTATTTATTTACGTAGCTGTGAACACCTTAGAAAGCACAGGAGTATTAACTAGTGTCAGCACACAGTAAATACACATAGAATTAGAAACAGTTCCTACACAAAGTTAACTACATTATGTGTAATAACAATCTAACATGTATAAATATTTGTAGTGAGCAAAAATATATATACGATGGGAGATAGGAAAGTGAACTCCGGACCCAGCTGGAAGCATTTATGGTGCAAGGAGACCGCTTCATGGTTACTGAAATGAAAAATACAAATAATATAATATAATATAAACATGGAACAACACATGTTTGCATCCTGTGACATGCTTGTCATATAAATGTTAAGCTATAGTTAAAAGACCCTAAACATAAAGACTAAGCCCTAACAATAATAATGGTACAGTTAACCGTTGATCAAGGTAAAGTCAAAGTGTGTCTAAAAATACATAAGTACTGTTTTCGTACACATCCCTTACTATAAGGGTCTGTAGGTGGCTTTTGTATAAAGAACCTGGCTTGCAATGGGTAAGTTATCCCTGGGGGCATACTAGAGTACCAGATACCAGAGTAATTATACTAAAGATTTCTGAGTTGTTAGACTCCTACGCTCAAGGAGTAACATAGTATGGACAGGGTGAACCGGGTGGGGGAGAGGATTAGGCCCTACCAAAAGTTGATGAGGTCATATTCTGAGTTAAGGCCTTCTGGAACTCTCGTCCTGAGCTTAAAAATCCAGTAGGCCTCCCTCTCCCCCAACCTGCGGACCCTGTCAACTCCCCCCTTACAGGGAGCCACCCTCTCAATGATGGTCCAAGAAAAAGAGCTTGTATCTTTCTGGTGTGTGCCCGCAAAGTGTTGAATCAGTGCTGTTGTGAGTACACCTGCCCTTATATCACTAAGGTGCTCTTTAATACGGGTTCTAGCCTCTCTTGTTGTAAGGCCTACATATTGGAGGGAACATTCCCAGCAAGAAATGACATAAACCACATATGTAGACCTACAGTTGAGGCAAGAATCTATCATAAAACTCTGACCTGTCATCAGTGAGATGAACTGGTTACCAGGGGCCAACTTCTCACAGGCCACACATGTACGATGGTGGCAGTGAAATGTACCCTTACAGCTCAACCATGAAGAGGTGGGTTGTCCTGTCCTTTTGATTCTTGTGGGTGCCACAATGTTGCCTATTGTTCTATTTTTCTTATATGAGTACCTTAGGCCATCTGCAACTACTTTCTGGAGTTTATCATCTGCAGATAGCATACTAAAGTTATGCCTCACTATTTGGCAGATTTCCCTGTATTGTCTTGAGTATTCCGTTAGAAAGACAACTTTGTTGTCTTTCTCATCTTGAGTACTGGACTTAGGCCTAAGAAGTCTTTCCCTGGGTATTCCTCTTACGGTGTTCCTAGCTTTAGTGATGACAGAACTCCTATAGCCCCTCTCTTTCAACCGTAGGGTCAGTTCATTGGCCTGTTTCTCATAGACCTCTGCATCACTGCAGTTCCTTTTCAGCCTAATGAACTGACCCTTCGCTACACCTTTGAACACTCCTGGCAGGTGGCAGCTAGCCGCATGTAGCAGTGAGTTACCCGAGATGGGTTTGCGGTAGGTCTCTGAGCTGATAAGCTGATCCTGCCTACCTCTAAGGGTCACATCTAAAAAGTTGATAGTGTCACTTTGTATCTCATTTGTAAAGTGAATCCCCATGGAGTCATCATCCAGACTTCTTATAAATGTTTGTAATTCGGATTCACTACCTCCCCATATAAAAAGGAGGTCGTCGATATAGCGACCGTACCAAACCACTTTGTTCCTGTGAGGATTCCCATCTCCATAGACGTGGGACAGCTCCCACCAACCCATGAATAGGTTGGCATAGGAGGGGGCAAATTTCGCCCCCATAGCCGTCCCACGCCTCTGGAGAAAGAAATCCCCCTCAAATTCAAAGTAGTTATGGTTGAGAAGGAAGTTGGTAACTTCCACTACAAAGTTCACAAAGTCTGATTCCGGTCCATATTGTTTTTCCAAGAAAAACCGAATGGCCTGTAACCCCTTCCTATGTGGAGTTGAGGTGTATAGCGATTTTACATCGGCTGTCAACCAGACATAGTGTTTCCTCCAAACTACTCTTGAGAGGAGATTGAGTACATGCTTAGTATCAGAGAGAAAGCTCCATAGAGCACTCACCATTGGCTGCAGAACATGATCCAGCCACTCTGACAGGTGCTCCAGTAGGGATCCAATGCCACTCACGATTGGCCTCCCCTGTACATTATCAGTGGACTTATGGACCTTTGGCAGGTGGTTAAATGTAGGAATGGTGGGATTAGACACTATGAGATAATCACGTGTCTTGGCATTAATAAAGCCTAGCTCCACACCATCATCCACAAGGGAGGCCAACCGCCGCTGGAACCTCCCCGTCGGATCACCCGGCAGAGCACTGTAGTCATCAATATTTCTCAATTGCCTGTAAGCCTCCTCCCTGAAGCTACTGGCATTGAGCACCACTATGGTGCCACCCTTATCTGCAGCCCTCACCACTATGTTTTCATTGCTGGCCAGGCTGTCTAGTGCCTTCCTCTGTAGTGCCGAAATGTTGTTATGTTGGCCCCTCTCTAACCTATAGTACAATTTTGTGAGATCTAACTCTACCCTCTGTTGGAATTTCTCTAGGACTTGGCCTCTGCTTTGGATGGGATAAAACGAGGACTTACATTTAAAAGATGGAACCTGTATATACCCGGTCCCACTGGCCTCATCCCCTAGTGTCTCCAGAGACCTAATGTCACAGAGTTCCTGGAAACTTAGTTGATTATCGGGCCCTAAGCCTATCAAGCTTCCTGACCTGTTCCTGGGAATGGATGCGTGGCTCTCATCACTCCCTTCCTCTTGGGAATGGTAGAACTTTCTCAGTGTTAGTTTTCGAATTAGTTTGTTGACGTCAAGTAATGTCCTGAACAAATTAAAGTCTGCAGTGGGTGTAAAAGACAGTCCCAGACTCAGTACCTCCAGTTCATGTTTGGTCAACACCACATCTGAAAGATTCAGAACATTCTGTAGTTGCCTCGGCCTCGGCCCCTCCTCTGGGGATACCTCCTTTGATCTTTGTACTGATGGCTTTGATCTTTGCTGGCGCCTCCCCCCCCGTCTGGTGTTCTTTGGGGGACCTGAAAAACCTGTTCTAATTGTACTCTCTCCACTTCCATAGCTTCTGTAGAGCTCGTCTCTACACATCTTGATTCTTCCCTATAATGTGAACAAGGCTGTGGGGCCTGTGTTTTCAGTATAGAAGGTGGTAGAGGTGTTGAATTATCCTTTGGTCTGGTAGCCTGTGCCTTAGGTGGTAATTCTTCCCCACCCGATCCAGATCCCTCATCACACGATTCACCTTCACTTTCGAAGAAGTTCACTCTCCTTCTATTTTGCCTATGTCTGTTGTTCCCCCTTGATTTATTTGGGTAAAATGTATTTCTATTTTGTTCCTTCCTTAGAGTTTGTCTATCCTTTTTGTTCCATACATAGACACGATTCAAGTCGTAATCCAGCTGATCTCTAAGGTATTTACTGTGTTTTATTTCCAATAGCAATGTTTTAGCTTCTGCTATTATTTGCTGGAGTGTGCTGTCAAACTTTAGATAGCTTGGTTCCTTGCTCCTATTGTTCAGTTCCCTCTGAACCTCTTTGATTTTTGTTAGCTCCTCTAGGGACTTCTGTTTGTATTCACAGATCAACTGCATAAGTTTCTGTGAGCAAGTATTCAGGTGGCCATTCCACAGATCAATGAATACTTTATCATCTGTGATAAATGTTGGAAATTTGTTTAGCCTCAATCCCCTGGGTACAATGCCCAATTCTTGATATTTAGTTAAAGTCTTTATATCCCATATGAGCTTGTTTTCTTTTAGGAGTAGACCTTATTATAATCCACAAGTGCAGTGTTCCTTTCACTGAGGAATGCACAGGAAAGGAACACTGCACTTGTGGATTATAATAAGGTGTTTTCAACTGACAAATCCCATTATAGCTTGGTTGCCCTATTTGAAGAATTAGAATTTCTACTCCTAAAAGAAAACAAGCTCATATGGGATATAAAGACTTTAACTAAATATCAAGAATTGGGCATTGTACCCAGGGGATTGAGGCTAAACAAATTTCCAACATTTATCACAGATGATAAAGTATTCATTGATCTGTGGAATGGCCACCTGAATACTTGCTCACAGAAACTTATGCAGTTGATCTGTGAATACAAACAGAAGTCCCTAGAGGAGCTAACAATAAAAATCAAAGAGGTTCAGAGGGAACTGAACAATAGGAGCAAGGAACCAAGCTATCTAAAGTTTGACAGCACACTCCAGCAAATAATAGCAGAAGCTAAAACATTGCTATTGGAAATAAAACACAGTAAATACCTTAGAGATCAGCTGGATTACGACTTGAATCGTGTCTATGTATGGAACAAAAAGGATAGACAAACTCTAAGGAAGGAACAAAATAGAAATACATTTTACCCAAATAAATCAAGGGGGAACAACAGACATAGGCAAAATAGAAGGAGAGTGAACTTCTTCGAAAGTGAAGGTGAATCGTGTGATGAGGGATCTGGATCGGGTGGGGAAGAATTACCACCTAAGGCACAGGCTACCAGACCAAAGGATAATTCAACACCTCTACCACCTTCTATACTGAAAACACAGGCCCCACAGCCTTGTTCACATTATAGGGAAGAATCAAGATGTGTAGAGACGAGCTCTACAGAAGCTATGGAAGTGGAGAGAGTACAATTAGAACAGGTTTTTCAGGTCCCCCAAAGAACACCAGACGGGGGGGGGGGGAGGCGCCAGCAAAGATCAAAGCCATCAGTACAAAGATCAAAGGAGGTATCCCCAGAGGAGAGGCCGAGGCAACTACAGAATGTTCTGAATCTTTCAGATGTGGTGTTGACCAAACATGAACTGGAGGTACTGAGTCTGGGACTGTCTTTTACACCCACTGCAGACTTTAATTTGTTCAGGACATTACTTGACGTCAACAAACTAATTCGAAAACTAACACTGAGAAAGTTCTACCATTCCCAAGAGGAAGGGAGTGATGAGAGCCACGCATCCATTCCCAGGAACAGGTCAGGAAGCTTGATAGGCTTAGGGCCCGATAATCAACTAAGTTTCCAGGAACTCTGTGACATTAGGTCTCTGGAGACACTAGGGGATGAGGCCAGTGGGACCGGGTATATACAGGTTCCATCTTTTAAATGTAAGTCCTCGTTTTATCCCATCCAAAGCAGAGGCCAAGTCCTAGAGAAATTCCAACAGAGGGTAGAGTTAGATCTCACAAAATTGTACTATAGGTCAGAGAGGGGCCAACATAACAACATTTCGGCACTACAGAGGAAGGCACTAGACAGCCTGGCCAGCAATGAAAACATAGTGGTGAGGGCTGCAGATAAGGGTGGCACCATAGTGGTGCTCAATGCCAGTAGCTTCAGGGAGGAGGCTTACAGGCAATTGAGAAATATTGATGACTACAGTGCTCTGCCGGGTGATCCGACGGGGAGGTTCCAGCGGCGGTTGGCCTCCCTTGTGGATGATGGTGTGGAGCTAGGCTTTATTAATGCCAAGACACGTGATTATCTCATAGTGTCTAATCCCACCATTCCTACATTTAACCACCTGCCAAAGGTCCATAAGTCCACTGATAATGTACAGGGGAGGCCAATCGTGAGTGGCATTGGATCCCTACTGGAGCACCTGTCAGAGTGGCTGGATCATGTTCTGCAGCCAATGGTGAGTGCTCTATGGAGCTTTCTCTCTGATACTAAGCATGTACTCAATCTCCTCTCAAGAGTAGTTTGGAGGAAACACTATGTTTGGTTGACAGCCGATGTAAAATCGCTATACACCTCAACTCCACATAGGAAGGGGTTACAGGCCATTCGGTTTTTCTTGGAAAAACAATATGGACCGGAATCAGACTTTGTGAACTTTGTAGTGGAAGTTACCAACTTCCTTCTCAACCATAACTACTTTGAATTTGAGGGGGATTTCTTTCTCCAGAGGCGTGGGACGGCTATGGGGGCGAACTTTGCCCCCTCCTACGCCAACCTATTCATGGGTTGGTGGGAGCTGTCCCACGTCTATGGAGATGGGAATCCTCACAGGGACAAAGTGGTTTGGTACGGTCGCTATATCGACGACCTCCTTTTTATATGGGGAGGTAGTGAATCCGAATTACAAACATTTATAAGAAGTCTGGATGATGACTCCATGGGGATTCACTTTACAAATGAGATAAAAAGTGACACTATCAACTTTTTAGATGTGACCCTTAGAGGTAGGCAGGATCAGCTTATCAGCTCAGAGACCTACCGCAAATCCATCTCGGGTAACTCACTGCTACATGCGGCTAGCTGCCACCCGCCAGGAGTGTTCAAAGGTGTAGCGAAGGGTCAGTTCATTAGGCTGAAAAGGAACTGCAGTGATGCAGAGGTCTATGAGAAACAGGCCAATGAACTGACCCTACGGTTGAAAGAGAGGGGCTATAGGAGTTCTGTCATCACTAAAGCTAGGAACACCGTAAGAGGAATACCCAGGGAAAGACTTCTTAGGCCTAAGTCCAGTACTCAAGATGAGAAAGACAACAAAGTTGTCTTTCTAACGGAATACTCAAGACAATACAGGGAAATCTGCCAAATAGTGAGGCATAACTTTAGTATGCTATCTGCAGATGATAAACTCCAGAAAGTAGTTGCAGATGGCCTAAGGTACTCATATAAGAAAAATAGAACAATAGGCAACATTGTGGCACCCACAAGAATCAAAAGGACAGGACAACCCACCTCTTCATGGTTGAGCTGTAAGGGTACATTTCACTGCCACCATCGTACATGTGTGGCCTGTGAGAAGTTGGCCCCTGGTAACCAGTTCATCTCACTGATGACAGGTCAGAGTTTTATGATAGATTCTTGCCTCAACTGTAGGTCTACATATGTGGTTTATGTCATTTCTTGCTGGGAATGTTCCCTCCAATATGTAGGCCTTACAACAAGAGAGGCTAGAACCCGTATTAAAGAGCACCTTAGTGATATAAGGGCAGGTGTACTCACAACAGCACTGATTCAACACTTTGCGGGCACACACCAGAAAGATACAAGCTCTTTTTCTTGGACCATCATTGAGAGGGTGGCTCCCTGTAAGGGGGGAGTTGACAGGGTCCGCAGGTTGGGGGAGAGGGAGGCCTACTGGATTTTTAAGCTCAGGACGAGAGTTCCAGAAGGCCTTAACTCAGAATATGACCTCATCAACTTTTGGTAGGGCCTAATCCTCTCCCCCACCCGGTTCACCCTGTCCATACTATGTTACTCCTTGAGCGTAGGAGTCTAACAACTCAGAAATCTTTAGTATAATTACTCTGGTATCTGGTACTCTAGTATGCCCCCAGGGATAACTTACCCATTGCAAGCCAGGTTCTTTATACAAAAGCCACCTACAGACCCTTATAGTAAGGGATGTGTACGAAAACAGTACTTATGTATTTTTAGACACACTTTGACTTTACCTTGATCAACGGTTAACTGTACCATTATTATTGTTAGGGCTTAGTCTTTATGTTTAGGGTCTTTTAACTATAGCTTAACATTTATATGACAAGCATGTCACAGGATGCAAACATGTGTTGTTCCATGTTTATATTATATTATATTATTTGTATTTTTCATTTCAGTAACCATGAAGCGGTCTCCTTGCACCATAAATGCTTCCAGCTGGGTCCGGAGTTCACTTTCCTATCTCCCATCGTATATATATTTTTGCTCACTACAAATATTTATACATGTTAGATTGTTATTACACATAATGTAGTTAACTTTGTGTAGGAACTGTTTCTAATTCTATGTGTATTTACTGTGTGCTGACACTAGTTAATACTCCTGTGCTTTCTAAGGTGTTCACAGCTACGTAAATAAATACCCATTGGAGGATTAATTGAGGGGAGTGTTCCCAACTACCAATGGGAAGACTAGCTACTGCTTTTAAGTTCACTTCACTATGTTTTAGCCAGGTAATGAGTAAGGCTGTAAGCTGAAACGCGTATACCTGTTTTCTTGTTGCTAGTCTTTGATTTTCTTTTCAGTATTTACCCCGGGGTGTTTATCCCCTCTCACGTTTTTGTTTTTTTGACAAACGTGTTATTTTTCTTCACTCTGAGCGCCAAGGCGCTGTGATTGCTACCTGTAAATAAAATTATTTTTGTGCAATATACCGCTGCTTGTGCTCCTTTTTCACTTTCTGTTTGCCTGGAGATTGATCGGTTGATCTTGGCTTAGAGAGGCTTGTCCAGGCTTGCAAGCCTGTCACCAGACGCATCTACTACAAGGTCTGGAAGACTTATCTCCACTGGTGCAGCCAGCATGGTTTGTCTTGACGTAGAGTTAACTCTGCATATCTTACCGTTTCTCGAAGAGGGTCTGGAAAAGAGAATGCCAGCCAGTTCTCTTAAGGGTCAGATTTCTGCCCTTTCTGTTCTTTTTTTCAAACCTGTTGCTAAATTTAGTTCTTAGAGTTCTTTAGAGGGCTCCGTTGGAGTCTTTGCATGCTGTTGATATTAAGTTACTTACTTGGAAAGTGGTCTTCTTATTGGCTATTTCCTCTGCTAGTAGAGCTTCTGAGCATTCTCCTTTAATGTATTATCCCCCTTATCTAGTGATCCATCAAGATAAGGTTGTTTTGAGGACAAAGGTTTTCTACCTAAGGTAGTCAATACTAGCTTCATTAACCTAGCGATTGTGGTTCCTTCCCTTTGTCCCAATCCATCCTCTATAAAAGAGGTTGCTGCATAGCCTTGATGTGGTCAAGACGTTGAAGTTCTACCTTCATGCTAAATAGTTTTGTCAGTCATCTTTCTTGTTCTTCCTGTATACTGGTAAGCGCAAAGGTTCAGAAAGCTTCAACGGTTATCCTTTCTTTTGGTTGTGAAGTCTTATTTGCATGGACTATGAGGAGGGTCTAGAACCCCTTCCAGAATTACAGCCCATTCCACTTGTGAAGTGTCTACCTTTTAGGCCTTCAAGAATGAGGCCTCAGTTAAACAGATTTGCAAGGCTGCAACATGGTCTTCGCTACACGCTTTCACAAAGTTCTTTAGATTTGATGTTTTTGCCTTAGTAGAGACTTATTTTGGGAGAAAGGTTCCCAAGCTGTGGTGTCTAGTACTTGGGACTGCCTTCCATTCTTTCCCTCCCGAACATTTGTGTACTCACGGCTTGGGTATTAGTTTTCCAAAGGTTATGAATGTTCTTGAGAATTCTCACTGCCAATAGAAGGAAAATAAAAATTATTCTTATCTGATAATTTCATTTCCTTCTTGGCAGTGTGAGTCCACAACCCGCCCTAATACACAATGGTAGTGTTGGCAGTCGTTTGCACCTCTGTACCCCTATTATCTCTCGTTGCTTTTCCTTATACTCGGCTTGAACTACTGAGAGGGGGAAGTGGGAGGGATCTTTAAGCTTTGTTGGGGGTGTCTTTGCCTCCTCCTCGTGGAAATGATAGGTAATTCCTATAGGTTATGAATGTTCTCGTGGACTATCACTGCCAAGAAGAAAATGAAATTATCAGGTATGAATCATTTTTATTTTTTCCATCTGAATCTCAAATCTCTAAACTTGATTCGAGTTTGTTTCTAGGAATATTTATCACAAGTTTTGGGGGAAAAAACGTATTTCCTTGTGTATAAATCATGGTTTCTTTCATGTAAGTGGCAAGAGTCCATGAGCTAGTGACGTTTGGGATATACATTCCTACCTGGAGGTGGCAAAGTTTCCCAAACCTCAAAATGCCTATAAATACACCTACCACCTCACTCATACTTAGTTTTACAAACTTTGTTGGAGGATGGTGAAGCAAGTCGTGCTTGATTTCTTCTGTGAAAAGGCACTTCTAAGCATTTTGAAGCCCAGTTCCTTTCAAAGTACAGTGTTTGTCTATGGGATGTGAAGGGAGTATTTGCCTAATGATGCCATGTTTTCACCTATGGGAAATCTATGCTAAGGCTTTCTGTAAATTCTGTTGTGGGGATTCATCTGCCACCTCCCCTTACAGATCGACATTATACTCCTCTACCATTACCGCTGCTGATATGTTTCAGCAGTTTCAGCAGTTCAGTTTGGCTGTCTGCTATATGTGGATGGGTGTCTTCAGGTAAGTATATATCTTTTTTTAAGACACTCTCAGCTATGTTTGGCACTTTCTATTTTTAAAGTTTTAAATATATATTGCATATATTTGCCATGAGTCAGGTCTATGTTTATTTCCCTTTGCAGTCTAATAGTTTCAGCATGGAAAATTATGTTTGGGAGAAATTTAGTAAAAATTTTTTCTTACCTGAGGTTCCAGATAGTTGTAACTTCGGTCTTGTTTTTTCAAATTTTCGGGGGGCAAATAAGGCTTGCGATGGCGCAAAATGCTTCTATTTGTTCTTGGCGCAATTTTTTTTGGCACGAAGGTTGTGTTTGTTGTGACGCGAGTCACGTCATTTCTTGTGTCTTTGTTGTCGCAAAAAAAATTTGCGCGAAGTTGCGCCAGTTATGATGCAGATTGTGTCATTTCCTGTTAACTTTGGCGCCAATATTTTTTTTCCCTCAACATTTGCTATATTAACAGTCTCAAGTTTGGTTTTGAAAATTTTACAGGCTCCTCCTTTTGAGTTTATGCATTTTCTGGACATTAAATTACTTTCTTGGAAAGTGTTATTTCTTTTGGCTATCTCTTCTGCTTGAAGAGTTTCTGTATTGTCTGCTCACTCTTGTGAGTCTCTATCTCATTTTCCATCAAGATAAAGATTTAAATTTTTACCTAAAGTTGTGAATTCTAACATCAATAAGGAAATTGTTGTTCTTAAAATTGTGTCCTAATTTTAAGAATACTCTTGAAGGGTCTTTACATTCTTTGGATGTGGTAAGAGCTTTGAAATATTATGTTGAGGCTACTTAAGATTTCAGAAAGACTTCTAGTCTATTTTTTATTTTTTTTCTGACTCCAGGAAAGGTCAGAAAGCCTATGTTATTTCTCTGTTTTTTTGGTTGAGATTTTTAATTACAGCTCATTCTACTAGATCAGTTGCCACTTCTTTGTTTCTCAAGAATGAAGCTTCACTTGATCAAATTTGCAGAGCAGCAACTTCTTTGCATACTTTTTCTAATTTTACCTTTTTTATGTGTTTGCTTCTTCGGAAGCAGCTAAAATTAATCAAGGTCCAAGGAGCGCCTAGTTTATAAGACTAAGGATATGTACTTAAAATATTGTCATTTAATTACCAACATAAATGTACATAAATACATATAGTTCACAACATATACAATTAGAAATAAAAACATGGATCCATGTGATTAATTAAATGGGGACAGTGCAATGTAGTCCTGAATATACAATTGGTTACAATTGTGATTAGTAATGTCCAGTTCTGATTGATTCCTTAAAAAAGTAGGGATAGGTGTCAGCAAATCCTTGAGGGATAATAAGTTCTTTATCAGATTAGAATAAAAAATGAGCAACAAACAAAAATGTGCTGATAAATTAAAAAAAAAATCTAAAAAATGGTTAAAAATGTGAAAAAATTCAATAAAAATGAAAATGAAAAATCAAAAATATAAAATTGATAAATTGTGAATATAATAAATGAAAAATAACTCCAAACAATTGTGTAATGTTGGATACCAAAAGAATGTTTATAAATAACGTGGTTATATTCAAATGATTCTAGTTTTTAGGAATCATTTGAAATTTATTGTTGATTTGAAGATTGGATCTCCTATCATGCATATCCCAATATCTGACATGAGAGTTGGGGCTAATATTTCCTACATCTCCCAACAAGATATATATTTTAATATATTTTTTATTGCTATATACTAATACTTATAATATTCCTGCTCTTTGACCTCTTCAGATCATATAGAAATACCACCAAACTGATAAGACTGTCCTTCACGAACTAAGATGTAGTCATGTTTAGCAATTGAAAGTATACTGAATATCTTGTTTTTGTATATGATATTTTATTCATCACTATATGAGTATCTCAAAAGTATTTTAAAAGTGTATTAATTTTGGATAATAAGTGCTGTTATATTTTAATGTATACTAATATGTGAGTGTGTATTTTTATATTAATTTCTGTTTTTATATGACATACTCAGTTAATTCTTTGACAGCTTGAGCCTGTGAACGTTTTTTCAATGTAAATTATAGATTCACACTGTTCCAAAGGCTCATTTTAATTTAATTTTATCTTATTTTCTTTTTAATTCCAATATTTTGAATTTTAGCAACGTTATGTACAGTGCAATTAAATATTGCTTGATATCGTCAATATTACATACCCTAGAATTTATATCACCTTTTTTTAGTAGGTAACCTATTTCGGTTAAGTCACACCTAGCTAGGTCCAGAGCATGAAACATTACAGCTAATCACTTAAATACGAAACCGGAAGTGACATTAAGTCATCTTACACAACAGCTAACCGTTAGAATATGAAACCGGAAGTGACATTATGTCAACTATACCGGAAGTGACGTAGTAAGGAGTGACGTCACTTCCGGTCTGGCGATTTCAAATAAACAGGTAGATAACAACACATTTGTTACGTGACCCCCGGCAAAAGAGGATAATTACACAATGCACTTAGTTTGGCAACTGAACGAATAGGCCACACAACTATAAAGGAGGGATATAAAATGTTCTAAATGCTAAAGGATATGTGGCCCAAAACGGAAGTGAAACACAAGGATGGAATCACTTCCGGTTTGTAATGAACACATTTGGCGCCAAAATAACGACAATAATGATTGGTTACTTACACTTATAAATGAAGCCTTCATAGCACACAACAGTATAGTCTTGATAAAGGCCTAAGGAAGGCCCGAAACGCGTTGACATCATATGGTGAGCTTCATTCTGATTTCATTTACAATTTTGTTAGCAGTATTGCACTATGTTATATTTGTTTTATTTAGGGGACTGAGTCTTGGATAGAGACCGGATCTCCTTTTCATCTACATTCCCCAATTTTCCTATTCACACTTTGAGGATACACTAACAGGAAGGATTATAACAATGTATCACCAATATTGAATATAACCACGTTATTTATAAACATTCTTTTCGTATCCAACACTACACAATTGTTTGGAGTTATTTTTCATTTATTTTATTCACAATTTATCACTCAATTTTATATTTTTGATTTTTATTGAATTCTTTCACATTTTTCACCATTTTTTAGAATTTTTTTTGGAATTTATCAGCACATTTTTGTTTGTTGCTCATTTTTTATTGTAATCTGATAGAGAACTTATTATCCCTCAAGGATTTGCTGACACCTATCCCTACTTTTTTAAGGAATCAATCAGAACTGGACATTACTAATCACAATTGTAACCAATTGTATATTCAGGACTACATTGCACTGTCCCCATTTATTTAATCACATGGATCCATGTTTTTATTTCTAATTTTATATGTTGTGAACTATATGTATTTATGTACATTTATGTTGGTAATTAAATGACAATATTTTAAGTACATATCCTTAGCCTTATAAACTAGGCGCTCCTTGGACCTTGATTAATTTAAACTGTATTTGCTTAGGGTTAGCTAGGTACCCCAATTCCTAGGAGCTAGAAAAAACAATTCTGGTTGAAGCGCTGTGAGATATATAATTAATAGTATCTATTCTTCGGAAGCAGCCTTTGGTGGAAAGGTTTTCAGGCAGTTGTTTCAGCTTGATTCTAATGCCTTTGATTTGAGTTTTTTTTTTAAAATTATTAAGAAAACTTAATTATTTTGGGGATTTAGTTTCTCAGCCGAAATAGCTGTTTTTAATTTTTCCTTCCCTCTCTAGTGACACGTGGACTTCCACATCTTGGGTATTATATCCCATACGTCACTATCTCATGGACTCTTGCCACTTACATGAAAGAAAACATAATTTATGTAAGAACTTACGTGATAAATTAATTTCTTTCATAGTGGCAAGAGTCCATGAGACCCACCCTATTTTTTGTGGTTATGATTTTTTTGTATAAAGCACATTATTTTTTCCAGTTCCTCTTTTTGTGTCAATTTTATTCCTTCTTTTACACCTCACTTCTTGGCTATACGTTAAACTGAAGAATGAGTGAAGTGGGAGGTGTATTTATAGGCATTTTTCTCTTGCCACTATTAAAGAAATTAATTTATCAGGTAAGTTCTTACATAAATTATGTTTTTTCCTGGCATTCTTTTAGAATTCCTAGGATTCTTCGGTTTTTGCGGGATGGCCTAGAATAAGGGTTTATCTGTCAGTTCTCTGAAAGGGCAGATTTCAGCTATTTCAGTTTTTTTCCACAGAAAGATTGCTAATCTTCCTGATTTTAAAGGGACACTGAACCCACATTTTTTCTTTTGTGATTCAGATAGAGCATGAAATTTTAAGCAACTTTCTAATTTACTCCTATTATCAAATGTTCTTTATTCTCTTGGTATCTTTATTTGGAATGCAAGAATGTAAGTTTAGATGACGGCCCATTTTTAGTGAACAACCTAGGTTGTCCTTGCTGACTGGTGGATAAATTCAGCCACCAATCAAAAACTGCTGTCTAGAGTCCTGAACCAAGAAAAAAAAACTTAGATGCCTTCTTTTTTATATAAAGATAGCAAGAGAACGAAGAAACATTGATAATAGGAGTAAATTAGAAAGTTGCTTAAAATTGCATGGTCTATCTTAATCACAAAATACATTTTTTGGGTTCAGTGTCCCTTTAATTGTTGTGCAGGCTTTGCTCCATAATAAACCTGGTAAGGGTTTTGCAGTCTCCTCATTTTGAACTTATGCATACACTGGACATAACTACTTTTTGGAAAATGTTATTTCTTTTGGCTATATCCTCTGCTATAATAGTTTCTGAACTATCTGCTCATTCTTGTGAGCCGCCTTATTTGATTTTTTTATCAAAATAAGGCTGTCTTATGGACATCAATTACTTTTTTACCAAAAGTTGTTTCTTCAGACAACTTTGGTAGAGAGTTTATTGTTCCTTCTTTGTGTCCTAATCCTAAAAATGCTTCTGAAACATCTTTGCATTCTCTGGATGATGTTAGGGTATTGAAATATTATGTTTATGCTACTAAAGATTTTAGACAATTTTCTAGTTTGTTCTTTTTTCTGAGCCTAGGAAAGGTCAGAAGGCCTCTATTTATTTAGCCTCTTATTAAAACTTTTGTTTCACAGAGCTAATTTGGAGGCAGGTCAGCCTCCACTTTAGGGGATTACTCTTTCTACTAGGTCAGTTGCCACTTCTTGGGCTTCTAAGAATGAGGCTTAAGTTGATCAGATGTGCAAGGCAGCTACTTGTTGTTGTTCTTTGCAAAATTTTACTAAATTCTACTATTTTGATGTTTTTGCTTCCTCTGAAGCGCCTTTGGTAAAAAGGTTCTTCAGGCAGTTGTCTCAGTTTGGTGGTTATGCTTGTTTTCAAGTGCATTATAAAAAACAAAATAACAAATCTTAGGAGTTGAGGATTTATTTTCTCAGTGAAAAGATGTTTTTAAATCCCTCCCTTTATGTTATTACTTATGGACTCCATAAAGTAGGTATTAATTCCCATGAGTAATGGATTGTGGCTTACCTGATAAATTCATTTCTTTCATGGTGGTGACAGTCCACGAGATTTTTTTTCAACACATCTTTTTTTCCATACTCCTTTTTTGGCTCGTATTCCTTTTTTCTTACCTCACTTGCTTGGCTATACATTAGACTGAGATATGTGTGAGATGGGAGGGGTTTTATAGAGCTCTTGGGGTTTGAGAATCGTTGCCTCCTCCTAGTGGTAGAGAAAAGTAATGGATCATGGACCATCGCCACCATGAAAAAAATGAATTTATCAGGTAAGCATACATTATGTTTGTGAGAAAGTTTGCTGGTGATATATTGAAATAGATTTTGGAAAAGGTTTCTTGTCAATAGTAGAGTACTGCTTCCAAAGCTATTGGGTTTCTATATGGGAATTACATGAGGTGTTCTACTTTATATGTTAACGCACCCTGAGCAGAGATTTTATAGGCAATTCAAAGGGTAGGTGACACCGGATTACAATCTACCTTAAGAAGACAGCCAAGATAGATAAGTGGGAAAAATGTTAGACTACATGACTATAGTTTTTCCTATATATCATCCTAGCTCCTTTTTTTCTTTAACAAAAAGGAGAATCATAAATGGTTGGATTCATGAACAGGTAGTATATTAATTGTGTTTGGATGTAACATGGATAAATGTTAAACACTTTGTTTTATTTAAACAGATAAATCAGAGAGGCCTATGTTCAATTTGGCCGCCGTGGTTGCAGAAACTCTTGGTCTTGAAACACATGAAGAGTCTGTAAGTAATAGGTGGGAATGTGTTCAGAACCTGGGAAACCTTGGGTTGCTTTTTATTTCATTTTTCTTTCTTTTCTTTTTTTTTTTCTGGCCATTAAAAAAGCATAACTGTCAAACATCAATGAGTTTGATACTTTTGTGAGTTGTTTTTAGTATATAGATGCCACAAAAGAAATGACGGGGTAAGTTACTAAAATATGATATGGAACTGTATGGGTTTACTTTTAGGTCTCTGTAATGTTATACTCGCATCCCATGAAATGTATCTGTATAACATTTATCTGCATCACACAAGTTGTGGGTGAAAGTGTATTTCTGTTCTGAATGGTTTGATACTTAAAGGGACAGTCTAGTCAAAATAACTTTCAGATAGGGCATGTAATTTTAAACAACTTTCCAATTTACTTTTATCATCAAATTTGCTTTGTTCTAAGTAGGCTCATATGCTAATTTCTAAGCCCTTGAAGGCCACCTCTTATCTGAATGCATTTCAGAGGTAAAACGTATATTAATATAACCGTGTTGATTAAACACAATTTGGGAATGGGTAATAAAGGGATTATCTATCTTTTTAAACAATAACAATTCTGGAGTAGACTGTCCCTTTAAAGGAACATGAAACCTCCACAACTTTCCAATTTAGTTCTGTTATCTAATTTGCTCATTGTCTTGGTATCCTATTTTAAAAAAACAGCAACAAACATGGGTGAGCCAATAACATGAGGCATATACTGCATATTCAGCCAACAATTAGCAGCTCCTGAGCCCATCTAATTATGCTTTTCAACAAAGGATACAAAGAGAGTAAAATAAATGAGGCAATAGAAGTCTATCTGAATCATAAAAATATTGTGTTTCATGTCCCTTTAATACTAATATGCCTTTCTTATAATGACCGCACTTGTAACCTGTTGACTATACAGTGCAGTTAGGCATCTACATTAATCTTTAGGTTAATTAAAGTATAAAAACAGCTTCTGTTGATTTAATTGCTATATTGGCGGGGGGCGTAGATGGGCAGCGCTATGTTTAGACGCAATATCGGGAGCTCCAAGATTTAATCTGATAATCCGCTAATACGCTGATTATCTTGAATAATAGACAGCATCCTATCTTGACAATAAAAGATTTTTGTTTATAAGTCTCTGCTGATTATATTGCTCTTCAATTTGCTGTACGTATGACCCTTGGATCCGGATTTGGACCTCTGCGGCCTGTGGCAGTGGACCATAAACTAGGCTTCAGTACCCTCTCCTGGTATCACTGCATCAGAGAGATAATTTAATAATGGAGGATCACAACTGGGAAGTGTGTGCCCTACTAGCAGAAGTACAATGGTAACTCGATTTACTAGCCTGGTGAGAATTGTACTGTCCGCTTCTGAGCATGAGGGTGACTACACTGCAGTAATGACTGAATCAGAGGAGACAGCTGCGCAACATACCCAATCAAAGGTCCTTACAGCTCGAATATCTGAGCATATGCAGATTTGTATGATTGAGACAAAGGTACAGAAAACCATCATAGCTGACCACTTATGTGCAACTCCTTACACTAAAATGGCACTCCCACCATTAAAGGGATACTAACCCCACATTTTTTCTTTCATGATTTAGATAGAGCATGCAATTTTAAGCAACTTTCTAATTTACTCCTATTATCAATTTTTCTTTGTTCTCATGTTATCTTGATTTGAAAAAGCAGTAATATAAGGTTAGGAGCCGGCCCATTTTTTAGTTCAGCACCTTGGTAGAGCTGCTGATTGGTTTGCTACATTTTCCCACAAATCAGCAAGTTCTACCCATGTGCTGAACAAAAAAGGGTCTGGCTCTAAAGCTTACAATACTGCTTTTTCAAATTAGGATAGCATGCGAACAAAGAAAAATTGATAATAGGAGTAAATTAGAAAGGTGCTTAAAATCTCATGATCTATCTGAATCATGAAAGAAATAAATTGGGTTTAGTATCCCTTTAAAGCTCAGATTGCAGTGTCAAATTCCCTGAGAAGTGGATGGGCCGTCAAACAATATCTGCAGTACGATAGATAAAAATGCTACAGCTCCGAGAGTGCAAACTGACATCGGATGCCTCCTAAGATGCCCTGAGGGGTAATTAACTGTGATATATATATATATATATATATATATATATATATATATAATCATGTTAAACAGGTTAGATGGTAGATTTGTGTGTAACCTTACAGCCCCTATTATTCTCACATCCATACCCGATGGATATCAGCCACCAGCTCTTTTATCTAGAGGGTTTTTTTTAAATTGCAGACTATGCTAACCTCTCAGTCCCTCTGCTCTAAGTGCCAATAGCCCTCTAGCACTTGTCGACCTAGAATATTTTAGTAATTATATGGGTAAAGAGAACTCCTAGTTTCTCCCAATGTTTTTATTAGTCTTTTACTGCTTATATAATTTTGTGGTGTAAAGCATATTATTGTATTCATCCCTCTTACTTCCTTTTACTATTTCTTATGCCCTTCGGTCAGCAGTTGGGACTGGGGGACAGGATAGGACATGATGACCCTAGGTCCAAGGTAACTGGCTCATTGTTGATTGTGAATCATGCTAGGACAATCTATTAAAAAATTCTAGAACTCTAGAATTGCCGTTATCTTTAAATTACAGATTGGGCAATTAATATACTCAGCCCAAAGTTGTGGTCCTCCATCAGATTAATATATCTACATATGCTTGGATTTTCTCTCTTGTTTGCATTATATAACACTCTTTACATAATGTTTATTAGTTTAAATAGCTTTCTTAAAATACTTTCCATATATAGTCATAGCCAAAAGAGTGGCCTCTATCACAAGAGGATGCATATGTAAAAATTATTATCACGGTTTACTGTCATTCTTTATTTTATCAGTAATCTAGACATTCATATACCAGGTGCCATGGGGCCCTAAAGTGGTCTCCAATGTGACTACCCTATGTTCTTCACCTTTCAAAACAAAATGGTCCATAAACGGCCAGAGTCATTTAAGATATTCTTACTGTAAAATGTAGGTTTGAGAAGCCTATCTTTCTTTTGCAAGATGTACCGAGTCCACGGTTTCATTCTTACTTGTGGGATATTGTCCTTCCTAACAGGAAGTAGCAAAGAGAGCACCACAGCAGAGCTGTCTATATAGCTCTCCCCTTAACTCCACCCCCCTGTCATTCTCTTTGCTGACTCTAAGCTGGAAGGGTAAAGAGAAGAGGTGTTAAACTGTTAGTTTTTATTTTATCTTCAATCAAGAGTTTGTTATTTTTAAATGGTACCGGTGTTGTACTATTTTCTTTCAGGCAGGACATTGATGAAGATTTCTGCCTGGAGGATGATGATCTTAGCATTTGTAACTAAGGTCCACTGCTGTTCCCACAGAAGCTGAGGAGTATAGGAAAACTTCAGTCTGAGGAACAGTTTCTTGCTATACAGCAATGAGGTATGTTCAGTCATTTTTTCTCCAGAGACTGTGTTAACTCAGAAAGGCTGACAGTTTCCCCATTAGGGGAAGGGTAAGCAGTAATCCTAGTTATATAAGGGGCATTACTAGCTTTCATACAGGGCTAATCTTATGGGCACTCAGTTTGTGTATAATATATTGGGCAAACATTTGTGTTTTCTGGGAGTACGGTCTTTATTCTTATGGGACATGTGTTTGAGGGTACACTTGGCTTATTTAGGGGTTTTTATAACCCACATGGCTTTCAAAAGAGGTTTTTGTGTAGGCCCCAGCAACATCGAGTGAGAGGGGCGGGGCCTATTTTTGCGCCTCAGTTGCGCACTTAGTTGAAGCAGGCAAGCAGCAAGCAACGTCTCCAGAGGTCCTGGTACTCTTCTGGGGCCTAATCGAAGCTTTATTCCCACAGAATCGTTCCCTAAGGGCAATCCGGTTTTTTCATTTGGGGGTATATTGCTTAGATATTTGTGGTGCAATCTTACTATAACTTAGTGGCTGTACTGTAAAAATTTCGGAAAATTTGAGGCATTTTTAAGCATTTTTGCAGTTTGTGTATGCCTTTTTTTCTCTTAAAGGCACAGTACCGTTTTTGAAAATTGTGTTTTTTTTATTAAATAAAGTGTTTTCCAAGCTTGCTTGTCTCATTACTAGCCTGTTCAACATGTCTGACATTGAGGAAACTCATTGCTCAATTTGTTTAAAAACCATTGTGGAACCCACTCTTACAATGTGTCCCACTTTTACTGATATGTCTATAAATTGCAAACAGCATATTTTGACTTATAAGAGTTTGGCATTGGATGATTCTAAGACAGAAGGAAATCAGGTTTTGCCATCTAGTTCTCCCCAAGTGTCACAACCAGTAACGCCCGCACAAGCGATGCCAAGTACTTCTAGTGCGTCTAATTCTTTCACCTTGCAAGATATGGCCTCAGTTATGAATACTACCCTTACAGAGGTTTTTATCTAAACTGCCAGGGTTGCAAGGGAAGCGCAGTAGCTCTGGGTTAAGAACAAATGCTGAGCCTTCTGACGCTTTAGTTGCCGTATCCGATACTCCCTCACAATGTTCTGAGGTAGGGATGAGGGATTTGCTATCTGAGGGAGAGATTTCTGATTCAGGAAGGTTACTCCCTCAGACAGATTCAGATATGACGGCATTTAAATTTAAGCTAGAACACCTCTGTTTATTGCTCAGGGAGGTTTTACCGACTCTGGATGATTGTGACCCTATTGTAGTTCCAGAGAAATTGTGTAAAATGAACAAATATCTAGAGGTTCCTGTTTACACTGATGTTTTGCTGGTCCCTAAGAGGATTTCGGACATTGTTACTAAGGAGTGGGATAGACCAGGTATTCCGTTAGCTCCTGCTCCTGTTTTTAAGAAAATGTTTCCCATATCTGACACCATGAGGGACTCCTGGCAGACAGTCCCTAAGGTGGAGGGAGCTATTTCTACTCTGGCTAAGCGTACAACTATACCTATTGAAGACAGTTGTGCTTTCATTGCTCCTATGGATAAAAAATTAGAGGGTCTCCTAAAGAAAATTTTTGTTCATCAAGGTTTTCTTCTTCAACCCATAGTGTGCATTGTTCCTGTAACCACTGCAGCTGCCTTTTGGTTTGAGGCTCTAGAAGAGGCTCTTCAGGTGGAGACCCCACTAGATGATATTCTGGACAGAATTAAGGCTCTTAAGCTAGCTAATTCTTTTATTACAGACGCCGCTTTTCATCTCGCTAAGTTAGCGGCAAAGAATTCAGGTTTTTCAATTTTAGCGCGTAGAGCGTTATGGCTTAAATCCTGGTCGGCTGATGTGTCATCAAAATCTAAGCTTTTGACCATCCCTTTCAAAGGTAAGACCCTATTCGGGCCTGCACTGAAAGAGATCATTTCAGACATCACTGGGGGGAAGGGTCATGCCCTTCCCCCAAGATAAGTCAAATAAGACAAGGGCCAAACAAAATAATTTTCGTTCCTTTCAAAACTTCAAGGGTGGTCCCGCTTCCTCTTCCCCTGCTGCAAAGCAAGAGGGGAACTTTGCTCAATCCAAACCAACCTGGAGACCTAACTAGGCATGGAACAAGGGTAAACAGGCCAAAAAGCCTGCTGCTGCCACTAAGACAGCATGGAGGGGTAGCCCCCGATCCGGGACCGGATCTAGTAGGGGGCAGACTCTCTCTCTTTGCTCAGGCCTGGGCAAGAGATGTTCAGGACTCCTGGGTCGTAGAAATTGTAACCCTGGGGTATCTTTTAGATTTCAAAGATTCTCCTCCAAGGGGGAGATTCCATCTTTCTCAATTGTCTGTAAACCAGACAAAAAGAGAGGCATTCTTACGCTGTGTAGAAGACCTTTTACCATGGGAGTGATCTGCCCAGTTCCAAAAGCAGAACAGGGACAAGGTTTCTACTCCAATCTGTTTGTGGTTCCCAAAAAAGAGGGAACCTTCAGACCAATTCTAGATCTCAAGGTCCTAAACCAATTCCTGAGAGTTCCATCCTTCAAGATGGAGACTATTCGGACTATTTTACCAATGATCCAGGAGGGTCAATATATGACCACCGTGGATTTAAAGGATGCATATCTACACATTCCTATCCACAAAGATCATCACCAATTCCTAAGGTTTGCCTTTCTGTACAGGCATTACCAGTTTGTGGCTCTTCCCTTCAGGTTGGCCACGGCGCCAAGAATCTTCACAAAAGTGCTTAGGGTCCCTGCTGGTGGTCCTAAGGCCGCGGGGCATTGCAGTGGCGCCTTATCTAGACGACATCCTAATTCAAGCGTCGACTTTCCAACTAGCCAAGTCTCACACAGACTTAGTGTTGGCCTTTCTAAGATCTCATGGGTGGAAGGTGAACGTAAAAAAGAGTTCTCTTATTCCTCTCACAAGAGTTCCATTCCTGGGAACTCTGATAGATTCGGTGGACATGAACATTTTTCTGAAGGAGGTCAGGAAATCAAAGATTTTAACCACCTGCCGAGCTCTTCATTCCATTCCTCGGCCGTCAGTGGCTCAGTGTATGGAGGTAATCGGTCTAATGGTAGCGGCAATGGACATAGTTCCGTTTGCTCGCTTGCATCTCAGACCACTGCAACTATGCATGCTCAAACAGTGGAATGGGGATTATGCAGATTTATCTCCTCAGATAAATCTGGACCAAGAGACCAGAGACTCTTCTTTGGTGGTTGTCACAGGAATATCAATCAGGAAATTGTTGTTCCTTCTCTGTGTCCTAATCCTTCTTCTAAGAAGGAACGTCTGTTGCACAACTTGGACGTGGTTCATGCTTTGAAGTTTTATTTGCAGGCAACCAAAGATTTTTGCCAATCATCTTCTTTGTTTGTTGTCTATGCTGGAAAGCGCCGAGGTCAAAAAGGCTACGGCTACCTCTCTTTCCTTTTGGCTGAAAAGCATCATCCGTTTGGCTTATGAGACTGCTGGACAGCAGCCTCCTGAAAGAATTACAGCTCACTCCACTAGAGCGGTGGCTTCCACATGGGCTTTTAAAAATGATGCTTCTGTTGAACAGATTTGTAAGGCTGCGACTTGGTCTTCGCTTCATACCTTTTTCAAATTTACAAATTTGATACTTTTGCTTCTTCGGAGGCTATTTTTGGGAGACAGGTTTTGCAAGCGGTGGTGCCTTCCGTTTAGGTTCCTGTCTTGTCCCTCCCTTCATTCGTGTCCTAAGGCTTTGGTATTGGTATCCCACAAGTAAGGATGAAACCGTGGACTCGGTACATCTTGCAAAAGAAAACAAAATGTATGCTTACCTGATAAATTTCTTTCTTTTGCGATGTACCGAGTCCACGGCCCGCCCTGTCTATCAAGACAGATAGTATTTTTTATTGTAAACTTCAGTCACCTCTGCACCTTATAGTTTCTCCTTTTCTACCTTGGCCTTCGGTCGAATGGGGGGGCGGAGTTAAGGGGGGAGCTATATAGACAGCTCTGCTGTGGTGCTCTCTTTGCTACTTCCTGTTAGGAAGGACAATATCCCACAAGTAAGGATGAAACCGTGGACTCGGTACATCGCAAAAGAAAGAAATTTATCAGGTAAGCATAAATTTTGTTTTTGTTACTCGTTACTCTTTTGCTAATTTCAATATCTGTTCAACTGATTTTTTTTGTCATTACTGTCATATGGCGATCAATATATGTTTTATCTTATGCAAAATCTCAATAAAAAACTATTTTAAAAAAATTGCTATTTCTCTTGTTAAGTGTATCCAGTCCACGGATCATCCATTACTTATGGGATATTCTCCTTCCCAACAGGAAGTTGCAAGAGGATCACCCAAGCAGAGCTGCTATATAGCTCCTCCCCTCACATGTCATATCCAGTCATTCTCTTGCAAGCCTCAACCAAGATGGAGGTCGTGAGAGGAGTGTGTGGTGTTTTATACTCAATTATTTCTTCAATCAAAAGTTTGTTATTTTTAAATGGCACCGGAGTGTGCTGTTTATCTCAGGCAGTATTTGGAAGAAGAATCTGCCTGCGTTTTTCTATGATCTTAGCAGAAGTAACTAAGATCCATTTGCTGTTCTCACACATTCTGAGTAAGGTACTTCAGAGGGGGAATGGCGT
Source organism: Bombina bombina (assembly GCF_027579735.1). Lineage (NCBI taxonomy): Eukaryota > Metazoa > Chordata > Amphibia > Anura > Bombinatoridae > Bombina > Bombina bombina. The sequence goes on from NC_069503.1 coordinate 843,761,060, forward strand.
GCAGTTTTTCCTGCAAATAAGGTATGTGCAGTAAAATAATTTTCTAAGGAATGGAATTGACCAAGAAAATACTGCTGATACCGAAGTAATGTAAGTAAAGCCTTTAATGCAGTGATAGCGACTCGTATAAGGCTTATTAATAGAGATACATACTCTCATAAAAATGTGTTTTAAAACGTTTGCTGGCATGTTTAATCGTTTTTTAACGTACATTGGTGATAAAACTGTAATGTTAGTATAGCCTTAAATGCAGTGAAAGCGACTTGTATCAGGCTGATTAATAGAGATACATACTCTTATAAAAATGTGTTTTAAAACGTTTGCTGGCATGTTTAATCGTTTTTTGACATATGTTTGGTGATAAAACTTATTGGGGTCTAATTTTTCCACATGGCTGGCTTAAATTCTGCATAGAAACAGTTAACTGAGGCTTCTCACTGTTGTAATATGAGTGGGAGGGGCCTAATTTAGCGCTTTTTTGCGCAGTTAAAATTACAAAATAAATCATCCAGATTCCCTCAGCAGTCCCATGATTACTACAGGACATCTCTAAAGGGCTAAAAAGAATTCCAAAATCGTTTATAGGGAAGGTAATCCACAGCTCAGCGTGGCAGTTTTGTTGTATCTGTCTAAAAACGTCTGTCGTTTTTTTTATCTGTTTTTTTGCATTAAGGGGTTAATCATCCATTTGCAAGTGGGTGCAATGCTCTGTTACCTTATTACATATACTGTAAAAATTTCGTTTGATTTACTGCCTTTTTTCACAGTTTTTTCAAATTTTGATAAAATTTGTTTCTCTTAAAGGCACAGTAACGTTTTTTATATTTGCTTGTTAACCTGATTTAAAGTGTTTTCCAAGCTTACTAGTCTCATTATTAGTCTGTTCTAACATGTCTGAGATAGAGGAAGCTCTGTGTTCATTATGTTTAAAAGCCATGGTGGAACCCCATCTTAGAATGTGTACCAGATGTACTGATTTCATGTTAAACTATAAAGATCATTTTTTGTCTTTAAAAACATTATCACCAGAGGATTCTGTTGAGGGGGAAGTTATGCCGACTAACTCTCCCCACGTGTCAGACCCTTTGACTCCCGCTTTAGGGACTCACGCTCAAATGGCGCCAAGTAACATCAAGGGCGCCCATAGCGTTTATTTTACCAGAGGATTCTGCCGAGGGGGAAGTTATGCCGACTAACTCTCCCCGCGTGTCAGATCCTTCGACTCCCGCTTCAGGGACTCACGCTCAAATGGCGCCAAGTACATAAAGGCCGCCCATAGCGTTTATTTTACAAGACATGGCAAAGGTTGTGAATAATACACTGGCAGCGGTATTAGTCAGACTTCCTGAAATTAAAGGAAAGCAAGATAGCTCTGGGGGTAGTTACAGAGCATACAGACGCTTTAAGAACCATGTCTGATACTGTCTCATAATATGCAGAAGCTGGGGAGCTTCGGTCTGTGGGTGATATTTTTGACTCAGGAAAGATGATTTAACCTGATTCTGATATTTCTACATTTAAAATTTATGCTTGAGAACCTCCACTTGTTGCTCAGGGAGGTTTTAGCTGCTCTGATTGACTGTGTACAATCGCAGTGCCAGAGAAATTGTGTAGACTGGATAAATACTATGCAGTGCCGGTGTGTACTGATGTTTTTCCAATACCTAAAGAGGTTTACTAAAATTATTAATTAGGAATGGGATAGACCAGGTGTACCGTTCTCTTCCCCTCCTATTTTTAGAAAAATGTTTCTAATAGTTGCCACCACACAGGACTTATGGCAGACAGTTCCTAAGGTGGAGAGAAGAGTTTCTACTCTAGCTAGCGTACCACTTCCCTGTCGAGGACAGTTGTGCTTTTTTAGATCCAATGGATAAAAAATTAGAGGGTTACCTTAGGAAAATGTTTATTCAACAAGGTTTTATCCTGCAGCCCCTTGCATGCATTGCTTTTGTCACTGCTGCTGCGGCGTTCTGGTTTGAGTCTCTGGATGAGGCTTTACAGGTAGCGACTCCATTGGATGAATACTTGACAAGCTTAGAGCACTTAAGCTAGCCAATTCCTTTGTTTCTGATGCCTTGTTTTTTTTTACTAAACTAACGGCTAAGAATTCTGTTTTTACTATGCTGGCGCGCACAGCGCTATGGCTTATATTATGGTCAGCTGTCGTGACTTTACTAAATAAGCTACTTAACTTCCCTTCAAGGGGCAGACCCTATTCGGCCCTGGTTTGAAGGAGATTATTGCTAATATCACTGGAGGAAAAGGTAATGCCCTTCCTCAGGACAGGTCCAAATCAAGGGCCAGAAAGTCTAATTTTCGTGCCTTTCGAAACTTCAAGGCAGGCGTGGCATCAATTTCCTCTAAGGCAAATCAAGAGGGAACTTTTACTCAGTCCAAGACGGTCTGGTGACAACCGGACCTGGAACAAAGATAAGCAGGCCAAGGAGCCTGCTGCTGCTTCTAAGATAGCATGTAGAACGGCTCCCTATCCGGTAACGGATCCTGTAGGGGTCAGACTTTCATTTTTCGCCTAGGCGTGGGCGAGAGAGAGAGGCCCAGGATCCCTGGGCATTGGAAATTATATCCCAGAGATATCTTCTGGATTTCAAAGCTTTTCCCCCCCCAAAAAAGGGGAGATTTCACCTTTCACAATTATCTGCAAACCGAATAAAGAAAGAGGCATTCTTACACTGTGTACGAGAACCATCCAGTTCCAGGGGAGGAACAAGGATAGAATTTTTACTCAAATCTGTTTGTGGTTCCCAAGGAGAGGGAACCTTCAGATCTATTTTGGATCTAAAGATCTTAGTCAAATTCCTTAGAATTCCATCATTTAAGTTGGAAACTATTCATACCATCTTAACTATGATCCAGGAGAGTCAATAGAGGACTACAATGGATTTGAAGGATGCTTATCCTCACATTACGATGCATAAAGATCACCATCGTTTTTCATGTTTGCCTTTCTAGACAGACATTACCAGTTTGTAGCTCTTTCCTTTGGGTTAACTACAGTCCCAAGAATCTTTATGGAGGTTCTGGGGTCGCTTTGGCGGTCCTTAGGCCGCGGGGCATAAAAATGGCCCCTTATTTAGACGACATCCTGATACAGGCGTCAAACATCCAAGTTGCCAAGTCTCATACGGACGTAGTACTGGCATTTCTGAGATCGCATGGGTGGAAAGTGAACAAGGAAAGAGTTCTCTATCCCCAATCTCAAGGGTTTCCCTCCTAAGGATTCTGATAGATTTTGTAGAAATGAAAATTTACCTGACGGAGTCCAGGTTGTCAAAGTTTCTAAATTTCTGCCGTGCTCTTCATTCCATCCGCGCCCTTTGGTGGCTCAGTACATGAATGTAATCGGCTTAATGGTAGCGGCAAGGGACATAGTATCGTTTGCACACCTACATTTCAGACCACTGGAACTATGCATGCTCAGTCAGAGGAACGGGGATTACACGGATTTGTTCTCCTGTTAAATCTGGACCAAGAGATCAGAGATTCTCTTCTCTGGTGACTATCTCGGGTCCATCTGTCCAAGGGTATGACCTTCCGCAGGTCAGATGGGACTATTGTTACAACAGATGCCAGCCTTTTAGGTTGGGATACAGTCTTGAACTCTCTGAAGGCTCAGGGATAGTGGACTCAGGAGGAGACCCTCCTTCTAATGAATATTCTGGAACTGGGAGCGATATTCCATGCTTTTCAGACTTGGCCTCAGTTAGCAACTCTGAGGTACATCATATTTCAGTCGGACAATATCACGACTTTGACTTTCATCATCCATCAAGGGGGAACAAAGTTCCCTAGCGATGTTAGAAGTCTTAAAATAATTCACTGGACAGAGACTCACTCTTGTCTATCAGCTATACATATCCCAGGTGTTGAGAACTGGGAGACGGATTTTCTAAGTCATCAGACTTCTCTTCCGGGGGAGTGGTAATTCCCTCCGGAGGTATTTGCACAAGATCAAGCAGGAGAGTGCTTGGCGTTTTTTTGACAGCAGATCTGGTGGACATGTCATCCTTTCCACCACGGTCTCTGCTTCTGAGACAGGACCCTCTACCTCAGGGTCCTTTCATCCATCTAAATATAACTAATCTGAGTTGGACTGCCTGGAGACTGAACGTTTGATGTTATCAAAGCATGGCTTCTCCGAGTCAGTCATTGATACCTTAATACAGGCATGAAACCTGTCTCTAGGAAAAATTAACATAGATATGGTGTAAATATCTTATTGTTATGAATCCAAGGGTTACTCATGGAGTAAAGTCTGGATTCCCAGGATATTATCTTTTCTCCAAGATGATTTTGAGAAAGGGTTGTCAGCTAGTTCCTTAAAAGGACAGATTTCTACTGTCTATTCTTTTGGTCAAGCGTCTGGCAGGTATTCTAGACGTTCAGGTTTTTGGTCAGGCTTTGGTTAGAACCAAGCCTGTGTTTAAAACGGTCGCTCCGCCATGGAGCTTAAACCTGGTTCTTAAGGTTCTTCAAGGAGTTCCGTTTGAACCTTTTCATTCCATAGATATCAAACTTTTATCTTGGAAAGTTCCTTCTTGGTAGCTATTTCCTCGGCTCGTAGAGTCTCCGAGTTATCTGCGTTACAATGTGATTCTCCTTATCTGGTCCTCCGTACGGATAAGGTAGTCCTGCGTACCAACCTGGGTTTTTAGCTAAGGTGGTATCTAACATGAATATCACTCAAGAGATTGTTGTTCCGTTCTTTTATCCTAATCCTTCTTCAAAGAAGGAACGTCTTACACAATTTGGACGTGACTCGTGCTTTAAAGTTTTACTTACAAGCTACTACAGATTTTCATCAAACATTCACCTTGTTTGTTGTCTATTCTGGACAGAGGAGAGGTCAAAAGACTTCAGCAACCTATCTGTTTTTTTGGTTAAAAAGCATAATTCATTTAGCTTATGAGACTGCTGGACAGCAGCCTTCTGAAGGGATTACAGCTCATTCTACTAGAGCTGTGGTTTTCACTTGGGCCTTTTTATAAGGAGGCTTCTGTTGAACAGATTTACGAGACGGAGTCTTGGTCTGCGCCTCATACTTTTTCAAATTTAACAAATTTGATACTTTGCTTCTTCGGAGGCTATTTTTGGGAGAAAGGTTTTTTTTTTACAGGCAGTGGTCACTTCCGTTTAAGTACCTGCCTTGTCCCTCCCATCATCCGTGTACTTTAGCTTTGGTATTGGTATCCCATAAGTAATGGATGATCCGTGGACTGGATACACTTAACAAGAGAAAACATAATTTATGCTTACCTGATAAATTTATTTCTCTTGTAGTGTATCCAGTCCACGGCCCGCCCTGTCCTTTTAAGGCAGGTCTAAATTTTAATTAAACTACAGTCACCACTGCACCCTATGGTTTCTCCTTTCTTGTCTTGTTTCGGTCGAATGACTGGATATGACATGTGAGGGGAGGAGCTATATAGCAGCTCTGCTTGGGTGATCCTCTTGCAACTTCCTGTTGGGAAGGAGAATATCCCATAAGTAATGGATGATCCGTGGACTGGATACACTACAAGATAAATAAATTTATCAGGTAAGCATAAATTATGTTTTTAGAGTAAACTCTCTCTTTTTATTCACATATTGTTTTCCATGTACTTTTATTAAAGCAATCTCAAAGTGTATTGAGTCATCTTGGTAGCAGCAGTGAGATAAACCTGGCACATACAAAACATCAAGATGATTCCCAAAGACAAATGGAGCTAGAGTAAGTCCTTAAGAAAGCTTTGTCTACTTTCTTCTCATGCTTATAGGGATGTTAAGCACACATTATAAGCTTTATGAAATTGCATGTTAACATTTGAGAAACATTTCACAGTGAATAATGCATCCTTTTTTTCTGTCTCTTTAATATCTCTGTTTAATAATTTCCCTGTCTCCAAGAACAAATGGACCCTTGCTAACCAATCACAACTATATACATGTAAATGAATGATTATGCATGTCTGTTTCCAAAAGCAATGGAAAAAACGATGATTCTAAATAGCGTTGCTGTTAAATTTTCACTAGTTAAACATTTTGGGTCAGATTACATGTTTTGGCAATTGAGGTCTTATACTGCTTTCATAAAATTGCTGCTGCTTCCATTTTTGTACTGAGATTACAAGTAGTTAATTATTTTATTTTTGTATGATGATGATAGTCCATAGGGCTTCATAATATGTGGGATATATTTCCAACCATTAGGAGGAGGCCAAGAACCCACACAAGAGCTTCAATCCCTCCCATTTCTCCACAGTTTTGTTCTTGGCCTCTCTGGAGTAAGTTGAGAATAGTGGTGTTCCAGCTTCTTGCTTATTGATTAATATATGGGAGCTCAGATCAGTGTGAGACCCTTTATCCCTGGGACATATCATACAGAAAAGAGATGTCAAGCACTGTGAGTGATACAGGGACATAACATAGGAATTCCCTGTTATGTGCAATACCTACCCTTAGGCGTCGCAGGGACATGTTCCTTAGCCTCCCCCTGTGGGATAATGGTATTTATTTCCTAAGATATGGAGAGTCCACAACGTCATCAATTACTAGTGGGAATATCACTCTTGGCCTGCAGGAGGAGGCAAAAAACACCACAGCAAAGCTGTTAAGTGTCACCCCCTACCCACAATCCCCAGTCATTCTCTTTGCCTCTGTTAATGGAGGAGGTGAAGTTTTGGTGTCTGAAGAAAATTGTATTTCTTTCGCTACAAGCAAGATTTTGAGTATAGCTCAAAGTATAACTTGTAAGGTGGGCCTTGCTGCATTTTCCTAAGATATTTTCTGCCCTAGTACAGAAAGCCAGAGTATGTTTACTCTGTTCTTTCTTTTTTCACAGGTCTCTGTAAGGAGTGGCGTCCTTTCATACCGTGTGAGCTATCTACCTGCCAGACAGCTGGAATTGCAGGTAAGTGCCTTTTTTGTCTTCTAGGTTGGGAGACTGGCACTGAAGGGGTTAATAGAAAGCTCTCTGCAGTATTTCATGTGACTAAATCCTGAGTAGGGGATTGCCTTAGGCAGGGTGCAGGCACTTGTGTGTATGTGATTGAGACAAAGGGTTAATCACCTTTATTGATGGAAGGGGTAACTTGAGGCTCTGTGTTTTTGTGGCTAAACGCTACGGTAATTATGTGTGAGAGAGCTCCTAAGAGTACAGTGTCTCTTTCTATGCATGGCATTTTTGGACACGCAAGAGATGCAGAGTTTATTGCTTGAGGTCTGTAAAACGCTATCGAGCATTTTTTATCCAACCGTCAGAGCTTAGATATTTTTTCACTGACAGTGTTAGTTTATTCTCAATCGGCTTGAGCGTGCGCTTTTCTTAATGGCGCAGTTTCTCTCAGCCGATCTGTGATCGCCTCTTCCTCTCTGTGTAACAGTATGGAGCGGTGTCGCAACGGCAGCAGCTGCTCTAGTGAGCTATCTCTAGTGACATTTTCCGTTTGGAAGACACCTCAGTTAATTGCTGAGGTGTAGTGGTGTATTTTACAAACACTATAACATTTTTAGTTTCTCTTTAAACAAACAAACTCTTACACTAATTTAGTGTCTTAAAGTGACAGTACAGGTCACCCTTATTGTTAAAATAATTATTTTTGATCATGGAACTGGACTGAAATGGCTGTCCACTGTTATTATGGGCTGCCCAGGTATCAATTGTTTAATCTGTCTTGAGACCCAAATTGTGGTATGAAGTTTTGTACCTCATGCTTAAAGAAAGAAAATATTTTTTATTTCAAATGAGCCTAATGTCTCAGGATGATGCTGTTCAGGCAATGCCACAACTTTCTCCTCAAACGTCCCAAGCCTCTATGGCGTCACATACAGTGCCCTGCAGTTCCTCTCAGCCTCCTGGCGGAGCTTATTTGCCTGCAGAAATTTCTGCCCAGGTATCTTCAGCGGTATCTGTGGCATTATCTGCCTTTTCCTATGCTAAAGGGAAAAACGCAAGAGGAAAATTAGAGATTCAGATAGTGAGGTTTCTGCTTCACCTGCTGCTTACCCAGGTTGCTCTCCCTCATAAGTCTCATGAGGAGGATACGTTGGTAGCCTCTGAGGGTGAAATCTCAGATTCAGACAGTATAATTCCTTCATCTGATGCTGAAGTTGTATCCTTCAGATTTAAAGTGTCAACCCTATAAGTCTTCTAGGCTTAATATCTACTAGGATATGTTTTCCACTGGGGAAGTGTTCCTGTTCGAGACCGTGCAATGGAGATTTTTTCACAGGATTTGGAGAATTCAGAGATACATTTTCCCCGTCTCCTGTCTTTTAAAAAAAAAAAAAGTTTCCGGTCACTGACTCCATTAAAGATTCCTGGCGCACGGTGCCTAAAGTAGAAGTGGCTATTTCTTCTCTGGCTAAGAGAACTACGATCCCTGTAGAGGATAGCTGTTCTTTTAAGAATCTCATGGACAAGCTGGAGGCTTATTTGAAGAAGATGTATGTTCATCAAGGTCTTCAATGGCAACCTGCAGTTTGTATTGCCTTTGTGTCAAGTACGGCATCTTATTGGTGCTACGCCTTGTCTGATTCAATTTTGAAGGAGATCCAAGACAGGATTAAGGCTCTCTGGCTAGCCGATTCCTTTATTTCTGATACTACCATGTAAATTATTGGACTAAAAGCCAAGTTATTTGGCTTCACTGTCCTAACCCGCAGGGCGTTGTGGCTAAAATCTTGGTCAGCTAATGTTGCCTCTAAGTCCAAGCTCCTTGCGCTTCCTTACAAGGGTAGGGCCTTGTTTGGCCCGGGTCTGGCAGTAATTATTTCTGACTTTCGGGCGAGAAAGGTTCTTTTCTACCTCAAGAGAAGAAGAACAGACTTAAAGGACGTCAAAGTAATTTCGTTCCTTTTGTAATTTCAAAGGAAGGTCTTCCTCTAACATGCAGGAACAGTCCAAGTCTTTTTGGTAGCCCAGTCAGTCTTGGTACTAGGGGAAGCCATCAAAGAAACCCGTAGCTGTGTCTAAGTCAGCATGAAGGGTTTGCCCCGATCCAGGACCAGGTAGGGGGCAGACTTTCTCTGTTTTTATGAAGCATGGATAAGAGATGTCCCGGATCCCTGGGCTGTGGATATAGTATCTCAGGGTTCTAGATAGAATTCAAATCTTTTTCTCTTAAGGGCAGATTCCTCCTTTCAAGATTATCTGCAGTCCAGATAATGAGAGAGACATTCTTGAAATGTGTTCAGGACCTTTCTCCACTGGGAATGACAGTTATAATAAGGGAACTGGGCCTCAAATTCTATTCAAATCTGTTCGGGGTTCCCAAAAACGAGGGAACTTTTCAATCTATTCTAGGTTTCGAAACTTTTCTCCGGGTACCGGCCTTCAATGGAAACCACTTGTTCCATTCTTCCCTTGGTCCAAGAGGGTCAGTTATTGATGACCATAGACCTGAAGAATGTGTATCGCCATGTTCCCATCCACAGGGATAATCTAAAGTTCCTGGGATTCGCCTTTCTAGACAAACACGTTCAGTTTGTGATAGGTCTCGGGGATTTGCAGTGGCGCTCTACCTGGACGACATTTCGGTTCAGGCACCATCTTTTCAACAAGCAAACTCTTATACAGATATCTTGTTGTTTGAGTTCTACGTTCCCACGGTTAGAATGTGAATCTGGAAAAAAGTTCCCTTGTTCCACCTACAAGGGTGTTTTTTCTTAGGGACCATTATATATTCCCTATCTATGAGAATGTTTCCGACAAAGGTCAGAATATCCAACTTCTTTCCTTCTTACCTTCCTGTGCAGTCTACTGTTCCACCATCAGTGATTCAATGTATGGAGGTAATTGGTCTGATGGTCGTTTACATGGACATCATCCCTTTGCTCGATTCCATTTGAGAGCTCTGCAGTTATGCATGCTCAGACAATGAAACGGGCACCATTCGGATCTATCTCGGAGTATAGATCTAGATCAGTCAACAAGAGACTCTCTTCCGTGGTGGTTTTCTCAGGAGCATCTGTCTTGGGGCTCTTCCTGGGTAAGTGTAACCTCGAACGCCAGCCTGCTGGGCTGGGGAGCAGTTTGGGACTCGTTAAGGCGCAGGGACTATGGACTCGGCAGGAGTCTGCTCTCCCCATAAATATAATCTTCCAGTTGAGAGCGTTTTACAATGCTCTGATGGCTTGGCCTCAGTTGTCCTTAGCCCAGTTTCTCAGGTTCCAGTCTGACACTATCACCTCAGTGGCTTACATCAACACCAGGGAGGAACTCAGAGTTCTTTAGCCATTAAGGAGGTGGCTAGGATTGTTCAGTGGGCGGAAGCTCACAATTGTTGTCTTTCTGCCATCCACATTCCAGGTGTGGACAACTGGGAAGCGGATTTCCTGAGCAGACAGACATTTCATGCTGGGGAGTACCCCATCCGGAGGTGTTCTCCAGGTTAAAGGGACAGTATACTATAAAATTGTTTATTCCTTAATGTGTTTCCAATAACTTTTTTTTACCAGCTGCAGCATATGAAAATATGAGATTTGCTTTTTTAAGACTTATTTGTGTATATGAATTAGCTGATTTTGTGTTTTGAAGCCACAACCTAACAAAATGGATTAAGCTTGTAGGTATAATCAGATCTCATTACTTTATCACATTGTCTTTATCTTATATCTGTTCATAAACCAATCACTAATACTTGGAGAGAACAATGGAAAATTAACATTTTATTACCTTATCTCTTCTATAACCCACTGGGAGTGTAATTTCTTCTACTGGCTGTGTTAACACAGATTGGCCTCAAGGCCAAAAACTTTCTTTCAGGATGGGTGGGGATGCCACAGGCTAAATAAACTTTTCATTTCAGATGCCAATATAAGGGTAATGGAAATGCTTGTAAACAATTTAATACACTCCATCCAGCAGGCAAGTGGATCATTGGGAATATATTAAAAGGGAGAACATTTTTGAGTAAACTGTCCCTTTAACCCTCAAATGGGGGATGCCAGAGTTGGATCTGTTAGCGTCTCTGCAGACCGCCAAGCTTCCAAGGTACGGTTCAAGGTCTAGACTTCCGCAGGCCGCCCTGATAGGTGCTCTGACGGATCCTTGGGACTTCAGTCTGGCATATCTGTTTCCTCTGTTTGCTCTCCTTCCACGAGTCATTGCTCGTATCAAACAGGAGAGAGCATCGGTTCTTCTTATAGCTCCTGCCTGGCCTCGCAGGATCTGGAATGCAGACCTAGTGAAGATGTCATCTCTTCCCCTTGGGAGGCTGTCTCTGAGGAAGGACCTTCTAACTCAGGGTCCATTCCTTCATCCAAATTTCCTAGAATTGTTTCTTTTCTTTAGGAAGGTCTGGAGAAAGGATTCTCAGCTAGTTCTCTGATGGGTCAGATTTCTGCTTTGTCATTTTGTTTTATAAATGTATGGAGGATGTGCTAGATGTTAAATGTCAGATGTCAGGCCCGGGTCAGAATCACTAGTAACTGATGACATCGTGGACTCTTCATATCTTAGGAAAGAAAACAAGATTTATGCTTACCTGATAAATCTATTTCTTTCCGGATATGGAGCGACCACGACCCACCCTTTTATTTTTAAGACCGTTATTTTTTTACTAAACCTCAGGCACCTCTACACCTTTTTGTGTTATTTCTTTTTTTTTTCCATTTTCCTTTCGGTCGAATGACTGGGGATTGTGGGTAGGGGAGTGACACTTAAAGTAAAGGTAAAGTTTTACAGATCTCTATACACCAATCAATTAGTCATATCTTTATTTACTAAGTTGCTAAGTTTTTTTTCACAAATTGATTATATATTTATGTAAAAAATAACTTATTTTTCACTATAGTTACCAACAGCCATTTCCTTATCTTAGAGACTATGACGTACAGAGCGGTCCCACCCGCTCTATACGTGTCTCCAACGCGCGTTTACGAAGAATGCGACAAACTGCGCATGTGCATAGCGTAGTCCACTCTCAGCAATGTGCATGCGTTAATCTTCTCATTTTTCAATGCGCAGGCGTCATTACTCTCTGCAACATAGTATTCAATGAATATCTGTATTCATTCAATACTATATTGTTCGCGATAGAGACAAGCTGCATTCTGCAAACCGTTCCGAAGTTTACGAGTCAATTGCTTTGAAAATATTTGTAAGTATTCATAAATTGGATCCTCATATTAAATATGCTTAAAAAAAACATTGAAATATGTCAGTTATTAAATAAACAGATACAATGGGATATAAAGATACATATATTACATTTTATAAAGAGCAAAATAGATATAAAGGCAAATAGAAACAAAATCAAATAAACAGAGGGAAAAAGAAATAAAACAGAGACGAATAAATATTGAGTGATAGATCTAAAATTTTTAGATATCCCTGACCTATGAACGAAATTTTTTTTTGACATAAAAATTGAATAAACAAATTAACAAATTCACATTTTAACTAATTTAAATATAATATTTATTATTGATTAATTTATTTCAGCTTATAGTATTTTATACAGTTTAATTTTTTTTAACCATAGAATATCTTTAATTTAATAATAAAAAAGTTGATTTTAAATGTTATATAAAATATAACATTATTTTAAATCTTTATAAGTTATTGTGAAATTGATAATACAAATTAATAGTAATCAAATGTTTTACATTTCATTTTTTTATGTGAAAGAAAGAAAATAGGAAAAGACACGGAGTGTGAATTAAATAATTTTTTGTTCTATTCTAAAACTTGCAACAAAATCGATGCGCTAGAGATATTTGTAGCAGTCCGGATTTCAGCCGTCTTGATTGGTGCCGTCTGAAGAATGCCTCTTACGTATCTTGGGAAATTCAATAACAATATGAATAGTCATGCGTGAAACGGGAGCGTGCTTGTATTGCAAGTCCGACAAAAAAACAGAAACGCATGCGCAGATCATCCGGGAGGCGGATGACGTAGATTGACGGCCGCCTAAAGGCCAGAATTTCAATTGGATGAAAAGAAAACGTGACCAAACCAGAAAAAATAAAAAATTACGGGTCGAAATCGGCAAAGTAAAATATGTGAGTATAAACAGGGAAAAAATACTTTATTTCAAATTGAAAAAAAATGATGACTTAAACTCATATTAATTTGGGTCAACAAGTGATGTTAGACTGTGGAATAGAGTTAACTTTACCTTCACTTTAGCAGCTTTGCTGTGGTGCTCTTTGCCGCCTCCTGCTGGCCAGGAGTGATATTCCCACTAGTAATTGATGACGTTGTGGACTCTCCTTATCCGGAAAGAATTGGATTTATCAGGTAAGCATAAATCTTGTTTTCCTCTAAAATCCTCTGCTGTACCTGTACAAACACTAGATGGGCACTCTACTGGATACTGTTACAGTTTGGTGCCTGGTAAGCTGGTGGAGGGGTGCTACTTCAGTCACATACCACAGCACAGCAACAGCCCACAGGCTCTAAGTAGGTACTTTTATCACAGGTACAGCATTGCCAGGGGACTTTGCCTACTCTCCTACTGACACATTCTTTTGCTGATTTCAGGTACCTAAATGCCATACTTCTAATTAGGAGGGCATACCTATGACACTGACCCCTTTTCTACCCTTTGGCAGCCCTGGGGACCCTCTTTTTAACTTCTCAAAAATATAGGGGTATGGCCCTTTTAAAGGACAGTCTAGTCAAAATGAATCTTTTATTATTCAGATAAGGTATGTCAACAACTTTCCAATTTACTTTTATCATCAAATTTGCTTTGTTCTTTTAGTATTCTTTGTTGGAAACTAAACCTAGGTAGTATCATGCTAATTTCTGAGCCCTTAAATGCAGCCTCTTATATCAGTGCATTTTACTAGCTCTTCATAGCTAGACAAAGCTACTTCATGTGTGCCATATAGATAACATTGTGCTCACTCCCAGAGTTATTTATGAGTAAGCACTGATTGGCTAAAATGCAAGTCTGTCAAAAGAAGTGAAATAAGGGGGCAGTCTACAGAGACTTAGATAGTAGGTAATCACAGAGGTAAAAAGTATATTAATATAACCGTGTTGGTTATGCAAAACTGGGGAATGGGTAATAAAGGGATTATCTCTTTAAACAATAAAAACTCTGGAGAAGACTGGCCCTTTAAGAAAGCCACTGACTTCTCTGTTCAGTCAGCGGTTCTCTCTGCAGCCATGTGGTTCAGCTCTGCAGCACCTTAGGATTGTTTGGGGTATGGTTTTAGTGTTTTTATCAACTTTTTAACAATTAAGTTTTTTAATGTATTTGGCCTCTCTGAAGCACTGGCAGCATTCTTGGTGTTGGTCCTGCACTCTTTTCTCCCTCACTGCTCCTCCAAGCCGGCCTGGCAGCCTGGTTCTTCCTGGGCAAAGAACAAGAAGTCCAACACCAAATCTGCATGAAGGTGTGGCCCCCAGATCAGAATCTGCTCTGCTAGGGGGCAGACTGAGTCTTTTCCAGAAGGCCTGGTGTCATTCTAGGACCCCTGGGTCCAATACATCATATCCCAGGGTTACAGGGTAGGCTTTCGCCCCAGGCCCCCTTGTGAAGGATTCCAGCTGTCTCATGTCCCCAAGACTCCTGTAAAGGCGGCTGCCTTCATGAAATGTGTTCAGGATCTAGATGATATGGGAGTAATTATCCCAGTACCTGTGTCTCAACAGGGTCAAGGGTTTTACTCCAATCTGTTCATTGTCCCAAAGAAGGAAGGAAATTTCAGACCTATTTTAGACTTGAAAACCCTGAACAAGTTTGTCAGGATCCCCACTTTCAAGATGGAAACAATTTGCACAATTTTACCTTTAATGTAAATGAGTCAATTCATGTCTACTATAGACATCAAGGATGTATACATGCACTTCCCTATCCACAAAGTTTACCATCAATTTCTAAGATTTGCATTCCTAGACAAACACTACCAGTTTGTCGCCCTTCCACTTGGTCTGGTTACAGCTCCACACATTTTCACAAAGGTGCTAGGAGCATTGTTGGCAGTAATCAGAGCTCAAGGGATCTCAACTGCCCCTTATATGGACAATATCTCAGTGCAGGCTCCTTCTCTGCCTCTAGCTTTTGCCCATACTCAAAGGCTCCTATCTTTTCTCCAAGATCACGGTTGGAGAAACAATGTTCCAAAGAGCTCTTTATCTCCAGCTACAAGATTGTCCTTTCTAGGAGTCAACATAGATTCAGTCCTAATCGGTTTATTTCTTTCATACAGGTGGCAGAGTCCACAATCCATTACTCTTGGGAATTACTCTTCTCTACCACTAGTGGTAGAGAAGAGTAATTCCCAAGAATAAAGGATTGTGGACTCTCATCATCATGAAAAAATTAATTTATCAGGTAAGCATAAATTATGTTTCCTTACTGAATCACGCTGATTAAAACTTCAGAAGGTGTGCCTGTCCCTGAAACGTGCTCCATTTCCATCAGTAGCTCAATGCATGAGGGAGTGGGTTTTATGGGTGTTATTGTTTAGGCTTCAGATGCAGTTCCCTTTCCCAGTCTCCACTTGCAACACCTTCAGCTATTTTGCTCAATCAGTGGCCAAAGAATTATCCACAAATGGACCAGTAGATTTTTCTAGATTTGTCCGTCAGACAATCTCCCTCTTGGTTGATACAAAGTCATTCTTTGACCCTTAGGATGTCCTTTCTTCGCCCATCATGAGCTATTGCGACTACAGACGCCAGTCTTTCTGGGCATGGTCTGAAACAATCAACATTCTGGAACTCCAAGCGATTCGTTGGGCTCTTAAGTCCGGGCCTCTTCTGTTAGATGGAAGGTTTATCTGTTTCCAGTAAGACAATATCATGGTGGTAGCCTACATAAATAAGGAACACGCAGTCCACTGGCCATGCAGGAAGAGTCCCAGATTCTGTCTTGGGAAGAGAAGAATCAGTGCTCCCTGTCAGCAATTTACTTCACAGGAGTGAACAATTGGGAAGCGGATCAGCTCAGCTTTCAGTCAGTTCATCCTGGAGAGTGGCCTATCAGTCATTACATTTTTGATCAATTAATAATCAAATAGGGCCTATGGGACATAAATCTGATGCCCTCTCATTCAAATCACAAACTTCCAGTGTATTGTGCAAGATTAAGAGACCCAGATGCACAGATGATAGACACCTTGGTGTGTTTTTATCTATCCTACCTGTTTCCTCCGTTTGTTCTACTTCCAAGAGTAATCTTGATTGCTCCAGCCTGGTCCCACAGAACATGAGGTTCTAGTGCAGATGTCCTCTTCTCCTCCATTGCTTCTGCCTCTAAGACAAGACATATCTTCTCAAAGGACTCTTTTCCAATCAAGATCTCAAATCTCTAAGTTGAATGTAGTGGAGGTTGAACACATAGTCTTAAAACATAGAGGGTTTTCTGACTCAGTTAATGACACTTTTAATCAATTCAGAAAACCTGTTACCCAGCAAATTTATCATAAGATTTGGAAGGCATCCTTTGATTGGTGTTCTATCAGAGGATCTTGGTTTTCCTTTAGGGTTCCCAGAATTCTTCATTTTTTTCAAGGGTTTGTCTGCTAGTTCTCTGAAGGATCAAATTTATTTTTTATCTGTTCTCTTTAATAAAAAGTTAGCTAATCTTCAAGATCAGTTGCTACTTCCTAGGCTTTCAAAAATGATGCATCTTGAGAGTAGATTTGCAAAGCAGCAACGCGGTCATCTCTTCATACCTTTTCAAATTTTTTACCGCTTTGATGTTTTTGCTTTTTCGCAAGCAGCTGTTACCAGGAAAGTCCTTCAGGCCGCAATGTCTGATAAATAGGAACTAACATAAAGTTGTCCCACCCATTCTGGAACATGGACTATCTGCTTGGGTATTAATCCCC
This sequence comes from Bombina bombina, assembly GCF_027579735.1. Lineage (NCBI taxonomy): Eukaryota > Metazoa > Chordata > Amphibia > Anura > Bombinatoridae > Bombina > Bombina bombina. The sequence goes on from NC_069503.1 coordinate 843,777,854, forward strand.
AATGTTATGGAGCCCTATTGACTATCATCATCATACGAACGAAAACAAAAACAATTTCTTACCTGATAAATTTTCTTTCAGGATGATGATAGTCCATAGGTCCCAACTGTTGAATTTTCTCGGATGACAGCTCTAATTTACACTTCTATAGAACCTCCTTTTGTCTTTCCTTCCTATCTGTTTCATTTTCTCTGCTCGGCTATACGTTAAACTGAGGAGAGATGGGAGGTGGAAGGGATTGAAGCACTTGTGTGGGTTCTTGACCTCCTCCTAATGTTGGGAATTATATCCAACATGTTATGGAGCCCTAAAGACTATCATCATTATCCTGAATAATTTATCAGATATGCAATAATTTCATGAGAGGTATATAATGCTCTAGGAAAAACAAAGTTGCTTGTGCTAGCTCAGTGTCTAGCAAAGGCACAAAAAATGTATGGCAAAACAAATATTTCTTTAACTGTCCCCATTACACTATTAACCCCTAAACTGCCATTGCATTTAAAATCCACCACTACCCCCCATTGCTGATACCTCATCTCTGATATTAACCCCACATCTGCAAAATAATCCCCTTCTGCTATTAACCATTAGAGCCCCCAATCGATAAAAGTTCCTCCTGCTTTTCCACAGACCTCTCAACGCCTAAAATTACCTGTTTGATATGAACCCCTAAATTGTCAGACCACCAGGTGTAACAGTGAAAGTTATGTTGGGGGGTTTATGTGATTAATAACAGGATTTTAGTGGTGGGGTGGTTATTATGATGGGGTCGTCTGGCAGTTTGGGCGTTTATAACAGTGGGGCACTTTGTTGTGCTGGTGGGTTCTGTACAATTGGAAAGTAAACAGAAACATGACAGGGTTTTATTTTATAATCCAAGGTTATAAAGAATCATTTATTTAATAAAGTAATATATAAATGGACTTATATATGTATGTTTCAGATACTAGGTAGGATGTACTAATTTAATTATTTTCCATAATTCACAAATAAAATTTAACTTATAGATTAATTTAACTGCTTTAAAATAAAAATACAATTTTATTTTTATATATAGATAGATACAGTAGATAGAGAGATGTGAGAAACCATTTGTATGTATGGCATGTTGATTGTTCCAAATTAATTAAATAGGACATGTTTTGACCTAAAGATTAAAAAATGGAAGGTATACATTTTTGACCTAAACTTTTTTTGTTCTCCTCTTACATTTCTTCTATATAGGTATTCTGAATCGTCACAGAATAATGAACTTGACATTAATTGGGGCACACAGCAGATTTCTCCAGTTTTTGGGGCAGCTGCTGGCAATATTGATGGGAGTTTAACAATGGACACCAGGTCCTCTCCTACACTACTGCATCATGCAATGAAAAAAAAGGCATCTAACTCTTTAACTCATGAAATGAGTAGAAAGGCAGATGATGTAGTCCAGGTGACTCCTATGTGTGCAAGTACACAAACAAAGTCCATAATTTGCCAGAGTTCAGACAGCAAGCCAGTTCTTTCTAAACATATTCCCAATAATGGTGTGATCAGTGCAAATGATTCATTGATGACCAAGAGTCAAGACATTTATAAACAGATAGGAAGTAGAAATGGTAAGAGGAAAAAAGGTGAAAATGACAGAGTGGTCAACTGTGAAATGTCATCGTATAATAAGGAAAATGATATACCTGAAAAAGGCAGCACTGCTATAAGAGAAATATCTGTTGACAAACCATTGGACCTCTCAGATCGCTTCTCAGGGCAGCATATTGAGGAGAAAAGTTATGAGGACACCAAAAACACAAAGCAAACTTTTGTACAGGACACCTTGAATTCTGGCTCTAAAAATAACAGTACCTCATCTGTATGTAGGAATTTTCATGGAAGCTCATTGGTACAAATTGACTTAAAGGAAGATCCCTTTCAACAGTCTAGAATGAATCACTCAAATAAAGAGGAGCATTTCAGTACTCGTTCAGACAACAAAGGAGCTGAAAATGATATGCTTTTTGAAGAAACAGAGGTATGTGCATGCTGGCTTGTACTTTATCAAAGTATGGGTTAGTATATCAAAGTATGAGATGCACCTAAGGAAGTTGTTGATAACAAATGAGCATTCTGGGTTATGTTTTATCTTATTGTCATGCAACATTATGAAAACAGGATATGTAAATTAAATAATATATTTCTTACACACATTACTCCTGGGAATTACTCTTTCTGACCACTAAGAGGAGGCAAAGATTCCCAAACTCCAATAGCCCTATAAAAACCCTCTCACCTCTATGGTCTTTGCCTCCAGTGGAGGTAGGTGAAGAATGAAGGTGCTCCATATTTTTTCTATGAGAGGGGTTTCAGATTGAGTTGAGGCCCAATTTTCCCCTCAGAGTGCTGCTGTTTGACAGAGGGATGTATTGGGTAGTGCCACAATTACATCTTTTGGGAGTTAGTCACAAGCCTGCCACAGGGGTTGCATGTCTTTTGTCTGCTCTTGTTTGGCTTTCTCCTGGATTATGTCTTGCAGTAGTTGGGTGCCTTTGGGTAATTACTTTTTTATCATCATTATCACACTCATATATGCCTGTTAGGCTATAATGTATTTAATTTTATACTGTGTAGCCTAGGGAGAGTGTTATTTGTTTTATTTGTATGGCTCCTTTACATTTTTTTAAAAAGGTTCTAATCCCCTTTAAACTTTAAAATTTTCTTTTGCGTGTGCCTATCCTTTCGTAGCGACCATCTACATCAGATATAGCGTAATCTGGATATCACTATTAGACCCTGGGAATAAATGGAACTAACAAGTTACGTGGAATGAAGAAGTTACACACAAAGTACCATAGTCACCTATCAGAGGGACATGTTTGCACATTGGTGCAGGAGGATATGCAGCGTTACCAGTCCATAATTTGTATGTTTTTTATTATTACACTGTTTGGTATGTGCTAGCAAATACATGTTGGTACGTACATGGTGTTGTATGTTGAACACTTATCACAATATGTTCACACACGATGGTAAACACAATTGTGATGTGTTATATACATGTTACTATGGCAACCTAAGAAGGTCTGTGATAATTACAGAATATTGTAAATGCATGTCCTGGATGGGGTTTTTGAGCACTAAGTTAAGATCAGTAATAGGGCTTATAACATATCAATAAGGATTATTAAATATGTGAGCTGGATTCTGTTAAAACATATAAAACGAACAGCTCAGTGTATATGTTGCTATGACAACCTATATGGGATCGTAACAACAGTGTAATGCAGGCGATCCATGATTTTGGCATAGATTTGAGCACTGCTGTGTCAGTATATTTATATAGCAATTACCCCTTTAATATAATAATGTCCCATTTCAACTTATATATATATATACATATATGGGTTATTTGAATTATTTCAAACACACACATGAAATATTTGCATCATTCCTTTTGCACAATGTATTTATTTTATGTTGTCTTTTAACATGCTTCCAAGAGTACAATTTAAAACATGTGTCTCTGCCAACCATTTTTTTACTGTCTCAATATACAACAGAATTAATTAACAAATCTATGCTAATCACTATGTAGTCATTTTACCTGTTTATCTAGCTTATGAACCCAGGATGTTGTCTTCATAAACAGCAGAGATCATTTTACAAGTAGTTGTAAAAAGTCACAATACAACATGTTTTCTGTTTAGCTAGCAATACAGACGTGTATTTGATGTTTAGGGGCAATTAACAAGCCTGTGCTAATTACCATTTCCCTATGATTTTGACCAGCTTTTCACTGCTGATTACAGACTCAGCGTCCCTCTCACCACAGGTAGTAGTATCCTGATCTAGGTACCATGCTTATCTTTGTTTGAAAAAGATCTAATCTCATCAAGTGGTGATGTAAAAAAAAATGTTTTGAAGTTTGTATTTGGCTAAGGAGCAAATGTCCCCTTTTGAAGTTTCTTTAGACATCCTGCTTGTATTTAAGTCTTGAGATGTGTATTCAAATCATGGGGGTTTTGAATCAAATCCTGACATCAGAATTTCAACCCTGTTTTAGTAATATCTGATGGTTTCATACATAAACACATTCCCTTGTCCTATTTACACATATATATATATATATATATATATATATATATATATATGTCATTTACCTGTACCCTGACTTAATTCCCCCTTTCAAATTCAAATATGTCAAGGTATTTGAAATATTATTAAATAATATATAGAAGTATATTTGTCTTTATTTGGTAAGTCTGTGGAAGTGCACACTGTTTGTAGAACAAAGGATTGTTTCTGGGAGATTTCACACACTCAATATGCTAAATTATGCAATTGTATAATTTAGCAAGGAACTGAAAATTAACACAGTTTCAGAAACCCTCTGTATGATTGCCTGGGAACCAATGTTTTTCAAAAGGGACTGGTAATTAGCACAGATTTGTTTGAGTGGCTCATGCTGTGTGGTTACTAACCCTGGAATATACAAGATGTGGGGACACAGACATTGCGTCTGGGTTAAGATAACACAGAGAAAACACATGACTTGCATGCTTCCAACAACTGTAGTTAGATTTCAAATAAAATATAATTCCAGAAAAAAAAATATATATTTTAATGGATATGAGATGTCTATTTATGTGATATCAAATATTAACATCTAAATATATATATATATGTATATTTTGAAGGCATGAATATCTTAGCCTCTGTGTTTTTAAGAATATAAATAAATATTTGTGGACCTGGAAAGAAATAATTAATGACACTTATTACTTTGGATGGAATGCCTGCGTGAGATGAAATAAGTCATATCATATGAATGTGCAATAAATGTTTATAAAGTTTTAAATACATCTCTTAAAATATAGTGAGATGAAGATATGGAAGTTACTTTGATGTGATATGACTATGAAATATAAACTTTCTGTTAGGCTAAATGAAATATAAATTATTTTAATATAATGTTAGATGTATTTGATGTTTCATATCAAAATGATCAGAAAATTCATTAAGATATAACTTATCCAAAACAAATATTATGAATAATTGCTATAAAAAGTTATGGTCTGATTAAATAATCATTTTATAAAAGTAATTAAGTTGTTTAAAAATGTTTAGAAATTTTAAAGGTGAATTTGTTTCGTTTGTAATGCTGCCACCACGTGTTGCCATGAGAGAACTACAGCCAGAAAGCCTTTTGGCTGTTAAAGATAAGATATTCCAATTATCCAATGACAAGGGACAAGGCTCCGTGGGCGTTTCCAATACTCACCAATGACTGATAATAACCAAAAACGGGGAGGGGTGAGATCAGATTATTTAAACCCCAGCATAGAGACTAAGAAGAAGGTGGTTGTGGTGGGCTGATCCTAGAAGGAATAACTGCTGCAGTTATTATTAAAGCACACACCTACTATTGGACTCCATATGCATTATCCCCAATTTTGAAATTTCTGAGGTGAAACAATTCCTATTAAGGAATATTGGATATCAACTGCTCTTTACCCTGGTAACGTATTCAAGGTTATTGGCAAGACTATTAGTTAAATTCTAAGTCACTACAGTTTAAAGTACAGTTAAAAGATTTAAAGAAGCAGTGTGTTTTTCAAGTTAGCATTTCACAGCCTATATATTGTTTAAATCTGTATCTGATTTGTTAAGTAACTCATCTGTGAAAGTTCTGATATTGTAAGTTAATTATGTATTAGGATAAATTGCAGTTAAATAGCAGAATATATATTATCCTATTGTTTAAGAGCACAGTTTAGAATTGTATTGCTTGGATGTTAAAAGATTTGTAAATAAGGTTGGTTTTAAAGATTAGCGTGTATGAACTTTGCATAACATATTTAAATAGTTTTCAAGTGCATATAATATTATTTCATTTCCTTTTATTGCAAATATATTTCAATATGTTTATGGATATTAACTAAATAAAAGAATTCAGATATTTATATTAATTGTATGGTCTAGTAGGTGCATGTTGATTAAGGGTTTCTATTTTTAAGGAAAATTATTATTTGTATTGTGATTATAACCCTGCCATAAGCTGATATATTATTTTGGATAGAACTACTAAGATTTTCATAAATATACTGACAAATATATGTAGGACACATGTATTTGAATTGGATCAAAGTCAGTGGTACTCGGTGAGGATGTTGGCCGTATACATCATAGACAGTCTCTTATGCAGAGAGTCCGTCATTTTTGAGCCTTCATGCTTATCAGTTAGGCATCTTTAAACTACAGTGTGTCTTTATTTCATTTGGGGATATGACACTTCATTCTCCCTCTATGACTTGTAGTTGGGACCTAGGATGACACGCTCGCAATTTATTGATATGGACCCATTTATCTATAAAACTTTCATTTTTGGGGATCCGTATTTTATAGGCCACTGGAGATATTTTGTCAGTAATGACAAAAGGACCTTTCCATGATGGAAGAAGTTTTTTCTCCCTAACCTGATCTCTTCCAAAGTTATAAAGATAAACTTTAAATTATTATTTCGTATTTCTTTTTGGACGTTTTGAGATCATAATAGGTTTTAGTGGCAGTTGCGGATTTTTCTAAATTCCTTTGAGCAAATGCAAAGGCATATTGCAGATGTTTTCTTAGGTTCTCCACATATTGATGGGTATTGGCAGCGTTTATCAAATTTTAGTCTGATGTACGGTACAGCAGATGCTGAAGTAGAACCATTCTTCTACCAGTCATCAGTTCAAAAGGTGACATCTTGGTAGCACTACTTGGAGTTGCTCTTAATGCCATTAAAACTAGAGGTAGTTTTAAATCCCAGTCTTTACCCGTTTCACTCACAAACGTTTTGAGGATTTTAACAATGGACTGGTTGTAACTCTCTACACCACCACTTGAGGCAGCTCTATAAGCGATATGGAGCTTTCTTTTTACTCCTAGTATTTTCCACATTTTTGTCATCACTTCGCTAGTGAAGTGGGTTCCCCGATCTGATTCGATTCTTTGGGGTAAACCAAATCTGGAAAACACGTGGTTGATGAGCAATGCTGCACTTGTTTCAGCACTATTGTTAGGTGCACTGATGCACTCTACCCATTTAGTGAACAGGCATGTCACTGTTAACATGTATTTGTTACCTCTTGATGACCTTGTTACTGGACCAATAAAATCAATTTGTATATCTGACCATGGCATTACCATCCCCTTTTTCTGCAATGGCGCTCTATGCGTTGGTGCAGTGGGTTGGAACTGTGGACAGATTAAACAACCCTGACAGTAGGTTTGAACATCTTTCAACATGTGTGGCCAAAAAGCATAATCATGCAATATTTCATACGTGAGTTTGGCACCACAATGACCAGATGTGGGAGCATCATGGGCATGTTGAAGCATTAGACCTCTGAGCTTGGTGGGTACTACCCATTGCTGGATGCCAGTTTTGGAGGTTCTAATTAACAAACCATCCTGTAACTTGAATTGTGATCGGGATTTCATTAAGATTCTAAGATCTTCTTTGCCAATACAATCATCTTTTGAGATGGGGTTGCTTTCAGGATCTTCTATGTGTTTATAGAAGATGCCTACAATGGGGTTTTCTTTTTAACTAGTGATCAGGTCCTCACTAGGAGAATCCTAACTCCATTGTACCAGGTTAGGCTCACTCTGTTGTTTAGCTTGGTTTCTGGTAATGGCTTCTACCTGAATTGCACCCATTAAGTGGTCAATATTAAGGCGTTCTCCAGTTATGGCTCCTTGTTTGGCTAATGAATCCGCAAGATCATTGCCTTCCTTATCTGGACCTAGAACCCTGGAATGACCCTTGGTCTTTTTCCAGTGTATGGTTAAATCATTGGATACCACCAGATTATCAATCTCGCAGAACAACTTGCCATGCTTGACTGGTTTGTTGTTACTTTTCTGCATGCCATTTCTTTTCCAAGTTGGCAGGTATTCAACAAAACTGTCACGCGCATAATTTGAGTCAGTTATGATCACAAATTCATGAATACCATGTTCAATAGCCATTTCAATGGTTTTTAGAACAGCAGTTAGTTCTGCAACTTGACTGGACCTTGGTCCAATGTTGAAACCTACGGATATATTTGAGAATCCATTTGCCCAAGTTATACCAATGCCAGCGACTAGTCTGTGCTCATTATCAGTAGTGGCATGGTAAGAACAACCATCAACATGCACCCAAGGTAATGTTTGACACTGGTCCTCATTGTATATTTTATATTGGGAAAGCAATTGTTCCTCCAGGAAATCATCTTCTGATAATTCTTCCCCAGGATCCTTAGCAATAGAGTCGTGGAGCTCAGCAAGCCCCTGTGCGACTGGATTCTTTTTATTCTGCTTGTAGCGAATTTCTAAGGGCCAGCCTTGTAAGGAAAGAGTCCACGCTGTTATGCGGCTATTTGACAAATTCCCATCTCTTATTCTTTCACTTTGCAATTATAGCAAAGGCTGGTGGGCCGTTTCTACAATAATTTTCTCGCCCTGCATATAGCTGCGGAAATTTTGTAGAGCCCATACAGTAGATAAGAGGGCTTTTTCGCAATCGCTAAATTTTATTTCTACTGGGGATAGAGTTTTGCTCACATAAGCAATGGCTTTGCTTAAATTATCATGCTTTTGGTATAAAACAGCACTCATGCTTACATCCGTGTAACCTGTCTCCAAGAAGAAAGGTTTACCCCCTTCAAGGTATGCTAAGCAAGGTGCTTGTGTGAGTTTTCTCTTCAGCTCTTTGATGGCTGTCTCTTGAGACTCACTCCAGTGCCATTTCACATCCTTCTTTAGAAGACATAGTAGTGGTTTAGCTAATTCTGCATAATTGTGAATTTGCGAGAATAATTCGTCATACCCAGGAATGATCTTAATTCCTTTAAATTAGTTGGGTTTTTAGAATTTACTATAGCTTCCACCTTTTTCTTCTGAGGATTTTGTCCTTCAGAAGTAACTTCATGTCCCAAAATGTTAACACGAGTGCGGCACCATTGAGCTTTCTGTAGGGATAATTTGACACCTGCCCTTTTAAGTTGGCTGAGGACGTGTTTAAGCTCTGCAATGTGTTTTTCAAAGTCTGTGCTTTTGATTAAAACATCATCAAAATAAGATAAGGTCCCCCTTTCCAGTGCATCAGGCATAGCCTTATGCATGAATACAGCAAATTCATGTCCAGAATTTATGTATCCAAAAGGGAGTCTCTGAAATGCATATTGGACCTTTTGGAATGAGAATGCCAGCTTATACTGGTCTTCCTCGTGTACTTTTATGGTCCAATATCCCTGTGCACCATCAATGGCAGTGAATATTTTGGATCCATGCATCTGCGCTAGGCATTGGTCAATGTATGGTACAGGCCAGCCAGACATGTACACTTGTTTGTTTAGCTGTCTTAAATCAGCGCATAAACGCCATTGTCCATTGGGCTTAAGAACACCTAGAATAGGATTGTTGTAAGAGCTGTGCACCTGTCTGATAATACCTCTTTCTTCCAAGTTTCTTATGATTTCTGCAAGAGAATCATATGAGGCTAAAGGAAGTCTGTATTGTTTAACAAATACAGGTGGTGCATTGGGATCTGTTTGTATTCTTGCAATGTGCAAGTCTGTATTACCACAGTCGTAAGAATCCCTAGCAAAAATATCCTTGTACTCCATCAGGAGTTCTCGCAGCTGATCAAATATTAGAGAGGCTTCTTCAATTTTACAGATGCCTTCCTCTGAGCTGAAGTGATAAATAGACTGAATTGTAAATAGACCCTCTGGCATAGATGCAAAGGATTGTTCTATTAATTGTTCTTCATTTAAGTATCCTTCAGGTATTAGCCCAATTACATTATTCTGGAATCGGTTTGTTCGGTTGCTGAGCCGTAGAAGGTTGACTCATATTAGCGAATTGTTCGCTCAACCAATTTAACTGGGTAAAAAGCATATTTACCTGATTGTACAAGTCACCTCTACCCCTGGGCCTATCTCTTGGTGCCCTATAATAATGATTCCTGGACCATTGGGTTCCCTCAGAATCAGGGCCTCAATTTCTATTTTGGCGTGGTTGCCCCTGGGGTTCAGCTTGTTCAGCATTAGTACTTTGGGGAGCATTATATACTTGGGGTGTCTGGTTACCCTGAGAATATCTTCGCCATCTATTGTATCTACCCTTGCGCAGATACCAATTATTTGGTGAGTACTCTCTTTGTGAGTAATTATTTACCTGATTATGTCCCCCACTTTGGTTATAGTCTCTCTGCGCCTCAGCCCGTGTTGGGGAAGGGGTAGAGTTAAACCTCTGTGGAGATGGCCTGTTTTGACTGGCCACCTCCGCGTAGGTTTTCTTTTTAGACTCCAAATTGAGGGGGCTAGGTGACACCCTAGTTTCTGCCACAATTTTGGGTTTTGATAACTTTTTAACCCCCCTGCTCACTGGACTGCTGAATAGATTATAACTTTGTACTCTCTTTGATCAGCCATTCCAATGAGCAGTCCTCATCAAAATCAAAAAGTTAATTTTGATGGGCGTAGGCAGTGCTTCAAAAAATAAATTTACAAATTCTGAGCATTCAAATATGGTATTATCTTCAGCCATACTGTACGCATTTTTAAATACAGAAAGGAACTCGATGGGACTTTGATTCGCACTACATTTTAAACCATATACAGCTATTTTCGCCGCAGTTTTAGTGCGATGTTGCCCAAATTCTTTTTTGCATTGTCGTTTTATTTCACTCCAGGAATGAATATTCATATCCTTTAGTGAAGTAAAGAATTTGTGATGTTTACCGTCAAATACCCAGGGCAGAAGTTTAATTTTTAATTTCTCACTTGTAACATTCATTATAGCTAATGCATTTTCAAAGGCATCTAAGTGATCAATACAGAGTTTGTTCCCTTGTTGGAGAATACAGGTACGGCATCCTTTAGGAAAGTAATTATTTTATGGGAGTCATACACCTTATTAGACGTGCTTTGGGACTCCTTATTAGAGTTTCCCTCACCTGCACCAGCTGAGTTACAGCAGTTCCCTGGATTTACATCATGAGGTGATTGTCTATTTAGGAAATCTATTTATGACCCAATAGGGGTCATTTGTCTACACTCTTCCATATATTTCTGCACTTCGTCCCTGACGCGTTCTCTAAGGGAGTTAGCATTATCTGCATTATTCTCACTGTTAACATAGGGGTTTTCATTATGGTGATATGACCTTTTTAAATCACTTAGTTCTCTCTGGCTTTGTGCAAGCTGTTTATTTAACTCTTGTACCTGTGCTAGTAAGTCTGTTATGCTTATCTAAGGTGGTTAGGTTTTAGGCAAACTCATCCATTTTATTTTTTGCTATTTTTAACTCCTCTTCGCATCTGCGTGAGGAACGAATACTACTTTCTAGCTCATGTATTTGCAATTCTTTGTCTATGACACAAAGCGACATTTCGTCAATGCATATCACAAGCGGCCAGGATTTTAGTATTAGTTCGTCTCGCTTTTTGAGAGTCTTGCATTCATTGTTTTCATTCCACATATTATTATTAACGGCAATATTTTTAGCCTTAATTTCAAGCATATCCATAAAATCATTTAATTCACCCGCAATATTAAACTTCTCTTTAATGTGGCCTATAATGTCTCTCTTAAGGACCTGACCTCTAGTAAGGGGTATTGTGATGGGACCATTTTCAACGCTATGTACAGAATTCAATGAGTCACTCCTAGTGATAGACAGTATTATATTGGCTTAGTATTTAGTTTAATTAAAACGCTAATTCAATTTTTACCAATAAAAAGAGAGAGAAAAAAAATTATATTTAAAAAAAAATATATGAATTTTGAAATATGAAAAATTAATATTTTTATGAATTTTGAAATATGAAAAATAATATTTTTATGAATTTTGAAATATGAAAAAATATTTTTGATTAATTTTGAAATATGAAAATTCAATATTTTTTTCAAAAATTAATCTTTAACAATATTTCAAAATATCAATATCAATCTCGAAATATGAACATCAATATTTCAATCTTCAAAAAAATCTTTTTATTTTCAAAATATTAATTTCCAAATATGATTTTTTTTTTCTCTTTTATAATAATTTCTATTTACTACAAATATATTATATCAATATGATAAATATTAATAATATCTCATGCAAGTGCCTCCATATAATATGTCAGTATATTTATATGAATCTTAGCAGTGCCTCCATATAATATGTCAGTATATTTATATAGCAATTACCCCTTTAATATAATAATGTCCCATTTCAATATATATATATATATATATATATGTTATTTGAATTATTTCAAACACACACATGAAAAATTTGCATCATTCCTTTTGCACAATGTATTTATTTTTATGTTGTCTAGCTTATGAACCCAGGAGGATGTCTTCATAAACAGCAGAGATCATTTTATGAGTAGTTGTAAAAAGTCACATATTTTCTGTTTAGCTAGCAATACAGACGTGTATTTGATTTTTAGGGGCAATTAACAAGCCTGTGCTTATTACCATTTCCCTATGATTTTGACCAGCTTTTCACTGCTGATTACAGACTCAGCGTCCCTCTCACCACAGGTAGTAGTATCCTGATCTAGGTACCATGCTTATCTTTGTTTGAAAAAGATCTAATCTCATCAAGTGGTGATGTAAAAAAAAATGTTTTGAAGTTTGTATTTGGCTAGGGAGCAAATGTCCCCTTTTGAAGTTTCTTTAGACATCCTGCTTGTATTTAAGTCTTGAGATGTGTATTCAAATCATGTGGGTTTTGAATCAAATCCTGACATCAGAATTTCAACCCTGTTTTAGTAATATCTGATAAAAAGATGGTTTCATACATAAACACATTCCCTTGTCCTATTTATATATATATATATATATATATATATATATATATATATATATATATATATATATATATATATATATATATATATGTCATTTACCTGTACCCTGACTTAATTCCCCCTTTCAAATTCAAATATGTCAAGGTATTAGAAATATTATTAAATAATATATAGAAGTATATTTGTCTTTATTTGGTAAGTCTGTGGATGTGCACACTGTTTGTAGAACAAAGGATTGTTTCTGGGAGATCTCACACACTCAATATGCTAAATTATGCAATTGTATAATTTAGCAAGGAACTGAAAATTAACACAGTTTCAGAAACCCTCTGTATGATTGCCTGGGAACCAATGTTTTTCAAAAGGGACTGGTAATTAGCACAGATTTGTTTGAGTGGCTCATGCTGTGTGGTTACTAACCCTGGAATATACAAGATGTGGTGACACAGACATTGCGTCTGGGTTAAGATAACACAGAGAAAACACATGACTTACCTTATTAAAAAGGTGAGGGATGAAATTGCATCAAACAGGACAAAAGACAATCCAGCAAACATCAAGAGTGAGACCCCAAGGATGGTTTTTACAACTACTTTTGAAAGAGGAAAGAAACCACTGGCTGACTCAATCCGTAACAGGTGGGAAATCTTGGGCACGGACCAAACACTGCCCTTTGGACATATGGATCCACCAATCATGGGGTACAGGCGAGGCAGAAGTCTGAGGGACATACTAATGCAAACAGACCCTCAACATAGTTACACAAAGAAATGGCTTAAAACTAACAAAATGGGCTGTTACAGATGCAAGGGCTGTACAACCTGCAGCGGTATGATCCCATGCAAAATATTCAGACACCCCCATACTATTCACTATTAAGCACTTTATCACCTGCACTACTAGCTATGTTGTTTACCTATTGAGCTGCTGCTGTGGACGTTTTTATGTTGGCAAAACAGACAACGCATGCTTAAGAATGGCAAACCATCGCTCAGCTATACGATCTGCCATTGACAAAGGGACCTCGGACCAACCGGTGGCAAGACATTTTGTGCAAGCAGGGCATAAGGTAACCGATTTACGCTTCATCTTAATTGACCACGTCCCCCCCCCCTTAGGCGCGGGGGTGACTGCGGCAGAACTCTTTTGCAGATGGAGGCAAGATGGATTTATAGACTGGATACCATCTACCCCAGAGGGTTAAACATGTCCAATGATTGGCACTGTTTCCTCTGAAGTCTTGACTGATGACAGGGATATATGCCCATGTATACAACAAGATACTTATATTGACAATTCTTAGAGTATGAGATATGCCTGCCTATGTTAAGGAGCAATTTTACCATGTGTGTGATATGGTGTACCACAGGGGCCATATCTGGAACTTCCTGATTTTGTTCTACTTGTTGGACATATCCATCCGTAATCTGACACCTTTGACTGGGGTTCTGTAACTAAACTTAATGTACCTTGATTGCCATTTGTATACAGTGGATCAATGATATCCCTATTGAGATCCCTCTGTACGAGTCACTTTCTCGGGCACAAGAAAGTATATTATATATGCTTTATATGTTAGGTTATATAGAGCAGCTAGACCATTCATATATTGTATAGCAGACACCTGAAACATATGATGCAGCTTATCCTATATATTGTTATACCTTCAAATAGGTAATATGTTATAACACTTTACACTAGGAACACCGGGGTCAATATGTGATACACTATGGCAGCACCTAACTACCCCCCTTTTTGAAACTGTTGCTGGGGTTGATCTAAAAGTGCTCCGTGTAAGGCGTAACAGGCCATCTACATGTAGAGATTATTTAGCAATAATTGCTTAATTGTTCTACTTGATCCTTTATTTTTAAGCATTTGGATTTTGGTCTATGTATTCATTCCTGCTCTATCTTGGCTATTTAGCCCTCTCTGCCCAATGATAGTTAAACACATAGTGGAAGATGCGATTCCTCATTAACTCACTGGATATGTAAGGCCCTTTTTTTACATTGGAACATATACGTTAGATCACACTAGATCATATTGCACTAATTTGGGATGACAATTTACTCTTAGGCTAACTATGGACATGTTCTGTCCTATATTGGAACACATAGAGGCTCAGATGGGACACATATGCAAGCTGCGCTACATAGCCCGATCTGTTTACTTCTCAATCACTCCGGGTCTCAGTTACGCCCATCTGGTGACTGACAGGCTATGCTAATTAGCCACGCGGTCATGATGGAATTTCACTTGCGCAATGCAGGGCTGAGCCGCGCCTGGTCGTTATCGCACACAATGGGCATGAATCACAGGTAACACACAGATACTTTATAACATATCCGCACCCATGTCCCACTTGACTTGATTATGGCACACTGACTAGACACAATGTTTATAATCTCTACACTATGAACCACGGGCCATCTAGGATACTGGCGGCATGGGACATAATACACGGCTTTGCGTGCCCAGGAGGTCTGACACATATTCTTTTAGTATTGGACATTTGCAATAACGGAATAGTCCGGATACATCCTACACTGATTATGACCCCCAGAGGATACTTTTGAGCAAGCTGTAGGGGATTGTGGGGTACACTGATATCATTATTAGCAGACCTTATATGAACACTTTAGGTTCTTACTCCTAACTTAAGATGTTTATACACCTATGCTGTTTGTCAGGTTAAAGGTCTATGGCTTATGTGAATATTCATTCTGCAAATGTGATATAGAAATGTAAATAAGGTTTTATATAATGAAGTTGCTACAAGAGATTATTCCCTGTGTGTATATATTTTATTGTGAATCAGTGTGTTATCAATCAGTGCTTGTTACAATACAAGTTAATCTACTGAGACTATGCCACTACCTACTTACTGTTATATTCCTATAATCTCTCATATCTACAACCTTGTGTATATATTTATATAAGTATATATCAGTATTCAGCTATGAGGTAATGAAAGATGTTTTGCATATGCAGTTTTTTGCATTTTTGATTGTATTGTTTTTCTGTTATTTGGTGGTATGGTCATTAGGCCTTGTTTATGTGTCACCATGGTGATTGTGATTTTGGCGCAATTTTGATATTTGCAATGGGTGGGGCTAGTGCTATATATTGCACACTTTGTTCACTTGTACTATTATCTGGTCTGAGGAAGGGGTCTGTGAACCCCGAAACGTTACCATAATAAAGATATAAAGGTTTTTTAAACCAAACCCAGCGAGTGCAGTCCCTTATTGGATATAGACTGTGTA
The DNA here is from genome assembly GCF_027579735.1 of Bombina bombina. Classification (NCBI taxonomy): domain Eukaryota; kingdom Metazoa; phylum Chordata; class Amphibia; order Anura; family Bombinatoridae; genus Bombina; species Bombina bombina. The sequence continues at coordinate 843,793,943 of NC_069503.1, forward strand.
CTTGATTGACTTTGCACCCTGGTTGATGACCACACAGCATTGGGAGTGCAGACGCACACGGAGGATATATATATATATATATCCTTTACCTGTACCCTGACAGCTGTATTTCACTTAGTTTTGTGTAGTATATATTGTGACACACTATTACTAATATGTTTGATTCACTGTAATATGGATTTTAATAATATTCTACGAGCATACGGAAGTACCGGAAGTGTCGTTGGAGTAACTTCTGTTTTTTCGCCACGGTGGAACGCAGGTTGGTGTTCCAAGAGACACTGCTGAGCGTGAAATTTGAGAGAAGGGGTATGCAATTGTTTGTCACACATTTATTGTGGTGTTTTACACTGATTTAATTGTTCTGAAGAAGGGGACACTAGATCCCCAAAACATCAAATGTTGACATTGTTTGCCTAAAATCCCTGGGAGTGCATCATTTTAGCTTTAGCATGTGTATGTATATATATATATATATATATATATATATATATATACACACACACACAATATGTCGAATTAGATGATATATCATGCTGGTCCCGCCCTCATTACTCTTGGACTTTACTGCTTGAGTAGTTTCCCAGGAGTAATGGATCGTGGATGCTCAGCACCTGTATGAAAGAAAATAGAATTTATATTTACCAGATAAATTAATTTCTTTCATGGTGGTGAGAGTCCATGAGACCCCATCCTGGTTTTTTTCTGGTGGTAGTTTGTATTTTTTAGCACTTTTTTTGTTCTTCCTGCGTCTGTTGTTTGCCCTATTTTTCCTTTTTCCCCCCTTGGCTGTAGGTCATACTAGTTACCTTAGAGGTTGAAGGGGTTTTATAGGGCTGTTGGAGTTTGGGAATCATTGCCGCCTCTTAGTGGTCTGGAAGAGAAATACCCAGGAATAATGTATCATGAACTCTCACCACCATGAAATAAATAAATGTATCATGTTAGTATATACTAGATTACAATATCATTTATTATTATATCAGCAGTAATCTCCAGTAAAAATGTTGGAGTACTTATATTAGCAGTTGCTAACCAATAAAAATGTTAGTATATCCTATAATTATGAATATTAATAAATAATATTCAATCCTTTGTTCTCAATTAGTTATCTTTATAGACACCTTGAATTATATTTATGTAAAAACTAGATTATTAATCAATTATACAAGCTTATTCTGTTACAATTTTCTATACAAAACAAATTATAAAAATATATCTCTAAAAATTGACCTTACTCACAATAACTCGCTTATTAAAATACCACAAATGAGGATACCAGAACAGACTATCCAGCTTAGTTCACTCCTATATAACAAGATACTTCACACAAATCTTACTAAATCTCAATAAATCTGAGATAACTTTCAGGAAAGTATAATTATACTGTTTAGCCCATAAATGGTTCTATATAACTTCAATTAAAACACCAGAAATTGTATATATTATTAATGCAACAGCCAATTTATATGCCAATTTGTCTAGCCTGGAATAACCTCTTATTCAGCCACATTAAGACAAATTCTAAAATTTATATATAGCATTAACTGTAATTAACTTATGATAATTAAATACAAAAATTATTTCTAAACATTAATATTTAATACCAGTATACTTACTATCCTTGGTCTAATTAATATTAAATATAAGAATAAATCTCCTTCTAATTCACAGCTACAATTAATCTATAGTTTTAGAATACCTTGATTTAAAACATTAAAAATGTAGAGCAAGGGTATACATTATCAATGAAACCAATTTGAAAGTTTCAGCTTTTTCAAATAAATCCGTTCACCTTCATATGAGAGGTATTGCAATTATGGAAAAAGAAAAGTTAGGCCCAGTTTTGCTTTATAGAGACTGTGTTCCAAAGGCAACCAGTTGTCAGTCAGTCAGTCAAAATTTTAGCAAAGACCCCTTTTTCTCCTATGCATCAGACTTTTATGTCAAGTCATAAAGGCCACCTCTATTTTAATCATTATTGAATATTCTGATACGCACCTAACAGATGCTTGTCTCTGATAGGCCCTTCGACGCGGAACATTTAATTAGTTATTTGATACTACAATCCCCTTTGGTTGAAATTCTTGCATAAACCACGAGAGGGCAGCAGACAACTAGAAATTAAAGACATTTTCATTTTCAACACGGTTACAACTTAATTGATATATACCTCTTAATTTTTAAAATGTATATTTAGTATACTCACTATTTCTTGCCTCAGAAAACAAATATGTCCAATATGTATGGGATGATTTAATATTATTTAATCTGAGATATTTCACTTATAATATTTTAAAAGATGCATTTTAAAGTCACATTTATGAACTTTAAAATGCATGAATTTCACATTCTATGAAAGGATTTAGAAGGATTATAATACCTTCAGCATGGATCCAACTACTTTCTAAGTTATCATCTTAATATCACATACATACCTTGAGAGTAGCAGTCTGATGTAATTTCATATAGCTATATTTACATTTGATTATTATTTTAATATTTTGTGTATACGCTATATGATATGATTTAGGGCACACATTATATAGGCATTTATTTATTAGTATCTACTAGTCATATCTGGAAGCTAGTTTGTATGTCAGATGTCTGGAAAACAAAAGAATGTTATTTATTTTGAAATAATTTAAAACATTCCAAATTTAGCACAGATAATTATCCAATATGTCACTGTTTTGCATTTCTCTCAGATCCACAAATATACATTTATACAATACTGAGGTACACCATAACTGAAAATTAGTCATAAGTTATACTTTAAAATGAATTTCAAAGTTATAATATAAACATGTGTTTCTGCTAGCCAGCATAATGTGTATTTAGTTGGTTCAGGGGTAATTAACATGCTTGTGCTAATTACAACATCCTCAAAATTCTGCTTGCTTATCTGACTTTATGTACAGAATCTTGTCTCTGTCAACCCAGGGGACATCCTGGATGAGTCACTCTTCATGCAGGAAGGTCCTTTTATGGGATCCCTTTGAAGAAATCTACATTCACTAATTGAGCAAATGTTTCCTTTTGTAATGTGTGTTTGACTATAGCTAGGTGGCCCACACAGGTCTATAACAAAGGTCCTTTGAAATAAGATTACTTTGTTTGTGAAATGTAATTTTGCATAGCCAGTAGTCTGAAGTTAATTTCTGATCTCATAATTTAATGCAATTTACAGTATAGTGTAGATTAATTAATCTATGCACATAGTTTACAATGATATCTCACCTTTTACATGAAAATCAGGTAAGCATAAATTGTTTTCTTTCCTATGGCATAGAGAGTCCATGAAACATTCTAATTACTAGTGGGATATTCACTCCTGGTCAGCAGGAGGAGCCAAAGAACACCCCAGCAGAGCTGTTAAGTATCACTTCCCTTACCCATAACCCCCTGTCATTTTCTTTGCCTTGATCACGGGATGATGGCGAAGATGGTGTCTGAAGATTTTAATCCTTTCAATGGGTACTTTTCCCTACAGGCAAGGATTGGGGCTATGCTGTGTCCATGCCAATCTCTTTAGTAAGAGTAATGGTGGCTATTAGCAGTTAGAAGACGGGCGAGGTAGTCTTTGCTTAAACTTCTAACATTATTGCTGCCCCTATTATAGAAAGCCAGAGTTGGTAACTCTGTTCTTTCTTTTCTATAGGTCCCTGGTAGATATAGTGAAGCTGACACACCTCAGAAAACAGCTCCTGTCTGACAGAGCAGGATCCAGAGGTAAGTGCTTTCCCTTCTAGGTTTAAAGGTTCCGACACTATAGGGGTTAAATCCGTGTGGAAAGTATTTAAATCTGTTTTAGGGGCACTGCTTTTATGTGAAAAGAGGCATCATTTTTTATTGGTGGCTCAGAAATGGGAGAGTGTATGAAGTGTTTGACAGGTGTTTGTTTTACTTCTAACTTGTTGCAATCACTTTTCAGTTCAGCTTATTGGCCCAATCACTTTTGCTGTTGGTTTTCGTGCCATTTTTGTTTGGCTTTTTCGTGCCATTTTTGGAGCGGTCACTCTCCTCTGCACTTCTGGAGGGCTAAGACCTATACACTATGCACTTAGAGAATGAAGAAAATTTGATAATAGGAGTAAATTAGAAAGTTTTCGTGCCATTTTTGTTTGGCTTTTTCGTGCCATTTTTGGAGCGGTCACTCTCCTCTGCACTTCTGGAGGGCTAAGACCTATACACTATGCACTTAGAGAATGAAGAAAATTTGATAATAGGAGTAAATTAGAAAGTTTTCGTGCCATTTTTGTTTGGCTTTTTCGTGCCATTTTTGGAGCGGTCACTCTCCTCTGCACTTCTGGAGGGCTAAGACCTATACACTATGCACTTAGAGAATGAAGAAAATTTGATAATAGGAGTAAATTAGAAAGTTGCTTAAAATTTTATGTTCTATCTGAATCACGAAATAAAAAAATTGGGTTCAGTGTCCCTTTAATACTTAGTAAACAATGTAGTAATGCAGCGAGTTAGGCTAGCAGAATTCTTGTATTGGTAGAGGTATTTGCAGCAGAAATAGTAAGGTTCTTATTGTGTGCAGTTCTGGAGGCCATATCTTCAGAAGGATATTAACAAACTTGAATCTGTGCAAAGGAGAGCAATCAAAATGTTACATGGTTTAAAAAATAAAACTTACTAGGATAGGCTCAATGACCTAAATATGTATAGCTTAGAGGTGATATGATACCAACTTTCAAGTACGTTAAAGTACGTTAAAGTTTAGTAAAACTGAGGCTGTGGGTATTTTACATAAAATTAAAAATTCAAGAACAAGGGGTCATGATCTCAAGCTGAAGGGTAGTAGATTCAGGAATAATTTGAGGAAGCACTTCTTTACAGAAAGAGTGATTGATTTATGGAATAAACTTCCTCAAGAGGTAGTAATGGCAAACACTGTGGGGGACTTCAAAAATGCCTGGGACAAGCAGCATAAGGCTATCCTACGAACTAGATAAGTTTATACTGTTAGGTAATATCGGGCAGACTTGCTGAGCCTATGGCTCTTATCTGCCGTCAATAGCTATGTTTCTATGTTTTATTGCTTCATATAAATAAACTTAATTTGGCATTTAATATTTTTTGTTCATTGTGAACTGATACCCAATTATCTACACTAATACTGAAGTTGATTCATTTAGAAAATGATTATTGTGTTTGAAGGCTTAGATAATTCCTCCTGTACAGTTTCGCTCTTCATGTTTAAATAAAACCTTAAAGTTTAAAGATCAGATGTCTCTCCCTGAGCCTCCTGTCTCTCAGGCTAGTGTTATCCTAGCTACGCCTCAGCTTTCCCCTCAAGCTTCACATGCAGTGCCCTGCAGTTCCTCTCAACCTCCTGGGGGTGTAATTTTCCTGGGGATTTCGCTGTGCAGATTGCTTCTGCTGTTTCTGCAGCTTTCTCAGCTTTTCCAAAGTTTTCTGCTAAACGAAAGAGGAAATCTATACATATTGATGTTAGTAAGGCTGTCTTCGCTAAAGCTGCGTTAGTCAGTTTGTCTCAATTATCTGATGAGGATTCTTCAGTGGCTTCTGAGGGGGAATTTTCAGATTCTGATACTGTAGTGACAAATTCTACAGATTCAGAGGAGATTAATTTCAGATTTAAGTTAGAACACCTTCAAGTTCTTTTGAAAGAGGCTTTTGCTACTTTGGAAGAATCTGAATCTTTTGCGGAGAATCCAAAGAGATCTAGTAAGCTTAATGGGCTATATGATGTACCCTCATCTGTGGAAGTATTTCCAGTTCCAGACCGTATGGCAGATATTATATCTCAGGAATGGGATAAACCTCTTCTTGGAGGTCCAGTCAGCCTTGGAATAGGGGGAAGCAAGCTAAGAAGCATTCCGTTGATTCTAAATCAACATGAAGGGGCCGCCCCCGATCCTGCAGTGGATCAAGTGGGGGCAGGCTTTCTTTTTTTCAGCAGGCTTAGATACTAGATATTCCAGATCCTTGGGCCATAGATATAGTATCCCACGGTTACAGAATAGGATTCAAATCTTGACGGTTATCTGCAAATCAGATAAAGAGTGAGGCTTTCTTAAACTGCTTAAAGGACCTATCATCCCTGGGAGGGATTGTTCCAGTTCCTCTAGAGGAACAGGGTCTAGGATTCTATTCAAATCTATTTGTAGTTCCCAAGAACAAGGGTACTTTTTCATCCCTTAAAGTGTCTCAATAAATTCCTCAGGGTTCCGTCCTTCAAGATGGAGACCATCTGTTCTATTCTTCCTTTGGTCCAAAAGGGTCAGTTCATGACGACCATAGATCTGAAGGACGCGTATCTTTATGTTCCTATTCACAGGGATCATTACTAGTATCTAAGGTTTGCCTTCCTGGACAAACATTTCCAGTTTGTTGCCCTTCTTTTGGCCTTGCAACAGCTCTCAGAATTTTTACAAAGGTTCTGGGGGCTCTTCTGGCAGTGGTAAGGTCCCAGGGTATTGCTGTGGCGCCTTATCTAGACGACATTCTAGTTCAAACGCTATCTTTTCATCTAGCAAGATCTCATACCGAGATGTTGTTGTCTATTCTACGTTCCCATGGGTGGAAAGTGAATATGATACAAGGGTTTGTTTCTTGGGAACAATCATAGTTTCCCTGTCCATGAAGATCTTTCTGACAGACGTCAGAAAATCCAAGCTTCATGTTTCTTGCCCTTCTCTCCAGTCTGCTATTCGTCCATCTGTGGCTCAATGCATAGAGGTGATTGGACTGATTGTTGCCTCCATGGAGATCATTCCTTTTGCTCGGTTCCATCTGTGTCAGGTATCACACTCTCACTTCACTGAACCTGCCTTCTACTGTGCCTTTAAGACCTGCAGCAACCTTCCCCTCTCCCTATTTAAGGCTCCTCCTTGCTACAGCTTATTGCTTAGTATTGCAGTTACCAGTCTGATCATCTGTGAGCCTTTGCCTTTTTCCTTGAACGCTGTTCATTATCTCCTGTTCAAAGTATCTACAAGCGGATTCTATATATATAACAGAATCTAGATTCAGCATACCCTGATAATAATAATACTAAGCCCACCTATGGATCCAGCTGTGATGAACACTCATCTGCAGAACCTTACACAGAGGGTTGATCTGCTTACTGAAGCTTTAAATTCCCTGAAAGTCGAAAATGACACAATGAAAGCATACATCAGAGATGTTGTGGATAAAAGGGTCCCCATACTTGAGCCCCAGGTTAGCACCCCAGAGACGTTTAGTGGTGACAGGTCTCAATATAGAGACTTTAAGAATGCCTGTCTCCTCTTATTTTCTTTGAAACCCCATACTTACCCAAATGATAGAGCAAGAGTACTCACAGTAATCTCTTACTTAAGGGGTGAACCCCGCACCTGGGCTAACTCTTATTTTGAAAACAACGATGAGATATTAAATTACCTGGAGAATTTTTTTACTGCCATGGGACACCTATATGAGGATCCCTATAAGCAACTGACCGCAGAAAACGCAATGAGAAGCCTCAAACAAAAGAAAAGATTAGTCGAAGACTATATTACCGAATTTAAAAGATGGGCTAAGGACTCACAGTGGAACAACTTGTCACTGAGAAACCAATTTAGGTTGGGCCTTTCAGATGGCATAAAGGATGAGCTCTCGCGTTCTGATTTACCCCAAACTCTTGAGGAATTAATGACACTAAGCATCACCATTGACAGGCGTCTCAGGGAGAGACAACAGGAGCGCTCTTATCATAACTACCCTAAAAAACATAATATACCTCCTGTGAGCAAGCCCACACCTGAACCTATGGATATAGGCTTCATTAAAGGCCCACTCTCACCTGAGGAAAAGAATAGGAGGTCTAACAACTTATGTTTGTACTGTGCTTCTGAGACTCATACTGTTAGAGATTGTCCATCTCTGCAGAAACAAAACAAGGGTAAGACTTCCATTCAGCCTTTTTGTTGTACCACTCAGCATTTACCCACTCCTTACTTACACCTCTCTCTTCTTTTGCAGTGGGACTCTCACCGGGTCATGGCTTCCGCGATCATTGATTCGGGAGCAACGGCATCATATATTGATAGTGTGTTTACCCATATAAATAAATACCCATAGTGAAAAAGAAGTCTCCTGTTTTATTAAGGGGAATTGATGGTAATCCTATCCCAAACGGTCCTGTGGAATATCAGACCATTCCCTTACTCATCTCATCTACTGACCATCACAGGGAATATATCACATTCAATATCATCCCATCCCCTATTTCACCTATTGTACTAGGTATAAACTGGCTCCATTTACATAACCCCCAAATACATTGGTCCAATCTAACTCTTTCCTTTAATTCAAAGTTTTGTCTCTCTACTTGTTTTCCAGCTACTGCTTTACATACATCTGAACTTCCTCACGTTCTCCAGCTTCCTGAAGCCTACCAGGACTTTGCTGATGTCTTTAGTAAAGCAGAATCTGAAAACTTACCGCCTCATAGAAAGTATGATTGCCCTATAGAGATCATACCAGGATCTGAAATCCCTACAGGACATATCTATCCACTTTCCAACCCAGAACTCTCACACCTAAAGTGTTACTTAGAGGAAAACCTGAAGAAAGGTTTCATTCGCCCCTCTACATCACCTGCTAGTGCAGGGATTTTCTTCGTAAAAAATAAGGATGGTACACTTAGACCCATTGTCGATTACCGACAATTAAACAAGATCACAATTAAAAACCGTTACCCCTTACCTCTTATACCCGAGTTGATAGAGAGATTGGAGGGTGCAAAGTTTTTCACCAAACTGGATTTAAGGGGTGCCTATAACCTCATTCGTATTAGATCTGGGGATGAGTGGCTGACGGCTTTTCGAACCCGCTATGGGTTGTTCGAATATGTCGTAATGCCTTTTGGGTTGTGTAATGCGCCCGCGACATTTCAGCACCTCATAAACGATATTTTCAGAGATATATTAGATATTTTCGTTGTCATATACCTTGATGATATCTTAATATACTCCAAGACATATCAACAACACATCTCTCATGTTAGACAAGTACTATCTAGACTTAGGGGTAACCACCTATATGCCAAAGCAGAAAAATGTCTCTTTAACACACAGTGCATATCTTTTTTTGGTTTATGAGATTTCTCCCACGGGTATTTCTAATTCTAAGCAGTCTTGAATTGGCCTATACCCAAAACCATACGGCAGGTCCAATCCTTTTTGGGTTTTGCGAATTTTTACCGCAAATTTATAAAAAAACTTCTCTAAGATAGCTCTACCTCTCACTTCCCTCACTAAAGGTAATACACCATTCAAGTGGACGCATCAAGCCCAGTATGCTTTTGACTTATTTAAACAAATGTTCACTTCTGCTCCAATACTCCGTTTCCCTGACTCTAAATTACAGTTCGTTTTGGAGGTTGATGCCTCCAACCATGCTATTGGAGCAGTCCTCTCACAAAGAGAGAGTTTAACAAAACCTCTCCATCCTGTGGCCTTTTACTCAAGGACTTTAAATTTTGCTGAACAAAATTATCCTATAGGTGATAAAGAACTTTTAGCCATCAAACTCTCCTTAGAACACTGGCGGCACCTCCTTGAAGGCACTGCAATACCAACACTCATATACACGGATCATAGAAACCTCCAGTACTTGAAATCCACTCGAACGTTGTCAGCGAGACAGGTTCGCTGGAATCTTTTTTTTTTTCTCTCGTTTCAACTTCTTGATCACTTATCGACCAGCTGGAAAGAACCAAAAGGCTGATGCCCTCTCAAGACTTAGTAGTCATTCTTCATCTCCACCAACAGTTCGCTCGGTGATACCAGATGACAATTTCATATCTTTTGCAGCGGATATCTCTCCTATCCTAAAAAGGGAACAAACTAAAGATCTAACAAAACCAACAGAACTCCTACGAATCAACGCAGAGGGTCTATATTCTCGTGACGCAAAACTATACGTCCCACCTACGCTCAGACCCTCATTTCTCTGATCTGTTCATGACTCTCTTTTAGCTGGCCATCCAGGTCTTCATAAGACCCAAGATTTGGCGAATAGGAACCACTGGTGGCCAACTATTTCTTCCGATGTTAAGAATTATGTGCTCTCCTGTCCTACCTGCACCATTTCCAAAAAAGAGAAACAAGCCCCTTATGGTCTCCTACTACCTTTACCGACACCAAAGAAGCCTTGGTCTGAGATCGCCTTAGACTTCATCGTGGATCTACCACTATCCTCTAAGAATAATACTATCCTAGTTGTTGTAGACCTCTTCACAAAGATGTGTCACTTCATCGCCTACTCCAAACTTCCTACTGCATTGGAGACAGTACAGTTACTTATTAAACACGTCATCAAACTGCATGGCTTACCCATTTCCATACTGAGTGATAGAGGGACCCAATTTTCTAGTAAACTCTGGTCACAATTCTGCAAGACTTTCTCTGTAGAAAGGAAACTGACAACTGCTTACCATCCTCAATGTAACGGCCAGACCGAGAGATGTAACCAGTGGCTGGAACAATTTCTAAGACTTTACTGCTCCACCAATCAAAATTCCTGGTCTGACTACCTCCCTTATGCAGAATTCTGTTATAACAACACCATTCATTCCACTACTGGAATTTCCCCATTTTTTGCTAATTATGGATTCCACCCAGTTTTTCACCTGTTTGAACCCTCTAACATTTCTTCACCCAGTATATCTGAGTTGTCAAACAGCATATCCTCTAACTTCCAAAGCATTGAATCTGCTATAAACACCGCAAAAGACGCATACAAGAAGTATTATGACAGGCGTAGACGTCCTCCTCCTACCTATAAGGAAGGTGATCTTGTCTGGCTCTCTACCAAACACTTACGTCTCAAAACTCCCTCTAGGAAGATGTCTCCTCTCTTTGTTGGTCCCTACCCGGTCTCAAGTATCATCAATACTAACGCCGTTCGTCTCAAACTACCCGACACCCTCAGAATTCATCCTACATTCCACGTCTCTCTCATTAAACCTTACCGGGATCTTAGAGACTCCGGAACCTCTACAACTATACCACCAGTCTCCATTGATCCTGCTTTGGAGTATGAGGTACAATCCGTTTTGGACTCGCGTATCCGCAGAGGTCATTTGGAGTATCTCATTCATTGGAAAGGATACTCTCATGATGAGGACTCCTGGGAGCCAGCTAGCAACATATCTGCCCCACGTTTACTCTCTGCATTCCATCAGCGTCATCCGGATCGTCCGAAACCTTGAGCCCCGGAGTGGCTCCTTGAAGGGGGGATTCTGTCAGGTATCACGCTCTCACTTCACTGAACCTGCCTTCTACTGTGCCTTTAAGACCTGCAGCAACCTTCCCCTCTCCCTATTTAAGGCTCCTCCTTGCTACAGCTTATTGCTTAGTATTGCAGTTACCAGTCTGATCATCTGTGAGCCTTTGCCTTTTTCCTTGAACGCTGTTCATTATCTCCTGTTCAAAGTATCTACAAGCGGATTCTATATATATATATATATATATATATATATATATAACAGAATCTAGATTCAGCATACCCTGACAATCTGAGACCTCTGCAGCTATGCATGCTCAGTTAATGGAATGGGAACCACTCGGATCTCTCGCAGAAGATTAATTTGAATTCCCCAACAAGAGTCTCACTCTCATGGTGGGTTTCACAGGACCATCTGTCTCGTGGTACATGCTTCCTGAGGCCTTCCTTGGTGATTGTGACCACGAACACCAGCCTGTTAGGCTGGGGAGCAGTTTGGGGTTTCTTAAAGACACAGGATCTGTGGACTCCAGAGGAGTCGTTTCTTCCAATAAACATCTTGGAGTTGAGAGCAATTTTCTATGCTTTAATAGCTTGGCCTCAACTAGCTTTGGTCCGATTTATCAGATTTCAGTCGGACAACATCACCTCGGTGGCCTACATCAATCACCAGGGAGGAACTCTGAGTTCCTTGTCAATGAAGGAGGTGTCTCACATTCTCCAGTGGGTGAAGTCTCACGATTGCCATCTCTTTGCCATCCACATACCAGGGGTGGACAACTGGGTGGCGGATTTTCTAAGCAGGCAGACTTTTAATCCTGGAGAGTGGGCTCTCCACCCAGAGGTTTTCACAATGATAACTCTCAGGTGGGGGGTTCCGGAGTTGGATCTAATGGCGTCTTGTCAAAAGGGACAATCCAGATGTTCTCCATTCAAATTTTGGTAATGTTAAAGATAAAGAGCACCGTCTATCACCTAGTCAGGGGCTTCCAGTATTCTAGCATATATTCAGGTATTTCTATTTTATCATCTCTTCTCAACCTCAATTTTTATGTTTAAATATTTTTTATTAAGTTTTACACATTTTATAGGTTGCTCTTACATCAAGGTGGGTATATCACATTTTCAAACCATTACAAAAGTGGAACAGATTTCCAAAGAAAACATTTCTCAAGCTTACGGAACTCAAGAATTCATAAACTTAAAGGGACAGTCTACACCAGAATTTTTACCCGATCCCCAGTTTTGCATAACCAACACAGTTATTATAATATACTTTTAACCTCTGTTATTATCTTGTATTTAAGCCTCTGCAAACTGCCCCTTTCTCCTACATTGGTGTATCCGGTCCACGGCTTCATCCTTACTTGTGGGATATTCTCAATCCCTACAGGAAGTGGCAAAGAGAGCACACAGCAGAGCTGTCCATATAGCTCCCCTCAGGCTCCGTCCCCCCAGTCATTCTCTTTGCCGCTCTAACTAGTAGCATCTCCACGGGGGTGGTAAAGAGTATGTGGTGTTTAGTTGTAGTTTTTTATTCTTCTATCAAGAGTTTGTTATTTTAAAATTGTGCCGGCTTGTACTATTTACTCTGCAGCAGAAAGTGATGAAGATTTCTGCCGAGAGGAATATGATTTTAGCACCAGTAACTAAAATCCATTGCTGTTCCCACGCAGGACTGTTGAAACCAGAGAACTTCAGTTGGGGGGAACAGTTTGCAGGCTTAACTGCTTCAGGTATGATCAGTCATTTTTCTAACAAGACCTAGTAATGCTAGAAGACTGTCAGCAATCCCCTCTGGGATAGGTAAGCCATTTTTCTTAGACTCTGTATAAAATTATGGCTTATATTAAGGGCTCTATGCTGGTTGACACTATTGTGGGCTAAATCGATTGCTTTTTAGCATGTTTTCACTATAAATAAGGTGTTTTTTCAGACTTTAAAACACTTTTGGGGTTTTATTTTGCGCCTGGCACTTATTTGGACACCTATTCTAGTCAGAAAGGCCCCTCCACTCTGGAATGAAGAGGGAGGAGGCCTCATTTTCAGGCCTCAATTGCACAGTTGTTTTGCTTAGGCAGTTCATGCAGCTTCACGTGGGGAGTCCAGAGGCATCAGAAAAGACTCCAGAGAGGCTTATTTCCTACTAAAATAATCCCTAAGGAAGGTAAAGGCCACAGTGGAAGCTGTGGCATAGTACTGTAGTGTTTTTAACAGGTTAATTGCTGTTATTAGCTCCGGTTTGGGCATTAAGGGGTTAATTGGTCTGAAAATTTGTGTGCAATCATTTCAAAGCATTAAGACACTGTGGTGAAAATTTCATTAAAATCGGATGTTTATTTGATGGTTTTTTGATGTTTTAGTAGTAAAGTGGTTTCCAATAAGAATATCAACCAGGAAATAGTTGTTCCTTCTCTGTGTCCTAATCCAGTTTCTAACAAGGAACGTCTGTTACACAATCGTGATGTGGCTGAAAAGCATCATCCGGTTGGCTTATGAGACTGCTGGAAGGCAGCCTCCTGAACGAATTACAGCTCACTCTACTAGAGCTGTGGCTTCCACATGGGCTTTCAAGAATGAGGCTTCTGTTGAACAGATTTGTAAGGCAGCGACTTGGTCTTCACTGCATACGTTTGCCAAATTTTACAAATTCGATACTTTTGCTTCTTCGGAGGCTATTTTTGGGAGAAAAGTTTTGCAAGCAGTGGTGCCTTCCGTTTAGGTTACCTGACTTGTTCCCTCCCTTCATCCGTGTCCTAAAGCTTTGGTATTGGTGGACCGGATACACCAATGTAGGAGAAAACAGAATTTATGTTTACCTGATAAATTTCTTTCTCCTACGGTGTATCCGGTCCACGGCCCGCCCTGGCATTTTGGTCAGGTTTAAATTTATTTTTTGTAAACTACAGTCACCACTGCACCCTATGGTTCTCCTTTTTCTCTTAACCGTCGGTAGAATGACTGGGGGGGCGGAGCCTGAGGGGACCGTAGGAGAAAGAAATTTATCAGGTAAACATAAATTCTGTTTTTTTTTCAGTTCTTTTGACAGACTTGCAGTCTAGCCAATCAGTGTCTGCTCCCAGATAACTTCACAAGCACAGTGTTATCTATATGAAATACGTGAACTAACACCCTCTAGTGGTGAAAAACTGTTAAAATGCAATCTGAAAAGAGGTGGGCTTCAAGGTCTAAGAAATTAGCATATGAACCTCCTAGGTTAAGCTTTCAACTAAGAATACCATGAGAACAAAGCAAAATTGGTGATAAAAGTAAATTGGAAAATTGTTTAAAAATACATGCTCTATCTGAATCATGAAAGTTTATTTTGGCCTAGACTGTCCCTTTAACATTAGTTCTCTGCACCTATAATGTAATACGGTGTAAAATCTCTCACAGGCCTTTCAAAACATTGTAAGGAAGAGAAGAGGGGATAATAGATCCCCTCCCTAGTGTAAGACATTTGAAGCCAGTGTTTCCAGGCGTATGTGTGTAGGGGTGGAGGGGAGAAAGTGATAACAGGGATGAAAGTGACAACATAATAAATACAGAAAGTGAGCTCTTCAGTAAAACAATTTGCAATGTATGTCTAAACCGTTAAAGCGCCCTAAAGGAGTGATCCTTGGGTTGATTCTCCCTCAGCTATCCAATAGAACCAGGTCTGATTGACTGTTTCTCTATTATTTAATATTCCAGATGCTACCTCGTGCATCCTGTAAGTGTGTTGCACTTTATGATATATTTCGGTCCATGTAGGGGTACCTGTCTTCCAGTGTTTAGCAATACATGTTATATGTAGTATTGTGGTCCTGAAGAAGAGCTTGTTGTATATTGAATGTAATCTCCGTACTTACTAGTTGACTAATAAAGTAGGCAAGTCACTTCCATATTGGGTTGACCTCATTGCAATCCCACCACATGTGTCGATATGAGCCTACCTCTCCACATCCCCAATAACACAATCTGCTACCCTGTGGATACATATGCACGGTTTTCACTGGCGTCATGTACCATCTGAAAAGTGTTTTCATGACATTCTCCTTCATGTCTGCACTCAAAAGTCCTCTGTCGGCCGTCTGGAATATTTGTTCCCAGTCCTCAAGATCTTTAGTTATGTGTAAGTCTTTTTCCCAAGCTAGCATTACTGAAGACTTTGTCTTGTGTGGGCGGGATTGGATGGCTACGTAAAGTCTAGAAATGGAGTGTTTAGAACATTGGGGATTATTACAGAGTAATTCTAGACCAGTGGGGGGCTCCCTTCGGGGCTCCTCTGATAAATGATCCTACCGAGGAGCTAATTTGTAGGTACAAGTATCAGTGTAGTTTTATTGGTGTTATTTTTTCTTGTAATTGACAGAAGGAGAATAGCTTTCCGTTCTCCAGTATATCTACTACACTGTAAAGTCCCTTGTTTTCCCACTTCTGAATTTATATCCACAGCTCGCTAGGTAGCAAATATTGGATTGGGGGGGAAAGGGAAGATTCCGGCATCAGAGCATGTTTGACCACCGCCCTCGACCATGTATGTAGGGTATGCTCAAGAGTGAAGGGTGTTGGGAGGGTCTTACTGGATTGTGTTGTTCTTTTGTCCCCAAAAATTGCGTCTGGATGTCTCCAGCCTCCTATCTCTGCCTCTAGTGAGGGCCATAGCGCATCTTTTGAACTCTGTAGGATCATCCCGTCTTGTGTTATTCTAGCTGCTGTGTAATAATCTATGAAATTTGGGCCACCTATGCCACCCAGCGATTTGTGTCTATTTATTAAGGATTTCGCCTTGCCGATTTGTTCTCCCTAATGAAGGAGAGCAGGTCAGCCTGCAGTTTATCTATGTCTGATCTGATAATCCTTATAGGAAGTGTTCTAAATAGGTATAATACTCGTGGTAAAATAGTAATTTTAACCGCTGCTAGTGTTGGTAAGTGTATCCCCAAGTATTTAAGCGTGTGCTTCATCCATTTAAAGTCAAAATTGGATTCTAGCAATTTTTGGGTTTGTGTGGGAATAGCAATAGATAGGGCCTCACATTTATCTGCATTTATCTTAAATCCTGAAATCGTCGAAAATATGTCCAAGATCCCATAAAGGTTGGGGAGTGAAATTAGTGGCTTAGTGATAGTCAGTAGGATGTTGTCCGCAAACAGTGAAAGTTTATACTCTGACTTTGCTACAGGGACTCCTGCGATGTCTGGGTGTGATCTAATCCTAGCTGCTAGTGGTTTGATACACAGGGCAAAGAGGAGTGGTGAGAGAGGGCAACCCTGTCTTGTGCCATGTAATATTGGGAAATTTTTGGATTTATAGCCCACAGAGGCTATCCTGGCGCTTGGTGAGGAATATATTGCCTGTAGGGCCGTTATAAACGTACCGTTGAAGCCCATGCTCCTGAGGGTAGTAAACATATACCCCCAGTCTATTCTGTCAAACGCCTTCTCCGCATCCAGTGATAGGAGCAGAGAAGGCGTTCGTGTCTTATCCAAGCAGTGTATTAGGTTAAATAGGCACAAGTAGTCAGGGCACACGGAACTTGGTAATGCAGTAAATTTAATGCAATGTATATTCAGAAAACATTACATGGCAAGTAGTGTATGGTGGCAGGTTCCACCAGTTAAAGGTTCAAACAGGTCAGACGCGTTTCCAAGCAAATAAATCACATATTCCTCAGTGACCATACTGCTTACCCACTGAAAAAAGCCTTATATTCATGCAGGAAATACTCCCATTTAATTACCTATCCAATGAAAAGAGGACTTAGGAGTGGCTTTGAAGAGTGGGTGTGCAGTAAAGAGGGATGTATTATAGCACATCACATTACAAAAATATTGACAGGTATTCCTCACGCCATTCAAGGCTTTCCAATTGTCTAATTACATCTGACGTGTCCCTTATGTAACCTGATAAATTCAAAACAAATGTTTGAAGATAACCATCAATCAATTCTGTGAGAGGCTCATTCAAAGAGCCAATCCCAGCCACGATGGGTCTGCCAGGGGGGTTAGTGGCGTGTTTGTGAACTTTCGGCAGATAATGAAATATGGCCATAACAGGGTGCTCACTGTATAGAAACTCAAAATTGGATTGTTTTATCAATCCCTCTTGTAAAGCTCTCTCAAGTAATTTTGTAAAAGAAAACAGGGTTAGATTTGAGTTTCTCATATACAGTAGCATCAAGTAGCTGCCTAAATGCCTCTGTGAGATATGCCTCACGGTCCAACACAACCACTTTACCCCCCTTATCAGAGTTGCGTATAACCAAATCATGATTATCTCTTAGCTGTTTAATGGCTAAATGTTGCGCTTTAGATAGATTATCAAAATGAGAGGGGGAGTCTCTGACAGATAGTTTTCTCAATCCCTGCTCAACTGTTTTTTGAAAAACTTCAATAGGACTTGATCTAGCCTGGACAGGATAAAATTTAGATTTTTTCTTTAGTTTCGTAATAACCTGTTCTTCCCCTAATACCTGTGGACTAAAATTAAGATTTTCTCTATCAAGTTCTAATAGATCCAAAATTGAACATTCATCAGAAAAATCAAAAACAGATTTTCTTTGGCCAGTACTCTCAGTTACCCTCACACCCTGAGTCGATGACCCTAAAAAATGTTTCTTCAAAACAATAGACCTTACAAAACGATTAAGGTCTACAATGGTATCAAATAACTTAAAGTGTGAGGTAGGAGAGAATCCTAAACCCAAAGACAATACTTCAATTTGTGTGGTTGTCAATTCAAAGGAAGAAAGATTAATCACATTACTAGTATTTAAGCATATTTTTGATATTGAGTGGCTTTCTTTCTCTGCGGATACCGCCGTGGTAGTGGTGTCAATTTTGCTTTCTCTGGTTCTTGAGCCGGACCTTCCGCGGCCCCCTCTGCGTATTTTTTTCGTATTACATGAGACTTCTGGGGGCCCCACTCGTTTTTTGACTGTGACATAGTTAGAGTGAGCATATCATCCTGTGTGTCAAGAGAAAAAGAACCAGTTCCTGCTATAGGTACTGAAGCAGAACCCATAGCCTCTACATCAGAGGAGTCATAATCATATTCGTATCAGTCTCTGCAAATCTTACTTGTTTATGTTCAGTACTTTGGCTTTTATTGGTCTTTCTGTATCTCCTTCTAAAATCTGACACAGTCCATTTATAAACTTTATTAAGCTCATAGTCCTGCTTATCCCGTAGGATTTTCTGTTTCTTGAATTGCCAAAGATCCCTTTTAAATTCAGTAATGACTTTTCTAAGCTTGGTGTCATATTTAACAAAATCAGGATTTTCACTAAGTGGACGTAAATAAGACTGTAATTTTAACTTGTCATTAATCAGTTCTTGTCTTGTTGCCTTTTTGTGTTCAATAAGAAGATCAATAAGTGCTAAAGAGCATGTTGTTAAAATGTTATTCCATTTATCTATAAACACTTGGTTAGTCACCTGGAAGGAAGGAAACTTTCTAATTCGTAACCCACGTGGAATACGCTGTGCTTTCTGATACATTGTAAAACTTTTAATGTCCAATTCAATTCGAGTATCCTTCTTTAATTAAGCATCCATTCTAAAGAACAGGTTATCCAAATTAGAGTTTGCCTCCTGCTCCATAATGTCTGTATTAAACAGATCTTCACTGTCACTCACTTCATCAGCAAACTGCTGTAATACAAAACCCCCGGTCGCCATACCATACACTGTATATATGCCTTAATTGTATATAACGTTCACTGTGCCTCAAAACAAAAACTTGAATGCTTTGTGGGAAAACTACGGCTTACAGCACATGCAGAAATGTCACCATCAATATGAACAATGATATATGGCAATGATATATGGCAATGATATATGGCAATGCCCGTGCAGCTTACCCTCGATGCAGTGGATACCAGAAGTCAAACAAACGTAAGGGAGCGCTCAGACACGGTAGCCATTCACTTGTAAGTATTCTGCAGTGGCCTTCACGTAGACAATCCCTCCTCCAGTAGTGTCGTGATGACGTAGTTGCGTAACAAGGTCCCACAGCCGGTGCAAAGACAGGAGCGATCCACCCCCGCTCCAATAGAATTAAATAGGCACAAGTAGTCAGCGCACCCGGCACATTGAGACAAGAGGCACACGGAACTTGGTAATGCAGTAAATTTAATGCAATGTATATTCAGAAAACATTACATGGCAAGTAGTGTATGGTGGCAGGTTCCACCGGTTAAAGGTTCAAACAGGTCAGACACGTTTCCAAGCAAATAAATCACATATTCCTCAGTGACCATACTGCTTACCCACTGAAAAAAGCCTTATATTCATGCAGGAAATATTCCCATTTAATTACCTATCCAATGAAAAGAGGACTTAGGAGTGGCTTTGAAGAGTGGGTGTGCAGTAACGAGGGATGTATTATAGCACATCACATTACAAAAATATTGACAGGTATACAGGATACAAACATTGAAAATTTGTTTTCATTAAATGAACAGTGTATTAGGTTAGTCACCCTTCTGATGTTGTCTGGGGCCTCCTTATCTTTTATAAATCCCACCTGATCAGGGTGCACCAGGTGGGGCATAATTTCTTAAGGCGATCAACCATGATTTTTGTGAAAATTTTCAGATCCTGATTTATCAGGGAGATCGGGCAATAATGTTGACAGAGTTTGTGATTTCTGTCTGGTTTTAGAATTTCCACTATTTTAGCATCCAAGAGTTCCAGCGGAACAGGCTTGCCCTCCAAAGTGTGGTTACAAAATTTATTAAGGTGGGGGACTAGTGTGCTCCTAAATAATTTGTAGTATTCCCCTGGGAATCCGTCCGGACCTGCCGCTTTACCTGTTTTGAGATCTCGTATTGCTCCTATAACTTCTGTGGCAGATACTGGGGCATTAAGGATTTCTTTATGTTCCTCGGATATAGTTTTTAGGGGAGAATTTGCAAAGAGTTCTATAGTGAGGGACTCTGTTACTGTGTTGTGTGTGACTTTGTCTCCATTATATAAGTTCCCGTAGTAGTTAGCGAATGTGTCTACAATTTCTTGGGGGTGTGAAGTTGTGGTGCATCGGGATTTCAGTCTCTGAATAGCCCTGGTTGCTTGAGAATTAAGCAGCGACGTCAGTGAGTTTTTTTTTAGCGTGGAGAGCATGCAAGGTTGAGGTCTGCTTCGTCAGTCTATGCTGCCTTTCTAATAGTTCTATTTCCCTGTATAACTGTGCTAAGTGTTTTTTGAATATCTTACTTTGCATTGCTTTTTCTTTTATAAGTAACCACCTAAGTACTGCTTTGTGTGCTGCCCATGTATTTATTGGGTTTAACGTGGAGTCAGTATTGATTCTCCAGTATTCCGTCAATGCTTGCAGGGTATGTTTGTGTGCCTGAGGGTTTTTAAGGTATGTAGAGTTAAATGTCCATGTCCTATTCCGTAATGGGTCTCTCAATCCATCCAATTGCAGGGAAACAATCGAATGATCCGACCATATGTGTTGGAAAAATGAGTGTTGGTTCTCATTGGGGGCATAAACATTACAAAGTGTGACCTCTGTGTCTAGAATCCGGCCCTTCACTACAAGGTATCTCCCTTCCGGGTTCTCGATAGTATACTCATGTGTGAAGTTAATGGAGGAGTAAATTAAAATAGATACCCCTTTTTTCTTAGTGGGTGCCGTAGCATGGAAGTGGGTGTTGAAGTGTCTCGCCCAGTATCTTGGGATATTAGCTTTAAGGAGGTGAGTCTCTTGTAAAACAACAGATTAGCTTGTAGAGAAGTGTATTGGGACATTGCTATCTTGCGTTTAACATCAGTATTCAACTCCCTGACGTTGTGGGAAATTAGATTTATTCTAGGGATCATTATTCAATATTTTTGTGTGTGTTGGTGAAATGTGATCTGGTACCTTCTGGTTCGTGTTCCTACCCCTTGTCTGGAATCCCAGAAGGGTGACGCTATCTTTGTCAGTAAACATTTCAATCTTTTCACTAAAACTGAGAGAAAAACTGGGGGAAAAACATGTTAAATATATTAAAACAAATAACTAGTCCCTATTTTTGGGACAACCATATTGAGAAAAACACTGTGTTAAACAAATGTTCAATATTCAACAATATGAGGGAGTGAGAACACCTCCCCAGCTCACAAATTAAATTAGACCATTGTCACGCCGCACCGTTGCTAGGGGTGCTGCGTCCTCTCCATGCTCGTTGCCTAGGGCTGTGTCGGCTCAGTATGCGTGTGGCGCTGACATCATCGCCGCACGCTCCTGATGCTGGCCGGTCTCTTGGCGCCTTGCCAAAGGTATTTAAACGACCTGTCACTGCCCAAGTATAGGTGCTACTTCCTGTGCTCCTGGAAGTGACAGATCGTTTGCTGGATTATACCTTGTTACTGAACCCTGCCTGTCTCACTACGCTAACTGGTTATCCCCTAATCTGCTGGACTGATACTTGTTACTGAACCCTGCCTGTCTCACTACGCTAACTGGTTAACCCCTAATCTGCTGAACTGATACTTGTTACTGAACCCTGCCTGTCTCACTACGCTAACTGGTTAACCCCTAATCTGCTGAACTGATACTTGTTACTGAACCCTGCCTGTCTCACTACGCTAACTGGTTAACCCCTAATCTGCTGGACTGATACTTGTTACTGAACCCTGCCTGTCTCACTACGCTAACTGGTTAACCCCTAATCTGCTGAACTGATACTTGTTACTGAACCCTGCCTGTCTCACTACGCTAACTGGTTAACCCCTAATCTGCTGAACTGATACTTGTTACTGAACCCTGCCTGTCTCACTACGCTAACTGGTTAACCCCTAATCTGCTGGACTGATACTTGTTACTGAACCCTGCCTGTCTCACTACGCTAACTGGTTAACCCCTAATCTGCTGGACTGATACCTTGTTGCCGAAACCTTGCCTGTCTTACTACGCTACCTGGTTAACTCCTGAATTACTGGTCTGCTTTTCTGTTGCTGTATCCTGTCTGCCTATTTGCCATGTGCTGTCCTGTCTGTGGTGAGTGCCGCTCTCCTCGTTTTCCTGATATTCTCTGCTCTGGGATATTCCATATCTTTCCGACTCGACGCCGGGATAACAAGACTACTGGCTGAGTTCGGTCTGATAGAGGAGTATCCCACGAGCCTCACATTATACTTGGGCCATGGAACCAGATGAGGTGGCACGAGCTGTTTATCTCCAAGGACAGATGTTGGGAACCCATACTACACAATTGCAGAATATGGATTCCAAGCTGGAGGCAATCACCGCTCAACTCTCCTTACTTGTCACTTCGAGGAGTACCACTCCTGTTGTTACACCGCCAGTCCTTGCTCCTCGTACTGTGGCTTCTCCCTCTGCTTCTGGAAGCATACCCCGGATACCTTTGCCTGACAAGTATGAAGGTACTACGGATTGCAGGGGTTTCCTTAACCAATGCAGGCTGCACTTCCGTAATGATCCCCACACCTTTCAGTCTCCCCAGTCAAGGGTCACCTTTATCATTTACTTGCTGAAAGACAAGGCCCTAGCCTGGGTTTCTCCTCTTCTGGAACAGGACGCTCCACTCCTGCATGATGCTGATGATTTCATCTCTGCTTTTTCTGCTGTGTTTGTGTTTGGGACTTCTGGCCGTACCTCTGCTGCAGAATATTCCCTCCTGGATCTTCGCCAGGACAACAGACCCGCAGCTCAGTTTGCCGTGGAGTTCCGCACCTTGGCACTTGAAACTACTTGGGATGGCAGTGCTCTCAAGGCAGCTTTCAGGAGGGGTCTGCATGAACGCATCAAAGATGAACTCACCTATCGGGATATTCCTTCTTCTTTGGAGGACTTTATAACACTTTGTATCAGCCAGGACTCAAGCTTTCAGGAGAGACAAGCAGAGAGAGACCGAACTAGGAGGGTCCTCCCTTCCCATCCCCCTGTTCGTTCGGCTCAGGTGGTATCCTCTACCCCTTCTGCAGCTCCAGTTACCTCAGTGGAGGAACCCATGGACCTCTCCTCCTTCAAACCTCCAGAGTTCGAGAGACAGAGCAGAAGGAGACTGAGACTATGCTTTTATTGTGGCTCTAACTCCCACCAACTAAAGGACTGTGCCGGGAAAAGCCAATGCTTAGAGAATAACACAGGGGTACTTCTAAGCATGATCTCTACCAAACCCCCTCACTCCTCTCGGCTCCTGGTACATGTTACCCTTTACCTTCCTTCAGAATACGGTCCACACTCAGGCCTTCATTGATTCAGGGGCAGCTGGCAACTTCCTGGATCACCATTTTATGATTCAAGCTGGTCTACCTCTTCTACAGAAAAGACATTGTCTCAAGATAACTACCCTGGATGGCTCCCCCCTTAGTTCAGGTTTGATCCATTTTGAGTCAGAACCCCTGACCCTGACCGTCGGTGTAATTCATACCGAACAGCTACAATTCGAGGTCATTCATTCCCCAGCTCAGCCTGTCATCCTTAGCCTCCCTTGGCTTTGCTTACACAATCCACAGTTCGACTGGGCTGAGGGACAACTGGCTTCTTGGGGTGCCTCCTGTTTCCACTCCTGCCTTGCTAAAGTCACTCCCCTGCTCCACGTTCCCATAGCCAGCATCCTGACTCCCTCCTTCCTTTGGTATATGCAGACTTTGCTGATGTGTTTGAGAAAAAAGCAGCCAATGTGCTGCCACCCCACCGTCCCTATGACTGCAAGATCGACCTCCTTCCCGGAGCCCCACTTCCTAAAGGCAGGACATATCCACTCTCCAAGGCTGAAACCAAATCCATGGAGGAGTACATCCAAGAGAACCTAGCTAAAGGTTTCATTCGCCCTTCTTCCTCTCCTGCTGGGGCTGGCTTCTTTTTTGTTGGTAAGAAGGATGGTGGGCTCAGACGGGCCTTGAACAACATAACCATCAAGGATCGCTATCGCATACCACTGATCACTGAATTGTATGACTCATTCCAGAATGCTCGCTTCTTCACTAAATTGTACTTACGTGGGGCACACAATTTAATTCGCATCTCTCCAGGCCACGAATGGAAGACTGCCTTCAACACAAGATCGGGGCATTACGAATACCTTGTAATGCCCTTTGGGCTGTGTAATGCCCCTGCAGTCTTCCAGGCATTTGACCAACAACGTCTTTTGTGACCTCCTCAACCGCACTGTCATCGTCTACTTGGATGATATCCTTGTTTTCTCTTCCACTTTAGAGGAGCATCACAGGCACGTGAGACAGGTGCTTCTTCGTCTCAGGGATAACTCTTTGGTAGCGAAGCTAGAAAAATGTGAGTTTGATCAAGTCCGGTTCCAATTCCTTGGATATGTCATCTCGAAGGAGGGTTTTGCCATGGATCCTGCTAAACTCACCGCTGTACTAGAATGGCCTCAACCTACCTCCTTAAAGGAATTACAGAGGTTCTCCAATTATTATCGCAAGTTCATAAAGAACTTTTCTCAAACAGTTGCTCCTCTCACTGAATTGACTAGACGGAATAAGGACTGCAAACATTGGCCTCCTTTTGCCATAAATGCCTTTTCTTCTCTGAAAAAGGCTTTCTGTTCTGCTCCTGTCCTCCACCATCCTGATCCTGACCTACAGTTCACTTTAGAGGTTGATGCCTCCGAGGTAGGGGCTGGAGCAGTTCTTACCCAAAGAGACCCTCTGACTTCCAAATCACACCCTCTAGACTTTTTTTCTAAACGTTTCACTCCTGAACTACGATGTGGGAAATCGTGAACTCTTAGCCATTAAAATGGCCTTAGCCGAATGGCGTCACTGGTTGGAGGGCACCGCCAATCCTATTCAAATCCTTACCAACCATAAGAATCTGACTTACCTAGAAACTGCTCATCGACTCAACCCTAATCAGGCCAGGTGGGCCTTGTTGTTTTCCCGTTTTCACTTTGTGGTTTCCTACCTTCCTGGGACCAAGAAGGCGGACGCCCTTTCCTGTCAGTTCTCTCACTCAAGTGATTCCTCCGAAGCTCCTATTGAACACATCATACCCCCTCCTGTGTGATCGCTCAACTCAATACCACTCTTCTGCAAAGATTGCAACGTGCTCAGTCTAGTAAACCTCCTGGTGCCCCCATGGCCTCGGATATCCTCTTTGTACCTCGGAACCTCCGTATCCCTGTGCTAGCCTGGGCTCATGATAGCAAACTCTATGGACATCCTGGTTCAATTAGGACCTTCAGGCGTCTTCGCCAGCATGTTTGGTGGCCTACTATGAAGTCTGACGCTCAGGACTACGTGAAAGCCTGCACAATTTGTGCTACCAACAAGACTCCCCGATCCTTGCCTTCTGGCTTGCTCCAACCATTGTCCATTCCCAAATGGCCCTGGACACACATAACAATGGACTTCATTGTTGATCTTCCCTCTTCCGACCACCATACGGTTATCTGGGTTGTGGTGGATCGCTTTTCCAGACTGGCTCACTTCGTACCCCTGACCAAACTGCCTTCTGCTCAGGAATTGGCTTCCCTTTTTCTCTTGCATGTGGTAAGACTTCATGGCATTCCTGTAAATATTGTCTCCGACAGGGGTTCACAGTTCATCTCTGCCTTCTGGAGAGCCTTTTGTAAGTTGATTGGAACCACCGTTTCCTTGTAGTCTGGCTACCATCCTCAGACCAATGGACTAACTGAAAGAGCAAACCAGGATCTTGAAGCCTACCTTAGAGCCTTTGTCAACACTCTCCATACCAACTGGTCCGGTTTGCTACACCTAGCTGAATTGGCAAGAAACACTCATTGGCACTTGTCTCTTCGATGCTCTCCGTTTCAAGCTGCAGCAGGTTATCAACCTCGTATCTTCCCTCTTTCAGCTCCTGCCGCAGACCGTCACGTTACTGATCTCACCACTCATTGGCAACATATTCGCTCTCAGCTGCGTTCAGCTGTCTCTAGATGTAAGAAGTTTGCTGACCGCCATAGGGCTTCTGTACGTGCCATTCCGGTGGGTGAACAGGTTTGGGTCTCCACTCGACATATCCGCCTACGTCAACCCTGTCACAAATTGGGGCCTAGGTTTATTGGTCCTTACAAGGTCCTGAAAAGACTGTCTCCTGTTGCCTACAAAGTGGCCTTGCCGAGAATCCTACGAATACATCCAGTTTTCCACATCTCACTACTCAAACCGTACATCAAGAATAGATATTCCCAGCCTCAAACTCCTTTCCTCCGTTCTTGATCCGTGGTAACTCTGAATATGAGGTGGCTAAGATCCTGGACTCCAGATACAGGCGCAGACAGCTGCAGTATCTGATACATTGGAAGGGTTACTCTGTGGCAGACCGTTCCTGTGTCCCTGCCCGTGATTTGCATGCTCCATCTCTTGTCTCCAAATACCATGTTGATCACCCTTTGAAGCCGGCTCTGGTTCCCGGAGGGAACCCTTGAAGAGGGGGCTATGTTACGCTGCTCCGTTGCTAGGGGTGCGGCGTCCTCTCCATGCTCGTTGCCTAGGGCTGTGTAGGCTCAGTATGCGTGCAGCGCTGACGTCATCGCCGCACGCTCCTGATGCTGGCGGGTCTCTTGACGCCTTGCCAAAGGTATTTAAACGGGCAGCAAATGACCTGTCACTGCCCAAGTATAAGTGTTACTTTGTGTGCTCCTGGGAGTGACAGATCGTTTGCTGGATTATACCTTGTTACTGAACCCTGCCTATCTCACTACGCTAACTGGTTATCCCCTAATCTGCTGGACTGATACTTGTTACTGAACCCTGCCTGTCTCACTACGCTAACTGGTTAACCCCTAATCTGCTGAACTGATACTTGTTACTGAACTCTGCCTGTCTCACTACGCTAACTGGTTAACCCCTAATCTGCTGGGCTGATACTTGTTACTGAACCCTGCCTGTCTCACTACGCTAACTGGTTAACCCCTAATCTGCTGGACTGATACCTTGTTGCCGAAACCTTGCCTGTCTTACTACGCTACCTGGTTAACTCCTGAATTACTGGTCTGCTTTTCTGTTGCTGTATCCTGTCTGCCTATTTGCCATGTGCTGTCCTGTCTGTGGTGAGTGCCGCTCTCCTCGTTTTCCTGATATTCTCTGCTCTGGGATATTCCATATCTTTCCGACTCGACGCCGGGATAACAAGACTACTGGCTGAGTTCGGTCTGATAGAGGAGTATCCCACGAGCCTCACATTATACTTGGGCCATGGAACCAGATGAGGTGGCACGAGCTGTTTATCTCCAAGGACAGATGTTGGGAACCCATACTACACAATTGCAGAATATGGATTCCAAGCTGGAGGCAATCACCGCTCAACTCTCCTTACTTGTCACTTCGAGGAGTACCACTCCTGTTGTTACACCTCCAGTCCCTGCTCCTCGTACTGTGGCTTCTCCCTCTGCTTCTGGAAGCATACCCCGGATACCTTTGCCTGACAAGTATGAAGGTACTACGGATTGCAGGGGTTTCCTTAACCAATGCAGGCTGCACTTCCGTAATGATCCCCACACCTTTCAGTCTCCCCAGTCAAGGGTCACCTTTATCATTTACTTGCTGAAAGACAAGGCCCTAGCCTGGGTTTCTCCTCTTCTGGAACAGGACGCTCCACTCCTGCATGATGCTGATGATTTCATCTCTGCTTTTTCTGCTGTGTTTGTGTTTGGGACTTCTGGCCGTACCTCTGCTGCAGAATATTCCCTCCTGGATCTTCGCCAGGACAACAGACCCGCAGCTCAGTTTGCCGTGGAGTTCCGCACCTTGGCACTTGAAACTACTTGGGATGGCAGTGCTCTCAAGGCAGCTTTCAGGAGGGGTCTGCATGAACGCATCAAAGATGAACTCACCTATCGGGATATTCCTTCTTCTTTGGAGGACTTTATAACACTTTGTATCAGCCAGGACTCAAGCTTTCAGGAGAGACAAGCAGAGAGAGACCGAACTAGGAGGGTCCTCCCTTCCCATCCCCCTGTTCGTTCGGCTCAGGTGGTATCCTCTACCCCTTCTGCAGCTCCAGTTACCTCAGTGGAGGAACCCATGGACCTCTCCTCCTTCAAACCTCCAGAGTCCGAGAGACAGAGCAGAAGGAGACTGAGACTATGCTTTTATTGTGGCTCTAACTCCCACCAACTAAAGGACTGTCCTGGGAAAAGCCAATGCTTAGAGGATAACACAGGGGTACTTCTAAGCATGATCTCTACCAAACCCCCTCACTCCTCTCGGCTCCTGGTACCTGTTACCCTTTACCTTCCTTCAGAATACGGTCCACACTCAGGCCTTCATTGATTCAGGGGCAGCTGGCAACTTCCTGGATCACCATTTTATGATTCAAGCTGGTCTACCTCTTCTACAGAAAAGACATTGTCTCAAGATAACTACCCTGGATGGCTCCCCCCTTAGTTCAGGTTTGATCCATTTTGAGTCAGAACCCCTGACCCTGACCGTCGGTGTAATTCATACCGAACAGCTACAATTCGAGGTCATTCATTCCCCAGCTCAGCCTGTCATCCTTGGCCTCCCTTGGCTTTGCTTACACAATCCACAGTTCGACTGGGCTGAGGGACAACTGGCTTCTTGGGGTGCCTCCTGTTTCCACTCCTGCCTTGCTAAAGTCACTCCCCTGCTCCACGTTCCCATAGCCAGCATCCTGACTCCCTCCTTCCTTTGGTATATGCAGACTTTGCTGATGTGTTTGAGAAAAAAGCAGCCAATGTGCTGCCACCCCACCGTCCCTATGACTGCAAGATCGACCTCCTTCCCGGAGCCCCACTTCCTAAAGGCAGGACATATCCACTCTCCAAGGCTGAAACCAAATCCATGGAGGAGTACATCCAAGAGAACCTAGCTAAAGGTTTCATTCGCCCTTCTTCCTCTCCTGCTGGGGCTGGCTTCTTTTTTGTTGGTAAGAAGGATGGTGGGCTCAGACGGGCCTTGAACAACATAACCATCAAGGATCGCTATCGCATACCACTGATCACTGAATTGTATGACTCATTCCAGAATGCTCGCTTCTTCACTAAATTGTACTTACGTGGGGCACACAATTTAATTCGCATCTCTCCAGACCACGAATGGAAGACTGCCTTCAACACAAGATCGGGGCATTACGAATACCTTGTAATGCCCTTTGGGCTGTGTAATGCCCCTGCAGTCTTCCAGGCATTTGACCAACAACGTCTTTTGTGACCTCCTCAACCGCACTGTCATCGTCTACTTGGATGATATCCTTGTTTTCTCTTCCACTTTAGAGGAGCATCACAGGCACCTGAGACAGGTGCTTCTTCGTCTCAGGGATAACTCTTTGGTAGCGAAGCTAGAAAAATGTGAGTTTGATCAAGTCCGGTTCCAATTCCTTGGATATGTCATCTCGAAGGAGGGTTTTGCCATGGATCCTGCTAAACTCACCGCTGTACTAGAATGGCCTCAACCTACCTCCTTAAAGGAATTACAGAGGTTCTTGGGGTTCTCCAATTATTATCGCAAGTTCATAAAGAACTTTTCTCAAACAGTTGCTCCTCTCACTGAATTGACTAGACGGAATAAGGACTGCAAACATTGGCCTCCTTTTGCCATAAATGCCTTTTCTTCTCTGAAAAAGGCTTTCTGTTCTGCTCCTGTCCTCCACCATCCTGATCCTGACCTACAGTTCACTTTAGAGGTTGATGCCTCCAAGGTAGGGGCTGGAGCAGTTCTTACCCAAAGAGACCCTCTGACTTCCAAATCACACCCTCTAGACTTTTTTTCTAAACGTTTCACTCCTGAACTACGATGTGGGAAATCGTGAACTCTTAGCCATTAAAATGGCCTTAGCCGAATGGCGTCACTGGTTGGAGGGCACCGCCAATCCTATTCAAATCCTTACCAACCATAAGAATCTGACTTCCCTAGAAACTGCTCATCGACTCAACCCTAATCAGGCCAGGTGGGCCTTGTTCTTTTCCCGTTTTCACTTTGTGGTTTCCTACCTTCCTGGGACCAAGAAGGCGGACGCCCTTTCCTGTCAGTTCTCTCACTCAAGTGATTCCTCCGAAGCTCCTATTGAACACATCATACCCCCTCCTGTGTGATCGCTCAACTCAATACCACTCTTCTGCAAAGATTGCAACGTGCTCAGTCTAGTAAACCTCCTGGTGCCCCCATGGCCTCGGATATCCTCTTTGTACCTCAGAACCTCCGTATCCCTGTGCTAGCCTGGGCTCATGATAGCAAACTCTATGGACATCCTGGTTCAATAAGGACCTTCAGGCGTCTTCGCCAGCATGTTTGGTGGCCTACTATGAAGTCTGACGCTCAGGACTACGTGAAAGCCTGCACAATTTGTGCTACCAACAAGACTCCCCGATCCTTGCCTTCTGGCTTGCTCCAACCATTGTCCATTCCCAAATGGCCCTGGACACACATAACAATGGACTTCATTGTTGATCTTCCCTCTTCCGACCACCATACGGTTATCTGGGTTGTGGTGGATCGCTTTTCCAGACTGACTCACTTCGTACCCCTGACCAAACTGCCTTCTGCTCAGGAATTGGCTTCCCTTTTTCTCTTGCATGTGGTAAGACTTCATGGCATTCCTGTAAATATTGTCTCCGACAGGGGTTCACAGTTCATCTCTGCCTTCTGGAGAGCCTTTTGTAAGTTGATTGGAACCACCGTTTCCTTGTAGTCTGGCTACCATCCTCAGACCAATGGACTAACTGAAAGAGCAAACCAGGATCTTGAAGCCTACCTTAGAGCCTTTGTCAACACTCGCCATACCAACTGGTCCGGTTTGCTACACCTAGCTGAATTGGCAAGAAACACTCATTGGCACTTGTCTCTTTGATGCTCTCCGTTTCAAGCTGCAGCAGGTTATCAACCTCGTATCTTCCCTATTTCAGTTCCTGCCGCAGACCGTCACGTTGCTGATCTCACCACTCATTGGCAACATATTCGCTCTCAGCTGCGCCATAGGGCTTCTGTACGTGCCATTCCGGTGGGTGAACAGGTTTGGGTCTCCACTCGACATATCCGCCTACGTCAACCCTGTCACAAATTGGGGCCTAGGTTTATTGGTCCTTACAAGGTCCTGAAAAGACTGTCTCCTGTTGCCTACAAAGTGGCCTTGCCGAGAATCCTACGAATACATCCAGTTTTCCACATCTCACTACTCAAACCGTACATCAAGAATAGATATTCCCAGCCTCAAACTCCTTTCCTCCGTTCTTGATCCGTGGTAACTCTGAATATGAGGTGGCTAAGATCCTGGACTCCAGATACAGGCGCAGACAGCTGCAGTATCTGATACATTGGAAGGGTTACACCGTTCCTGTGTCCCTGCCCGTGATTTGCATGCTCCATCTCTTGTCTCCAAATACCATGTTGATCACCCTTTGAAGCCGGCTCTGGTTCCCGGAGGGAACCCTTGAAGAGGGGGCTATGTTACGCTGCTCCGTTGCTAGGGGTGCGGCGTCCTCTCCATGCTCGTTGCCTAGGGCTGTGTAGGCTCAGTATGCGTGCAGCGCTGACGTCATCGCCGCACGCTCCTGATGCCGGCGGGTCTCTTGACGCCTTGCCAAAGGTATTTAAACGGGCAGCAAATGACCTGTCACTGCCCAAGTATAAGTGTTACTTTGTGTGCTCCTGGGAGTGACAGATCGTTTGCTGGATTATACCTTGTTACTGAACCCTGCCTATCTCACTACGCTAACTGGTTATCCCCTAATCTGCTGGACTGATACTTGTTACTGAACCCTGCCTGTCTCACTACGCTAACTGGTTAACCCCTAATCTGCTGGACTGATACTTGTTACTGAACCCTGCCTGTCTCACTACGCTAACTGGTTAACCCCTAATCTGCTGGACTGATACGTTTTTACTGA
The DNA here is from genome assembly GCF_027579735.1 of Bombina bombina. Taxonomy (NCBI): domain Eukaryota; kingdom Metazoa; phylum Chordata; class Amphibia; order Anura; family Bombinatoridae; genus Bombina; species Bombina bombina. Next base: position 843,825,942 of record NC_069503.1, read on the forward strand.
ACCCTGCCTGTCTTACTACGCTAACTGGTTAACCCCTAATCTGCTGGACTGATACCTTGTTGCCGAAACCTTGCCTGTCTTACTACACTGCCTGGTTAACCCCTGAATTACTGGCCTGCTTTTCTGTTGCTGTATCCTGTCTGCCTATTTGCCTTGTGCTGACCTGCCTGTGGTGAGTGCCGCTCTCCTCGTTTTCCTGATATTATCTGCTCTGGGATATTCCCTATCTTTCCGACTTGACGCCGGGATAACAAGACTACTGGCCGAGTCCGGTCTGATAGAGGAGTATCCCACGAGCCTCACAACCATCAGCCGATTTGTACCTCTACCGGGTAGAGTTCCACTGTGGCCTGTATTATGATGTGAATATTTAACTTAGAGGCGCTGTATGGGGCAGGAAATACTATTATCGCACTGTTCTATTTCCTCCTTGTTTCCTTGGATATTGTAGCACCTTAGAGAGAATCAATAGTCCCTATCTTTTGCGCCAAGAGGATTCTCATTACTACTCTCTCCTTGTTCCTGAGATTCTAGGATCCATTTCCTCAGGATTCTTTTGTTTTTTGTGTTTTGTAGCTATTTTTCTGCCATGTCGACTGAAGCTTGTGCTGATTTGTTGTAGTTCCAGTAGCAGGAGAAGGCTCTAATGAAGGTAGTGGTGGTGTATCCAAGTTTAAGACTTTACATATTTCAGGAATGTCCTCCCGCTCTTTGATGATTATCGTTTTGGAGTCTTTGGTTATTATGAGCGCGAAGGGAAATCCCCACTTGTATCTGCTGTTTCCGGAGCAGTAATGTGAGGGGTCGTAAGGCACTTATGCGTTGTAAAGTCCGCAAACTTAAGTCTTGGTAAAACTGGATCACATTCCTCTGGAATTTGAAAGTGGGGTTTTTCCTGGAGGCTTGTAGTATTTTCTCTTTATCTGAAAAAAAGGTTAACCTAATTACTACATCTCTGGGGGGCAATCCGTTCTTTGGTCTCGCCTTTAAGGCTCTGTTGGCCCTCTCAACATGAAAGCCATAGTCAGCAGGTGCTCCAGTAATGTGATTGAAGAGTTGGGATAGATACGCTGGCAGGACTTTATTAGTTAGTTCCTCAGGGACTCCCTTTAACCTGATGTTGTTCCTCCTGCTTCTATTTTCAAGATCTTCCAGTTTGTCTTGATATCAGCTATGTCTTTTTTAGAGACTAATGTATGTAGGTCTGCTTTTGTTAGAGGGATATTGTCGTTGAGTTTTGCCAGATTGAGAAGGTTTGAAAAAGGTAGACATATTTGTAGTTTTCAATGACTTGTCCCCCTTTACAGACCTCCTAGAAGCCATGTCTCGGCTTCTGGAGAGTCGTCTCTATAATTTCTGCTTTGTATGAAAGACAACTTATGGAAGCGCCAAGCTCCAGTCGATTACCGAAGTTAAGTTTTATTCTGGATTCAGTGTCTGGTAATACATATAATTTCTCCAACATAGGTGTGTCCGGTCCACGGCGTCATCCTTACTTGTGGGATATTCTCTTCCCCAACAGGAAATGGCAAAGAGCCCAGCAAAGCTGGTCACATGATCCCTCCTAGGCTCCGCCTTCCCCAGTCATTCTCTTTGCCGTTGCACAGGCAACATCTCCACGGAGATGGCTTAGAGTTTTTTTGGTGTTTAAATGTAGTTTTATTCTTCAATCAAGAGTTTGTTATTTTAAAATAGTGCTGGTATGTACTATTTACTCTGAAACAGAAAAGAGATGAAGATTTCTGTTTGTAAGAGGAAGATGATTTTAGCAACCGTTACTAAAATCGATGGCTGTTTCCACACAGGACTGTTGAGATGAAGTAACTTCAGTTGGGGGAAACAGTGGGCAGACTTTGCTGCTTGAGGTATGACATATTTCTAACAAGACTTGGTAATGCTGGAAGCTGTCATTTTCCCTATGGGATCCGGTAAGCCATTTTCTTAGTTTTAATATAAGAATAAAGGGCTTCACAAGGGCTTTAAAGACTGGTAGACATTTTTCTGGGCTAAAACGATTACTTTATAAGCATATTTAATGGATTATAACTTTGAAGAGTTATTTTAATCTTGGGAATTGTATTAAAAAAACGGCAGGCACTGTATTGGACACCTTTTTCACTGGGGGCCTTTTCTAGTCATAGGCAGAGCCTCATTTTCGCGCCACTAATGCGCAGTTGTTTTTGGAAAGCAAGGCATGCAGATGCATGTGTGAGGAGCTCAGATCCACTGAAAAAGCTTATTGAAGGCGTCATTTGGTATCGTATTCCCCTCTGGGCTTGGTTGGGTCTCAGCAAAGCAGATGCCAGGGACTGTATAGGGGTTAAATGTAAAAACGGCTCCGGTTCCGTTATTTTAGGAGTTAAAGCTTTCAAATTTGGTGTGCAATACTTTTAAGGCTTTAAGACACTGTGGTGAAATTTTGGTGAATTTTGAACAATTCCTTCATACTTTTTCACATATTCAGTAATAAAGTGTGTTCAGTTTAAAATTTAAAGTGACAGTAACGGTTTCATTTTAAAACGTTTTTTGTGCTTTGTTATCAAGTTTATGCCTATTAACATGTCTGAACCATCAGATAGACGATGTTCTGTATGTTCGGAAGCCAAGGTTCCTCTCCATTTAAATATATGTGATACAATGATGCCACTGATAATAATGTTGCCCAAAATGATTCCTTAAGTGAGGGGAGTAAGCATGGTACTGCATCATCTCCTTCTATGTCTACACCAGTCTTGCCCACTCAGGAGGTCCCTAGTTCATCTAGTGCGCCAATCCTCCTTACTATGCAACAATTAACGGCTGTAATGGATAATTCTATTAAAAACATTTTAGCCAAAATGCCCACTTATCAGCGAAAGCACGACTGCTCTGTTTTAGATACTGAAGAGCATGAGGACGCTGATGATAATGGTTCTGACATGCCCTTACACCAGTCTGAAGGGGCCAGGGAGGTTTTGTCTGAGGGAGAAATTTCAGATTCAGGAAAAATTTCTCAAAAAGCTGAACCTGACGTTATTACATTCAAATTTAAATTGGAACATCTCCGCGCTCTGCTTAAGGAGGTGTTATCTACTCTGGATGATTGTGACAATTTGGTCATTCCAGAGAAATTATGTAAGATGGACAAGTTCCTAGAGGTCCCGGTGCCCCCCGAAGCTTTTCCTATACCCAAGCGGGTGGCGGACATTGTAAATAAAGAATGGGAAAGGCCCGGCATACCTTTTGTCCCTCCCCCTATATTTAAGAAATTATTTCCTATGGTCGACCCCAGGAAGGACTTATGGCAGACAGTCCCCAAGGTCGAGGGGGCGGTTTCTACTCTAAACAAACGCACTACTATCCCTATAGAAGATAGTTGTGCTTTCAAAGATCCTATGGATAAAAAATTAGAGGGTTTGCTTAAAAAGATGTTTGTTCAGCAAGGTTACCTTCTACAACCAATTTCATGCATTGTTCCTGTCACTACAGCAGCGTGTTTCTGGTTCGAAGAACTAGAAAAGTCGCTCAATAAAGAATCTTCTTATGAGGAGGTTATGGACAGAGTTCAAGCACTTAAATTGGCTAACTCTTTTACCTTAGACGCCACTTTGCAATTAGCTAGATTAGCGGCGAAAAATTCAGGTTTTGCTATTGTGGCGCGCAGAGCGCTTTGGCTAAAGTCTTGGTCAGCGGATGTGTCCTCCAAGAACAAATTGCTTAACATCCCTTTCAAGGGGAAAACGCTGTTTGGCCCTGACTTGAAAGAGATTATTTCAGACATCACTGGGGGAAAGGGCCACGCCCTTCCTCAGGATAGGTCTTTTAAGGCTAAAAATAAACCAAATTTTCGTCCCTTTCGCAGAAACGGACCAGCCTCAAATTCTACATCCTCTAAACAAGAGGGTAATACTTCTCAAACCAAGCCAGCCTGGAGACCGATGCAAGGCTGGAACAAAGGTAAGCAGGCCAAGAAGCCTGCTCCCGCTACTAAGACAGCATGAGATGTTGGCCCCCGATCCGGGACCGGATCTGGTGGGGGGCAGACTCTCTCTCTTCGCTCAGGCTTGGGCAAGAGATGTTCAGGATCCTTGGGCGCTAGAAATAGTTTCTCAAGGTTATCTCCTGGAATTCAAGGAACTGCCCCCAAGGGGAAGGTTCCACAGGTCTCAATTGTCTTCAGACCAAATAAAAAGACAGGCATTCTTACATTGTGTAGAAGACCTGTTAAAAATGGGAGTGATTCATCCTGTTCCATTAGGAGAACAAGGGATGGGGTTTTACTCCAATCTGTTCATAGTTCCCAAAAAAGAGGGAACATTCAGACCAATTTTGGATCTCAAGATCCTAAACAAATTTCTCAGGGTTCCATCGTTCAAAATGGAAACCATTCGGACAATTCTTCCTACCATCCAGGAAGGTCAATTCATGACCACGGTAGATTTAAAGGATGCGTATCTATATATTCCTATCCACAAGGAACATCATCGGTTCCTAAGGTTCGCCTTTCTGGACAAGCATTACCAGTTTGTGGCACTTCCATTCGGATTAGCCACTGCTCCAAGAATTTTCACAAAGGTACTAGGGTCCCTTCTAGCGGTGCTAAGGCCAAGGGGCATTGCAGTAGTACCTTACTTGACGACATACTGATTCAAGCGTCATCTCTACCACAAGCAAAGGCTCATACGGACATTGTCCTAGCCTTTCTCAGATCTCACGGGTGGAAAGTGAACGTAGAAAAAAAGTTCTCTATTCCCGTCAACAAGAGTTCCCTTCTTGGGAACAATAATAGACTCCTTAGAAATGAAGATTTTTCTGACAGAGGCCAGAAAATCAAAACTTCTAAGCTCTTGTCAAGTTCTTCATTCTGTTCTTCTTCCTTCCATAGCGCAGTGCATGGAAGTAATAGGTTTGATGGTTGCGGCAATGGACATAGTTCCTTTTGCGCGAATTCATCTAAGACCATTACAACTGTGCATGCTCAGACAGTGGAATGGGGATTATACAGACTTGTCTCCGACGATCCAAGTAGATCAGAGGACCAGAGATTCACTCCGTTGGTGGCTGACCCTGGACAACCTGTCACAAGGGATGAGCTTCCGCAGACCAGAGTGGGTCATTGTCACAACCGACGCCAGTCTGGTGGGCTGGGGCGCGGTCTGGGAACCCCTGAAAGCTCAGGGTCTATGGTCTCGGGAAGAATCTCTTCTCCCGATAAACATTTTGGAACTGAGAGCGATATTCAATGCTCTCAAGGCTTGGCCTCAACTAGCAAAGGCCAAATTCATAAGATTTCAATCAGACAACATGACGACTGTTGCATACATCAACCATCAGGGGGGAACAAGGAGTTCCCTGGCGATGGAAGAAGTGACCAAAATAATTCAATGGGCGGAGAATCACTCCTGCCACTTGTCTGCAATCCACATCCCAGGAGTGGAAAATTGGGAAGCGGATTTTCTGAGTCGTCAGACATTTCATCCGGGGGAGTGGGAACTCCATCCGGAAATCTTTGCCCAAATAACTCAATTATGGGGCATTCCAGACATGGATCTGATGGCGTCTCGTCAGAACTTCAAGGTTCCTTGCTACGGGTCCAGATCCAGGGATCCCAAGGCGACTCTAGTCGATGCACTAGTAGCGCCCTGGACCTTCAACCTAGCTTACGTATTCCCACCGTTTCCTCTCATTCCCAGGCTGGTAGCCAGGATCAATCAGGAGAGGGCTTCGGTGATCTTGATAGCTCCTGCGTGGCCACGCAGAACTTGGTATGCAGACCTGGTGAATATGTCATCGGCTCCACCATGGAAGCTACCTTTGAGACAGGACCTTCTTGTTCAAGGTCCGTTCGAACATCCGAATCTGGCCTCACTCCAACTGACTGCTTGGAGATTGAACGCTTGATTTTATCAAAGCGTGGGTTCTCAGATTCTGTCATTGTTACTCTTATTCAGGCTAGAAAGCCTGTAACTAGAAAAATTTACCATAAAATATGGAAAAAATATATCTGTTGGTGCGAATCTATAGGATTCCCATGGAACAAGATAAAAATTCCTAAGATTCTATCCTTTCTACAAGAGGGTTTGGAGAAAGGATTATCTGCAAGTTCTTTGAAGGGACAGATTTCTGCTTTATCTGTTTTACTTCACAAAAAGCTGGCGGCTGTGCCAGATGTTCAAGCTTTTGTTCAGGCTCTGGTTAGAATCAAGCCTGTTTACAAACCTTTGACTCCTCCTTGGAGTCTCAATTTAGTTCTTTCAGTTCTTCAAGGGGTTCCGTTTGAACCCTTACATTCCGTAGATATTAAGTTATTATCTTGGAAAGTTTTGTTTTTGGTTGCAATTTCTTCTGCTAGAAGAGTTTCAGAGTTATCTGCTCTGCAGTGTTCTTCTCCTTATCTGGTGTTCCATGCAGATAAGGTGGTTTTGCGTACTAAACCTGGTTTTCTTCCGAAAGTTGTTTCTAACAAAAATATTAACCAGGAGATAGTTGTGCCTTCTTTGTGTCCGAATCCAGTTTCAAAGAAGGAACGTTTGTTGCACAATTTGGATGTAGTTCGTGCTCTAAAATTCTATTTAGAGGCTACAAAGGATTTCAGACAAACATCTTCCTTGTTTGTTGTTTATTCTGGTAAAAGGAGAGGTCAAAAAGCAACTTCTACCTCTCTCTCTTTTTGGCTTAAAAGCATCATCCGATTGGCTTATGAGACTGCCGGACGGCAGCCTCCTGAAAGAATCACAGCTCACTCCACTAGGGCTGTGGCTTCCACGTGGGCCTTCAAGAACGAGGCTTCTGTTGATCAGATATGTAGGGCAGCGACTTGGTCTTCACTGCACACTTTTACCAAATTTTACAAATTTGATACTTTTGCTTCTTCGGAGGCTATTTTTGGGAGAAAGGTTTTGCAAGCCGTGGTGCCTTCCATCTAGATGACCTGATTTGCTCCCTCCCATCATTCGTGTCCTAAAGCTTTGGTATTGGTTCCCACAAGTAAGGATGACGCCGTGGACCGGACACACCTATGTTGGAGAAAACATAATTTATGCTTACCTGATAAATTACTTTCTCCAACGGTGTGTCCGGTCCACGGCCCGCCCTGGTTTTTTAATCAGGTCTGATGAATTATTTTCTCTAACTACAGTCACCACGGTATCATATGATTTCTCCTATGCATATTCCTCCTTTACGTCGGTCGAATGACTGGGGAAGGCGGAGCCTAGGAGGGATCATGTGACCAGCTTTGCTGGGCTCTTTGCCATTTCCTGTTGGGGAAGAGAATATCCCACAAGTAAGGATGACGCCGTGGACCGGACACACCGTTGGAGAAAGTAATTTATCAGGTAAGCATAAATTCTGTTTTTTAAGGTGCTGTATATCCCGGGAATCTCTTAAGTATCTTCAAAGTGATCATGTAGTAAGGAGAGAGTCTCTAACATCAATTGCATATATATATATATAAAGTATCAGAGTTCACATTGTTAAGTTAAGTGAGCTGGTCTGGCTCCCCCTTCCTTTTTGGTTATGTGCTTACATTATCGTCTATAAGTGTGGGGACGTTATTGGAGGCTTTTTCAGTGAATCTTGCAGGTTACATGTGTCTCTGCAGGAGATCAGCATAATGCTGGCGCACATTCTGTGGACTGTATAGGGAGTTATAAACCTGTCCCCTCTAGTCAACTGTTACAGGCCTGGAATCTTACTCCCACTATCTCACACTCTCACGAATTTTGCAATCAAGCTGTAAAGTGTAGTTAGAGTTGATTGTAGTCGTGCTAGTAAACTGTCCCTTCTGTGGCCTTCTAAAGTAATATTTCAGCGGGTTCCTTGGCGTTAGATACAGACCCTATATTAGTTATTATACCCTAGGTCTCTGTTTGTGCACTTAGGTGCTTATAATTGTGTACAGATGTTTTGTTCTGTCCATTATCTCCGTGTGTGTATATAAGTTATTTATTGCGCACTTACTTTTGGGGCAAGATAGCGTCGTCCCCCACAGTATATCTCGGCCCTTTAGGACTGTGTTTGCTGCTTAAGGAAGTTTTCTCGGATTCAGGACTATACCTCCAAGATATATGGTTCTGTTCTGTTTCTATTTTTGACGCTTTCGACCGCTTTATTGCAGCCGGTACTCCCGGAGTAGGCCGCAGCCCCAGACTTTCCTGGAAATTTGCTGGTTCTATTTGTCTTTTGTGGTACGAATCCGCTCCAAATTGCTCAAAATCAATTTTGGACTGTCCAGTCTTATGTGGCCTCTGTCCCAAGGGGTTTTAGGACAGGTTTCTGCTCAGAGCTTTGCAGTGCTGCTTCTGCTCAGGTTGATGGCTAGCTCCGCCCCCTCAACCTCAATTTTTAGAATCTTATATCTTGCTTCTATATCTAAATCACAAGATAAAATTGTATATTGAAAGTTTTTGTTCAATAAGATCGCAACCCCTTTCTTTCTCTTCCTGCATGGAGTTCCGATTACTTCCCCCACCCATCCAGTTTTCAATTTAGCCAATTCCTCTTCTCTTAAATGTATCTCCTGGATGAGGGCGATATCAGTCCTCAAGCTCTTGAATTGTCTCAAGATAGCTTTCCTCTTTATCGGGGAGGTGATGCCGCCCACATTCCAGGAGGTACATCGAATTTAGTTGGTCATTGGGAATAGAAAAAAAAACAAAGAAAAAACACACAACAACATAAAAACCTCCCCCCCTCTCCCAAGACCTCTACCTTCTCTGTACATATTATTCAGATTCAGGTACTCAGCTTCTTACTGAACACTTCCATTGTTATATCACCTTCTCCCTCATGAAAGCTTCTGCCTCTTTGGGATTTTCTAAGAATCTGATCCCATCAGTTCCCTGTATACGTATTCTAGCTGGGTAGATTAATGTGGCGTTATATCCTTTATTAATTAATTGAGTACACGTAGGCGACATTGCTTTCCTTTTATTAGATACTTCTACCGAGTAATCTTGAAATATGAGGATCCTTTTTCCTTCTATGCTTATGTCTCTCTTCTTCCTAAAATACTGCAGAAGCTTCACCTTATCTTGAAAATTAAGGTACCTGGTGATTACTGGCCTAGGTCTATCCGTATTACTATCCTCCCTGATGTTCCCTATTCTATGTGCTCTTTCTACTATGAGTGGTATATCTGTGGGAGGCATATCCAACAATTTAGGTAAAATTTCAGACATGAATAGGTTTAAATCCTTGTAGTGTGTACTTTCTGGTAGCCCTATTATCTTAATATTATTTCTGCGTGCACGGTTCTCTAAGTCATCTACTTTCTGTTGTAACCTATCATAATTCCTCCTTATGTTAGTGATATTCACCTCATAACCGTCAGCCCTGTCTTCCAGGTCTGATATGCGCTGTTCAGCTTCCGTTAACCTCTTTGAAAACTGTCTCACTTCATTCGTCAAGCCTGATATCTCAGACTTAATTAAATCAAACTGAGGCAAAAAGATATCTGACATCATTTTAACTAGGGCCTGTGTGTCATGCTGATTAATACTCTCATTAATGGATTCTGATGCGGTTTCACTGCTACCTTTATTTATTTTTTCTCTACTTCTAGCAGCCATGGCTGGGGATTTATTCTTGTGCTGTTATATAAATTTATCCATGTGCAGTTTTAAATCAGATATATAAAATCTTTTAACCTCTACCCCCCCCCCCCTGTGATTAATTACTCTAAATCAATGTGTATTTAATCTATATATTTATTCTATTGTGAAAGAGATTTAAGCCGTCAGTGTGCCTATTGAATTGCTTAAAACCACTTGTACAAAGTGAAAATAATGTGATGTTATAATAAACAGACACTTTCTATTTTATAGAGAATTATAGAATCTCACTTTAAGAGCTCTGTGTATATTTTTTCTGGGCAAAAATAAACCAAAATAAGCTGGTTTATTGGGTAGGGTTTATTATAGGTTAGATTTCCCTTGACACATTTGTTATATGTAGGCTCCTTGAAGCCTCCACCGACAGCCTCTCTAGGTAAATCACCTTTTCCATAGACTTCAGTATATGTATTGTGATAAGCTTAATTTTAACCCTAAGTTGTTTTACTAATCGAGAATGTCCCTAGACACCATACATCACCTGTGGTTTTGCTTTTTCGTCCTGTTAGTCTATTTTACTAAGGATGCTCTTGCACCTTTGGACTAAAGAATATGCTACAGTTTCCCAATTCCTGATCCTGCTGATAGCCAAACAATCCTATCACCATATACAAGTTATCTAAATGCCTATCACATTAATGTTTTATTACAAATAACATATGGCATATATTATCATGTAGCATTTTACCTTTTTACCAATATACCAACAATATGGTGGCCGTATTAGCACATATATTAATTTTTTTTATTATTATTTCTCTTGCAAGGTGTATCCAGTTCGCGGATTCATCCTTACTTGTGGGATATTCTCCTTCCCTACAGGAAGTGGCAAAGAGAGCACACAGCAGAGCTGTCCATATAGCTCCCCCCCTAGCTCCACCCCCCAGTCATTCTCTTTGCCGCGTTAACGCACTAGGTTCTCTCTCAGGGAGGGTAAAGTGAATGTGGTGTTAGAATTGTAGTTTTATATCTTCAATCAAGAGTTTGTTATTTTTAAATGGTACCGGTTTGTACTATTTACTCTCTAGCAGAAAAGTGATGAAGATTTCTGCTGAGAGGAAAATGATTTTAGCATGTTGTAACTAAAATCCACTGCTGTTCCCACACAGGACTGAGGAGTACCAGAAAACTTCAGTTGGGGGGAACAGTTTGCAGGCTTGACTGCAATGAGGTATGTTCAGTCATTTATTTCTAGACAAGACTGAGATAATGCTAGAAGACTGACAAGATCCCCATGTGGGGAGGGTAAGCTATGTTCTGAGACTTAGTATAGAATTGAATGCTTACATGACAGGGCTAAATAGGCTGGTTGACACTAATGCAGGGTAATCGATTATTTATTAAGAAATACTAATTGGAGACACATTTTTAAGCACTTTGGAGTGTTTTACTGGGGTTATTATCCACATGGCATAAATTTAGTCACTTAGAAGTGATTTTTGTAGGCCTCAACTCCGGAGTGGAGTGGGAGAGGCCTAATTTAGCTTGAAAGACAAGTTCATGCTGCTTCACATGGAGGGCCCTGCTGCTGCTGCTGCTTGAGGGCCTAGAAGAAGCTTTGTTTCCCCAAAACTGATCCCTAAGGGCAGGTAGGGCCACAGCAGTAAGCTGTGGCAAGGTGCTGTAGTTTGTTAACCGGTTGTTGGCTTTAGGCTGCTCCGGTTTGGGCATTAAGGGGTTAATCGTTCTGAAACTTGCTGTGCAATCATATTAAAGCCTTAGGTACATACTGTGAAAATTTCAAAAGGATTGGTGCATTTTTCACTGTTTTGTAAAATTGTGTGCTCTTTTTATTTCTTAAAGGCACAGTAATGTTTTTTTCAAATTGTGTTTTTTATTTGATTAACCCATCTTCGAAGAAGGAACGTCTTTTGCATAATCTTGATGTAGTTCGTGCTTTAAAGTTCTATTTACAAGCAACTAAGGATTTCAGACAAACATCTTCTTTGTTATCTATTCTAGTAAGAGGAGAGGTCAGAAAGCGACTGCTATCTCTCTTTCCTTTTGGCTGAAAAGCATCATCCGTTTGGCCTATGAGACTGCTGGCCAGCAGCCTCCTGAAAGAATTACTGCTCATTCTACCAGAGCAGTGGCTTCCACATGGGCTTTCAAAAATGAGGCTTCTGTTGAACAGATTTGTAAGGCAGCGACTTGGTCTTCACTGCATACTTTTGCCAAATTTTATAAATTTAATACTTTTGCTTCTTCGGAGGCTATTTTTGGGAGAAAGGTTTTGCAAGCAGTGGTGCCTTCCGTTTAAGGTACCTGTCTTGTTCCCTCCCTTCATCCGTGTCCTAAAGCTTTGGTATTGGTATCCCACAAGTAAGGATGAATCCGTGGACTGGATACACCTTGCAAGAGAAAACAGAATTTATGCTTACCTGATAAATTACTTTCTCTTGCGGTGTATCCAGTCCACGTCCCACCCTGGCAATTAAGTCAGGTAAAAAAAAAAATTGTTTAAACTACAGTCACCACTGCACCCTATGGTTTCTCCTTTGGCTTCTTAACCTTTGGTCGAATGACTGGGGGGTGGAGCTAGGGGGGGAGCTATATGGACAGCTCTGCTATGTGCTCTCTTTGCCACTTCCTGTAGGGAAGGAGAATATCCCACAAGTAAGGATGAATCCGTGGACTGGATACACCGCAAGAGAAAGTAATTTATCAGGTAAGCATAAATTCTGTTTTTTTTCTCCCCTCCCCGCAGCGAGATATCTCAGGGAATTATATCTGTAAATACTGCAAGTCCTCTGTAGGAGTCCTATATATGAAGTCTCCCTTTATAGTTGATTACTCTAAATCTATGTGTATTTGGTCTATATATTTATTCTGCCATAAAGGAAAATTAAACAGGCAGTACGCCTGTTAAATTACTTTTACAACGCTTGGGTATATTAACTTATCCATAAACTTTAATATAAGTATTGTGTTGAGCTTAATTTTTACCCTAAGTGGTTTTACTTATCAAAAATGTCCCTAGACACCATGCACCACCTGTGTTTTTTTACATTTTCGTACTATTTGTATATATGTATATATATATATATATATATATATATATATATTACCAAGTATGCGCTTGCAGCTTTAGGCTAAAGAGTGTGCTAAAGTATAGGCGTGATAATACATTATTTTCAACCATTAGTATCTTCACAGTTCCTGATACTGCTAACCATGCAATCCTATCACACTATGCATGTTACCTTAACGCTTATCACAACGTAAACCTTTTTTGATGCTTGTTAACAGATAACATATACTATATATATCATATGGCATATATATTAACAAGTAGGGTTAATTATAATATACAATCCTATCACCATGTACATGTTATCTTTTTACCAATATTCAAGCAAAATGGTGGCCATATTAGTACACTTTTTTTTCCACTTTTTTTTTTCTTTTCCCTCCCCGCAACAAAATATCCCTAGGAGTTATATCTGTCAATACAGCTCTTTATGCTGAATCTCCTCTGTGGGAGTCATGTATAGGAAGTCTCAGGAAGATATACTTTACTAGGCCAGTTCTCAAAGAGAAAAAGAGAAAAAACATGCCATCACTTCCAGGAAAACAAAAGTCAAAATGCCATCTTGAACAGTCTTTTAATACTTCGCCAATCTTATCCAGGGGTGATAATAATCACCCTATTATGCCACTTCCACAGAACTAGAAGAACAATTAAATGTTACCTGGGTGGTGCGTCTATATTTCCTTACCACCTGTATCTCAGTATGGGCTGAAATGTTAGCTTCTTCTCCAATCTTCCTCACTGTTGTAACTATTTTACAACAATTAAAACCTGGGATTACTACGTGCTGTTGGATCACATTCGCTTCCTCTGTGAGGGGCTGAAGGCAACAGCTCTCTAGCAGCAATGTCTTGATCTCCTTAGGTATTGCTGCGTCCTGGAGAGTGACACACCTTCTTCCCAGATCCCCCTTGTGCAGGCAGGGCTCCCGACTCTGCCAGTATATGAGTGTCTGTACTCTTTACCTGCTCTCTCCGTTCAAACCACCTGGGCACGCAGAAGTAGCAGAGAATACTGCTGAACAAAGCCTCTCACTCCGGCTTGCGTCTTTCCTTCTCCCTGCTTGTCTCCTCACAGTGTCAGCAACACGGCACATATATTTATTTATTTTTATCCGTGTGAGGCCATTCCTTTCTTCACCTCCTAGTCTGTAGAGGACTTTGGGTGTCTTCCGACACGCGGATCTCAGGATCCCGACCCGGTTTCCCTGAGTGGAGCCTAGGGTCATGTTAGGGGGGCTGAATCTAGTGTCTCCTGCACACGAGGCAGACACTCTCTGGAGCTGCAACTGTCTACACGCTCCTCCCCCAACCGGAAGTCCAACCAGAACATGCAATTTTAAGCAACTTTTTAAATTTACTCCTATTATCAAATTTTCTTCGTTCTCTTGCTATCTTTATTTGAAAAAGAATGCATCTAAGCTTTTTTTTGGTTTAGACCTCTGAACAGCACTTTTTTATTGGTGAATGAATTTATCCACTAATCAATAAGAACAACCCAGGTTGTTCACCAAAAATGGACCGGCATCTAAACTTACATTCTTGCATTTCAAATAAAGATTGCAAGTGAATGAAGAAAATTTGATAATAGGAGTAAATTAGGAAGTTACTTAAAATTTCATGCTCTGAGTCACGAAAGAAAAAATTTGGGAATTTGGGTTCAGTGTCCCTTTAATCACATTGGGATAAACGGAAATTTATTTCAAAGCAAACAAATGTACCAATAAAAAAATGTCTGTCCTTTTCTATTTTCTGTATCATCAACTTTCTATTTCTTTCATGTAATTGGCAAGAGTCCATGAGATAGTGACATATGGGATATACAATCCTACCAGGAGGGGCAAAGTTTCCCAAACCTCACAATGCCTATAAATACACCCCTCACCACACCCACAATTCAGTTTTACAAACTTTGCCTCCTATGGAGGTGGTGAAGTAAGTTTGTGCTAATATTTCTACGTTGATATGCGCTTCTCAGCATTTTTGAAGCCCGATTCCTCTCAGAGTACAGTGAATGTCAGAGGGATGTGAAGGGAGTATCACCTATTGAATGCAATGGTTTTCCTCACGGGGATCTATTTCATAGGTTCTCTGTTATCGGTCGTAGAGATTAATCTCCTACCTCCTTTTTCAGATCGACGATATACTCTCATATTCCATTACCTCTACTGATAGCCAAACCAGTACTGAAACGGTTATCTGCTATATGTGGATTGGTGTCTTTTGATAAGTATGTTTTCATTACTTAAGACACTCTCAGCTATGGTTTGGCACTTTATGTATTTATATAAAGTTCTAAATATATGTATTGTACTTATATTTGCCATGATTCAGGTTTTCAGTATATTTCCTTTTTGCAGACTATCAGTTTCATATCTGGGAAATGCTTTTTTATGAAAATGTATTTCTTACCTGGGGTATAGTCTCTCTTTCAAATTGACTGTCTTTAAAATTCGTGGGCAGAATTAGGCTCGCAAGGGCGCAAAATGACAAAGTTTATTGCGTCATTCTTGGCGCAAGATTTTTTGGCGCAAAGTTACGTTCATTGACGCAAATTCGTAATTTCCGGCGTCTTAGTTGATGCTGAGTCCTTCACAAGGTTGCGTCATCTATGGCGCGAGTGTGACGTTTTTGGCGCCAAAAATTTTTTTTCTGTTGTGCGTCATACTTGGCGCCAAATAGTTTCATTATTTAAAGGGACACTGAACCCAAAATTTTTCTTTCGGGATTCAGATAGAGCATGAAATTTTAAGCAAATTTCTAATTTACTCCTATTATCAAATTTTCTTTATTCTCTTGGTATCTTTATTTGAAATGCAAGGATATAAGTTTAGATGCCGGCCCATTTTTGGTGAACAACCTGGGTTGTCCTTGCTGATTGGTGGATAAATTCATCCACCAATAAAAAAGTCCTGTCCAGAGTTCTGAACCAAGAAAAAAGCTTAGATGCCTTCATTTTCAAATAAAGATAGCAAGAGAACGAAGAACAATTGATAATAGGAGTAAATTAGAAAGTTGCTTAAAATTGCATGCTCTATCTGAATCACGAAATAAAAAATTTGGGTTCAGTGTCCCTTTAAGACCTCATTCTTATTTGCCTCTTGCCTTTTTCTATGTCAAAGGGCTATGCTGTTTGCATTTTTTCCCATTCCTGAAACTGCCATATAAGGAAATTGATAATTTTGCTTTATATGTTGTTTTTTTCTCTTACATTTGCAAGATGTCTCAATCTGATCCTGTCTCAGAATTCACTGTTGGATCCCAGCTGCCTGATAACAGTTCTACCAAAGCTAAGTGCATTTGTTGTAAACTTGTGGCGATTATACCTCCCAGCTGTGGTTTGTAATAGTTGTCATGATAAACTTTTACATGCAGAAAATGTATCCATCAGTAGTAGTTCATTACCTGTTGCTGTTCCCTCAACATCTAATGCACAAGATATACCTGTAAATTTTAAATTATTTCTGATTCTATTCAGAAGGCTTCTAATCCCGCCTTCTAATAAACGTAAAAGGTCTTTTAAAACTTCTCATAGAGTTGATGAAATTTCAAATGACCGGCAACATACTTATTTATCCTTCTCTGATGAGGATCTATCTGATTCAGAAGATACTGCCTCAGATATTGACACTGACAGATCCTCTTATTTATTTAAAATGGAGTATACTCGTTCTTTATTAAAAGAAGTGTTGATTACATTGGATATGGAGGAAACGAGTCCTCTTGATATTAAAACTAGTAAACGTTTAAATTCTGTTTATAAACCTCCTGTGGTTATTCCAGAGGTTTTTCCAGTTCCTGATGCTATTTCTGATATGATTTCTAAAGAATGGAATAGGCCTGGTACTTCTTTTATTCCTTCTTGAAGGTTTAAAAAATTGTATCCTTTGCCAGCAGTTAGATTGGAGTTTTGGGAAAAGATCCCCAAAGTTGATGGGGCTATCTCCACTCTTGCTTAACATACTACTATTCCTACGGAAAATAGTACTTCTTTTAAAGATCCTTTAGATAGGAAACTTCAATCTTATCTAAGGAAAGTTTATTTATATTCAGGTCATCTTCTTAGGCCTGCAATTTCTTTGGCTGATGTTTCAACTTTTTGGTTGGAATCTTTAGCGCAACAAGTATCAGATCATGATTTGTCTAGCATTAAGTTGATTCAACATGCTAATAATTTAATTTGTGATGCCATTTTTTATATCATCAAAATTGATGTTAGATATATGTCTTTAGCTAACTTAGCTAGAAGAGCTTTGTGGCTCAAATCTTGGAATCCTGATATGACTTCTAAATCCAGATTGCTTTCTCTTTCTTTTCAAGGTAATACATTATTTGGTTCTCAGTTGGATTCAATAATTTCAACTGTCACTGGGGGGAAGGAAGTTTTTTGCCTCAGGATAAAAAAACCTAAAGATAAATCTAAAGCTTCTAACCGTTTTCGTTCCTTTCGACATAAGAAACAGAAATCTAATCCTTCTTCATAGGAATCTGTTTCCAATTGAAAGCCTTCCTCAAACTGGAATAAATCCAAGCCTTTTAAGAGATCAAAGCCAGCCCCCAAGTCCGCATGAAGCTGCGGCCCTCATTCCAGCTCAGCTGGTAGGGGGCAGATTAAAATTCTTCAAAGATGTTTGGATCAATTTGGTCCAAAATCATTGGATTCAGAGTATTGTCTCTCAGGGGTACAGAATAGGATTCAGAGTAAGACCACCTGTGAGAAGATTTTTCTCTCATGCATTCCAGTTAACCCAGTAAAGGCTCAGGCTTTCCTGAAGTGTGTTTCAGACCTGGAGTTATCAGGGGTAATCATATCAGTTCCGTTTCAGGAACAGGGCCTGGGGTTTTATTCAAATCTATTCATTGTCCCAAAGAAAGAAAATTAATTCAAACCAGTTTTGGATCTAAAGATTTTGAATCGATAAGTAAGAGTACCAACTTTCAAGATGGTGACTATAAGGACTATTCTGCCTTTTGTTCTGCAAGGGCATTCTATGTCCACAATAGACTTACAGGATGCATATCTTCATATTACGATTCATCCGGATCACTATCAGTTCCTGAGATTCACTTTTCTAGACAAGCATTACCAATTTGTTGCTCTTCCTTTTTGCCTAGCAACAGCTCCAAGAATCTTTTCAAAGGTTCTCAGTGCCCTACTCTCTGTAATCAGAGAGCGGGGTGTTGCTGTGTTTCCTTATTTGGACGATATCTTGGTACTCGCTCAGTCTTTACGTTCTGCAGAATCTCACGTGAATCAACTAGTGTTTCTTCAAAGACATGGTTGGAGGATCAATTTACCAAAAAGTTCAGTGTCCATGACTTTGTCTCTAACAGACAAGAGACGTTTGAAATTGGTTGCAGCCTGTCGGAACGTTCCGTCTTAGTCATTCCCTTCAGTAGCTATGTGCATGGAAGCATTGGACGCGATCCCCTTTGCTCGTTTTCATATGAGACCTCTCCAGCTTTGTATGCTGAACCAATGGTGCAGGGATTATACAAGGATATCACAATTAATATCCTTAAATCCCAATGTTCGACTTTCTCTGACTTGGTGGTTAGATCACTATCGTATAATTTTAGGGGCCTCTTTCATTCGTCCAACCTGGACTGTGATCACAACAGATGCGAGTCTTTCAGGTTGGGGAGCTGTTTGGGGATCTCTGACAGCACAAGGGGTTTGGAAATCTCAAGAGGCG
The DNA here is from genome assembly GCF_027579735.1 of Bombina bombina. Classification (NCBI taxonomy): domain Eukaryota; kingdom Metazoa; phylum Chordata; class Amphibia; order Anura; family Bombinatoridae; genus Bombina; species Bombina bombina. Next base: position 843,844,261 of record NC_069503.1, read on the forward strand.
AGATTACTAATCAATATTTTGGAACTCCGTGCAATTCTCAGGGCTCTTCAGTTTTGGCCTCTGTTGAAGAGAGAACCGTTCATTTGTTTTCAGACAGACAATATCACAACTGTGGCATATGTCAATCATCAGGGTGGGACTCACAGTCCTCAAGCTATGAAAGAAGTATCTCGGATACTTGTTTGGGCGGAATCCAGCTCCTGTCTAATTTCTGCGGTTCATATCCCAGGTATAGACAATTGCAAAGCGGATTATCTCAGTCGTCAGACTTTACCGGGAGAATGGTCTCTTCACCCAGATGTGTTTTCTCAAATGGTTCAGATGTGGGGGCTTCCAGAAATAGATCTGATGGCTTCTCATCTAAACAAGAAACTTCCCAGGTACCTGTCCAGGTCCAGGGATCCTCAGGCGGAAGCAGTAGATGCGTTGACACTTCCTTGGTATTATCAACACCTTCTATCTCAAGGTCCGTTTTTTTTATCAGGATCTCAAATCATTAAATTTGAAGGTATGGAAATTGAACGTTTAGTGCTTAGTCATAGAGGTTTCTCTGACTCAGTGATTAATACTATGTTGCAGGCTCGTAAATCTGTTTCTAGAAAGATTTGTTATCGAGTTTGGAAGACTTATATTACATGGTGTTCTTCTCATAAATTCTCCTTGCATTCTTTTAGAATTCCTAGAATTTTACAGTTTCTTCTGGATGGTTTGGATACAGGTTTGTCTGCAAGTTCCTTGAAAGTACAAATCTCTGCTCTTTCTGTTTTATTCCACAGGAAAATTTCTAAACCTCCTGATATTTATTGTTTTGTACAGGATTTGGTTCGTATCAAGCCTGTCATTAAATCAATCTCTCCTTCTTGGAGTCTTAATTTGGGTTTGAAGACTTTACAGGCTCCTCCATTTGAGCCTATGCATTCTTAAGACATTAAACTACTTTCCTGGAAAGTGTTGTTCCTTTTGGCCATCTCTTCTGCTAGAAGAGTTTCTGAATTATCCGCTCTCTCTTGTGAATCTCCTTTTCTGATTTTTCATCAGGATAAGGCAGTTTTGCGGACTTCATTTAAATTCTTACCTAAGGTTGTGAATTCTAACAACATTAATAGAGAAATTGTTGTCCCTTCTTTGTGTCCTAATCCTAAGAATTCTTTGGAGAGATCTTTACATTCTTTGGATGTGGTGAGAGCTCTGAAATATTATGTTGAAGCCACTAAAGATTTCAGGAAGACTTCTAGTCTATTCGTTATCTTTTCTAGTTCCAGGAAAGTTCAGAAGGCTTCTGCCATTTCTTTGGCATCATGGTTAAAGCTTTTGATTCATCAAGCTTATTTGGAGTCGGGTAAAGCCCCGCCTCAGAGGATTACAGCTCATTCTACTAGATCAGTTTCCACTTCTTGGGCTTTTAAGAATAAAGCTACAGTTGATAAGATTTGCAAGGCAGCAACTTGGTCTTCTTTGCATACATTTACTAAATTCTACCATTTTGATGCATTTGCTTCTTCAGAAGCAGTTTTTGGTAGGAAAGTTCTTCGGGCAGCTGTTTCAGTTTGATTCTTCTGCTTATGATTTAAGTTTTTCTTTTTTGAGAATAAACTTATATTTGGGTTGTGGATGTATTTTTTCAGCGAAATGGCTGTTTTTATTTTGTCCCTTCCTCACTAGTGACTCTTGTGTGGAGTTCCACATCTTGGGTATTGCTATCCCATATGTCACTAGCTCATGGACTCTTGCCAATTACATGAAAGAAAACATAAGTTATGTAAAAACTTACCTGATAAATTAATTTCTTTCATATTGGCAAGAGTCCATGAGGCCCACCCTTTTTTATGGTGGTTATGATTTTTTTGTATAAAGCACAATTTATTTCCAAATTCCTTTGTTGATGCTTTTTACTCCTTTCTTTATCACCCCACTTATTGGCTATTCGTTAAACTGAATTGTGGGTGTGGTGAGGGGTGTATTTATAGGCATTTTGAGGTTTGGGAAACTTTGCCTCTCCTGGTAGGATTGTATATCCCATATGTCACTAGCTCATGGACTCTTGCCAATATGAAAGAAATTAATTTATCAGGTAAGTTCTTACATAAATTATGTTTTTGAGAGTTCACTGACATCATTAAGACATTGCTAAACTAACATTCAAATGTCTAATGCAGCAATAATTTAAAAAAAATTGTCAGGTCGCCATTCGGGCCAGTAAGTTAAAAATTGTATTTGTTCACAAAGAATTTTTGTTGCATTTGGCGACCGGACTGGGTCTATTTATATGCACTGAGCACCCCTGTGATTAAAATTAAGAAAAACCCAAGACAAACAAAGTGGCTTAGAGAATAATGTCTTTATGAACCGTAGTTTTCAAGTGGACCACTGCATGTCTACCCTAAGTTAGTAGCAATAATCATTAAAAGACATATTTTAGGATCTGAAGAAATATCCCCAGCATATTTGAGGAATCAGTAGAAACATGATCCAGTTATATTAATATAATTGTACACCTCCATATCATATGACGGTACGTGTCAAGCAATGTCACTCAACAAGCACAACAATCCAGAATGGTTAAGAAAAGTTCTACTGACAATATATTGCTCGAGTTGGTGGTCACTAGCAGTAATATTAATTGATCCCAGGGATTACAATCTCTTGTATGTGAAACAGTTTTCAGATCTGCAATTGAAGACCCCTAAAAGTAAATGAAGAAAAGTAATTTATAAGTGGGCTTCTGTTATCTCTGATTTACCATGTTTTATTGGCATAACAGGCATGAATTGTTATTCAGTCCATTCAATCCGTAGATAGTCGATGAATAAAGGAGAAGTAATAACATACAGCTAGACTACGAGTTTTGAGCGCTATAGAGAAAATAACGAATGCAACAAAAGTTACGTTATTTAATTTCCAATAGCGCTGCTATTACAAGTTTTCAAACATACGACTTTTGCGTGAGATATGGTAGCGTTGAGCTCCATACCGCACACAATCAGAGCGCTGTTGAGACGTGCTTGTGCACGATTTCCCCATAGACATCAATGGGGAGAGCCGGCAAAAAAAAAACACCTGTGATCACGGAAACAAAAGTTCTGTAACGCAGCCCCATTGATGTATATGGGGAAATAAAAATACTGTTTAAACCTAACACCCTAACATAAACCCTACGTCTAAACACTCCTAATCTGCTGCCCCCAACATTGATGACGCCTGCCTACAGTTATTAACCCCCTAATCTGCCGCTCCCGATATCGCTGCCACCTAAATAAAATTATTAACCCCTAATCTGCCGTTCCCGATATCGCCACCACTATACTACATTTATTAACCCCTAAACCGCCAGCCCCAACATCTCAACAAGCTAAATTAAACTGTTAACCCCTAAACCTAACCCCCCCCCCAACATTAACATAATAAAAATATAGCTAAATTAAATTTACAATTATTAACTAAATAAACCTATTAACCCCTAAACCACCAGCCCCCTTCATCACAACAATCTAAATTAAACTGTATTAACCCCTAAACCTACCCCCCCCCCCTAACTTTAACATAATTATATTAGATCTAAAATAAATTTCCAATTATTAACTAAATTCCTATTTAAAACTAAAAACATACTTACCTGTGAAATAAAACCTAAGCTAGCTACAATATAACTAATAGTTATATTGTATCTAGCGTAGGTTTTATTTTTATTTCACAGCTAAGTTTGTATTTATTTTAACTAGGTAGACTAGTTAGTAAATAGTTATTAACTATTTACTAACTACTGAGTTAAAATAAATACAAACTTACCTGTGAAATAAAACCTAACCTGCCTTACACTAAAAGCTAACATTACAAAAAAAAACTACCATTACAAAAAATAAAAAAACCTATCATTACAAAAAAAACAACGAAATTATCCAAAAAAATAAATATTAATTCTATTCTAATACCCTTAAAAAAAATAACACCCCAAAATAAAAAATTAAAAACCCTACTTTTGTAGGGCATCTGCCGCTCCTGATATCGCCGCCACCTGATTAAAATTATTAACCCCTAATCTGCCGCTCACGATATCGCCGCCACCTAAATAAAATTATTAACGCCTAATCTGCCGCTCCCAATATCACCGCCACTTTACTACATTTATTAACCCCTAAACCGCCAGCCCCCACATCGCAACATGCTAAATTAAACTATATTAACACCTAACCCTAACGTAACCCTAAACCTAACCCCCCCTAACTTTAACATAATAAAAATATAGCTAAATAAAATTTACAATTATTAACTAAATAAACCTATTAATAACCCCTAAACCGCCAGCCCCCCACATCGCAACAATCTATATTAAACTGTATTAACCCCTAAACCTACCCCCCTAACTTTAACATAATTAAATTAGATCTAAATTAAATTTACAATTATTAACTAAATAATTCCTATTTAAAAATAAATACATACTTACCTGTGAAATAAAACCTAAGCTAGCTACAATATAATTAATGGTTATATTGTATCTAGCGTAGGTTTTATTTTTATTTCACAGGTAAGTTTGTATTTATTTTAACTAGGTAGACTAGTTAGTAAATAGTTAACTACTGAGTTAAAATAAATACAAACTTACCTGTTAAATAAAACCTAACCTTACAAACCAAAAAAACTACCATTACAAAAAAAACAAAAAACCTATCATTAAAAAACAAAACAAAATTATCCATAAAAATAAAGAAAAACCCTATTCTAGAATAAACTACCAAGGGTCCTTAAAAGGGCCTTTTGGGGGGGGGGACCTTAAAAGGGCCTTTTGTAGGACATTGCCCTGAGATAAACAACTATTTTACTCCAAAAAAATACAAACACCCCCTAACACTATACAAACCCCCACCCCCCAAACTACCCTTAAAAGGGCCTTTTGTAGGGCATTGCCCTGAGATAAACAGCTCTTTTGCTACAAAAAAACACCCCCTAAAATATACATTACACAAAATAACAATCAAATTATCAAAAATAAAAAAAATATTCCTATTCTAATACCTATAAAAAAACACCCCAAAATAAAAAAAACTGATCTAGAATAAACTACCAATGGCCCTTAAAAGGGCATTTTGTAGGGCATTGCCCTAAAGATATCAGCTCTTTTATTGAAAATAATTTGCAAAGACCCACTAACATTACAACCCCCCCCAAACCCACAAAATATAAAAAACTATCTAAAAAAAACCTAATCTACCTATTGCCCTTAAAAGGGCATTTGTATGGGCTTTGCCCTTAAAATGGCAATTAGCTATTTTACTGCCCAGACCCTAAACTAAAAAATAAAACCCACCCAATAAACCCTTAAAAAAGCCTAACACTAACCCACCTGACGATCCACTTACAGTTTTTGAAGTCCCGCTTGAAAGATCTTCATCTGGGCGAAGTCTTCATCCAGACGGCCTCTTCAATCTTAATACCGGCAGCGACGTCCTGATCCAAGCGGCGAGAAGTCTTCATCCAGGCGGCCTCTTCAATCTTTATCCAGGCGGCATCTTCTATCTTGATCCCGGAGGCGCGGAGCTAGTCCATCCTGAAGACATCCGGCACGGAGCATCCTCTTCATACGGTCGCCGCCATACACTGAATCTTAAATGCAAGGGACGTGATTCAAGATGGCGTCCCTTGCATTCCTATAGGCTGAAATATTTGAATCAGCCAATAGGAATTAGGGCTGCTAAAATCCTATTGGCTGTTCAAATCAGCCAATAGGATTTAAGCAGCTCTCATTCTATTGGCTAATTCGAATTACTGCTGACTTTAGATGGCGGTACAAATCTTGTTGTTTTAGGCTGTAACGCTCACTTTTTAGCCTCACTGCAAAACTCGTAATTCCAGCGCTATGGGAATCCCATAATAGGTGTAATAGCATTTTCAGCGTTGCAAGCCGCAACGCAAAACTTGTAATCTAGGTGATTAACAATAATCTCTTACTATGTAATCTGTTTATATAACATAACCTATTTTTTCAGTACTGCAGAGAAGTATTGTAATTGCAAGCTATTTTATTCATGCTGGTGTCACCAGCATCCCAGATTCCCCCAGCGATTTTGAACTGCTTGGCTACCTCATAAATGGCCGTTAGTAATTTCCCAATCCCTGGGCTCTCAAAACATAATAACAAACTGGTTATGACTCTCTATTGTAAGATTAAGCATAGCCCAATTCTGGAGGACAACTCCCCCAAATTTTACCTTCATAATAAACAAAATAATATTTCACTATAACATGGCAAGTTCAGCAGCTGAATCCTTAAATAACAAAGAAAGTTTATTGTTACAATGGGAACCATTTATCATGTATCATGAAGCAAACAAGAGAAAAAAAGATGAAACTATCACACTTATAATACATACACCATTATGAGGATGATGCCGAGGGGGGCAGGAAGACTAGCCATTAGGGGGAACTTTTATCTTAACATATGTGATTATCTTTTCTGTTTATCACTTTAGGGAGCCGTTTACACCTTAGCATAAGGCTCAATGTAAGATGTATTACAACGAAACAAATTTTTTTAACCTGATTGAATTTCTGTTAATGTTTATTGAATATGGAAAAATTACAATAAAAATAATTTCAACATAAATGGCAGTAAGTGCAGGGGGCACCATCAGCCCCCCCCAACCTCTCTAAGTAGGTAAAAAGCTAGTAACTTATCAGTAAAGTCTTGCCCATGTGCTGTCTCTAAGAATGCTGTATATGTAGATTTATTTGTAAGTAAAAACTTGTTTTGGAAACTCGGCAAGAAGCCTTATTAATGACGGAAAGTACTCTATTTTCATCTTGTAGTTATCAGAAGAATTGCCTAATATTTTACATGAGCTGTTTATTGTAATTTCTTTCTTGCTTAAGCATTTTACATTTTGTTTACTGATGGATTTTGTCACTTTTCAGGTAGGAAGCCCTCATCAACCAAGAAGAAAGCCTAGGCTGATGCACAGAGGCTGTGAGCTAGCATCTGTGCTTCAACCAAATCCTCATTTGTTGATGGCTAAAAGTACATCCACACAGGGCGAACATGGTAAGAGACTCTTTGAGCAGTAAACATACTTTATTAGCATTAAAAAAATCTTTACTGGAAGTGTTTTTTTTAATATCATTATTATTATTATTATCATTTATTTGTAAAGCACTGCAAACTTCCGTAGCACTGGGTATATGGTGGTAAGTGGGGATATGTTGTTTTTTTCTTCATATCCTTGTTTTATGATTGGATAAAATTAAATGTATTTTTCTCTTGTAAGATGTATCGAGTCCACGGATACATCCATACTTGTGGGATATTCTCCTTCCCTACAGGAAGTGGCAAAGAGAGCACCCACAGCAGAGCTGTCTATATAGCTCCTCCCTTAGCTCCACCCCCCAGTCATTCTCTTTGCCTACTCTAAGTAACTAGGAAGGGTAAAGTGAGTGTGGTGACAAAAATGTTAGTTTTTATTTTCTCAAGCAAAAGTTGTTGTTTTTTAAATGGTACCGGTGTGTACTATTTACTCTCTGGCAGAAAAGGGATGAAGATTTCTGCAAGGAGGATGATGATCTTAGCACTTTGTAACTAAGATCCACTGCTGTTCTCACAAGGGCTGAAGAGTACAGGAAAGCTTCAGTTGGGGGAACGGTTTGCAGGCTAAACTGCATTGAGGTATGTTCAGTCTATTTTTTTCTAGACAAACTGTGATAATTCTAGAAAGGCTGGCAATATCCCCATGATGGAAGGGTAAGCTGTATTCAGATACTTAGTAGGAATCCCAGCTTGCATAAAGGGCTTATTAGTTACTGGTGACACCGATAGGAAAAAAATGTTTGTTTTTATGGCAAATATAACGTTTTTTGAGGGACTTTAAGGGGTCTTTGTGGCTTGTTTAAGGGTTATTAACCCACATGGCTAGTTTGAGAAACATTCTGTTGTGTTTCTTTTAGGCCCCATAACATCGAGTGAGGTGGGAGGGGCCTATTGTCGCGCATCAGTTGCGCAGTTTCTTTTACTCAGAGACATCCAGCTGCTTCTCCAGTGGTTCCTGCTGTGTTTGAAGGGCTTTAAAGAAGTTTTTTTTTTTTTTTTTTTTTTTTTAAGGGTGGGGGGCGGAGCCAGCAACTAAGCAGGGCAGACGTGTTTCATGGAGCTCCTGCAGAAATGTATTTAATACAATAGAAAATTGAAGCCAATCTTCTACAATTGACTGTAGAACTGACCCTAGATGTGCAGATTTGCCTTTACAGTACTAGGGGTCGTTTTTGTCATACTTCCCTATCGGAATCCACGCCAGACAGCCGTTACAGACTAGGATGTGCCCAGGTCACTGCGGCCTACTCAAGCTATGAAACCCAATATGGAGGAAGGGCCCTCTATTGTTTTGGCAGCTCTGCAGGGACTTAGTCTGCAGATATCGACTAGTTTTGATGATCTATCAACCAGCTTGCAGAACATTATGGCGCAACCGGTGATCCCGACACAGAACAGGTCGAGTAATGGAGACCTTCCGATCTGTGGTAATCAGCCTCTTTTGTTTATGAAGCAGACTGTGGAGCCTAAGGTGGACCTTACTCTTAAAATGCCCAGTGTACTTACGGGCCCTCCCCTGCCACGCATCGACCCTGATTTGGAGGATGTCATTGCTCTCATGGGTCAGAGGGTTGTGCTTTTGATTTCGCCAGAGGACCCCCTTGAGAGTACTCTACGACAGGACTCACCTACAGAGCTGCGGAGCTTGAATAAACCCTCGCTGCTGGAGAGCAGTATCGCTCTCGGAGATCCCACACATGGAAGCGTGAGTGTAATTACATTAGACCTTTCCCATGATGTTGTGACCCCGTGGAGCTCCATCTATCTTGCTACTCTATCCTTTGACGGTTGGAAATTGCCCGGTAGACTGTCGGTGTGTGATGGGGAATCAAGAGAGTGCTTCTCTACATCTGTATCGCATGATCTGAGCATATCACCAACCGGGCCTCACAAGTTGCCTGTCATATACTACAACGGCTTAGTGAGAGGCCCTTTTGATCCGGGAGGCTATCTCCATTATTTGCGAGCAGATTCGGTTGAGAGACTGTGACGCAGGCAGACAGTCTGTGGCTTTACAGTGGGTCCCGTTGCAACGATATGGAACTCTTTAATAAGCTGTAATTCTGCACATTATCGGCATATGTAGTAATACTTAGGATACTGATCATACCCAAAAGTGTCAGTTAGAATTGATGATAATAAAATGTTTACATGTTTATGTAGGATAGCAGAGATCATTACTAAAGGGCTTCAGTTTTGCTATATGATAATGTGTCTACATCTGTGACTTTAAAATTGAGTATAGATGGAGCTACTAGCTCTAACAATCACCTCTCTTTTGACAACCTTGATTATATGGAAAATATATGTTAATGTTAAATGTTATTGAGTTTATAACTGATTGTTCCATTTTAGTCTACTACATATCTATGCCCTAAAAGTTTTTTCTCTATAAATAGGTAGTTATTGACTTCCTATATTATACACTTAGTAATTAGCCCAAGCAGTTAAGTGATTAAATTCCAGTATAGATTACCTGCGACCAACCAAAATGTTGAGACTGATTTTTGCCCATGGAGCAAAGATTGCACTTATATACCATCTCCCTCCTCCTATACTAAAGCTGGCATAGGCTAATATGCTTCTAGCATGCCAGCACAGACCCATAAAAATAGCTTCTGGTACCTTTCATGATTATTATTGTCCACTGGGCACAAAGACTTATTGTTACTTAAACATTTTTTGCTGTAATATCAATGTTGAGATTTTCCTATTTATATGCGTCATAAAGAACTCCTCTATTTAGCCATATTTTACTTTGACATATCTAGATGTCTTCCTAGTTCATAACAGCAACTCTACCGGTGTATCCTTGTAATTGACTGTTAAAGCCTTAGACGGGGTCCGTAATTAGATTATCTTCAGCATTTTCTATCTAAGACCACTTATATACGCCTATTTTAAAGGTTATAAGGTTTAATGGTTTTTTTTTTAAATGTATAAAACATTTCTACCTATTGTCACGCTAGGAGAATATTGATAACTGTCCTGCACAGTATATATTGGTACCGTTCTCGTTGTATACTTTTAGGTGATGCATACTAGCTAATATCATGCCAGTTAGGGCCTTAAAGAGTCAGTCTATACTATTCCTTGGTTGTGATGTCACTCCTATCTATAGCTCCCATTCTTTATACACTAAGGATATATATGAGAGTTACACTGTAAGCCTTATTATCGTTCTTTCTCAAGAAAATGATATTCTCTGCGGTGACTTTATGGCTTGTACAATTTATCTGTTACTGCTGGGCCCCTCTCCTTCCTTTCCCGCCGGTACTGGTTGCCTGCGGGTCATACCCCTTCTCCTTTTTCCCGCATCGTCTATTGCTGACATTTCCCCAGGAGAGGGGCTCACCCAGTATAACTTATGGCTCCTCCCCCATCCTCATTTTTAGCTACTGTCCACCCTTATGTTTGGTGGACATATAAGCGGTATTTATCCGCTATTGATATTGTTCTGTTATAAGTTGCTCTTAGCTTTCTGTTTACAAAGAAAATGAGGCACTTTGCCCTCCACTTACATGCATTTAGTAGGAGCAACTTGTTATGACTCCCTATAATTTGTAAATTTTTAGATAATAAATACACATATTTTATAATTAATATCTCATTCTATAAGAAGTATAAGTTTTCCGGGTTGTTTAAATTCTATCACTTTTTTATTATGTGTTTATATAGGAAACAAAAGGAAAAAAGAGGTAATGCTTGATTATATGTATTTGATTTTGTACTTGCATACAATGTCCTCTATATTTATAATGTTCTTTTGGTGAAATACATATATAATATCTGAATTAAGATTTCTTTATTCTCTTTTATGTAAAGGTTTCATTTCCCAATGGATAAACAATGTCATTTATGCAAAATGTACCAAAGTGATGCAAATTGTATATTATGTTCATGTTCTTTCCTTTTCTTGTATTGCCTCAATAAAAATCTTTGATTAAAAAAAAAAGAAGTTTTTTTTTCCCCGAAAATCGTTCCTAAAGGGCAGGTAGGCGCCACAGCAGAGCTGTTGCAAGGTGCTGAACGTTTTTTACCGGTTTTTGATGTTTTGTCAATCCGGTTTTTACATTAAGGGGTTAATTGTTTATTTGCATAGCTGTGCAAATTTACTAAGACTTTATGATGCTACTGTAAAAATTTCGTTGAGTTTACTGCTTTTTTACACTGTTTTGCAGAGTTTGTGCAGCTTTTTTTCTCTTAAAGGCACAGTACCGTTTTTTTCTAAGTGTTATTTGCTTTGATTAATGTGTTCTCCAAGCTTGCTTATTGCATTACTAGTCTGTTTAACATGTCTGACATCAAGGAAAATCCTTGTTCAATGTGTTTATAAGCCATTGTGGAACCCCCTCTTAGAATGTGTCCCACTTGCACTGATATGTCTATAAATTATAAAGAGCATATTTTAGCACTTAAAAATATTGCAATAGATGATTCTCAGACAGAAGAGAATGAGGGTTTGCCATCTAGCTCTCCCCAAGTGTCACAACCTGTAACGCCCGCACAAGTGACGCCAAGTACCTCTAGTGCGTCGAATTCATTTACTTTAAAAGACATGGCCACGGTTATGAATACAACCCTCACAGAGGTTTTATCTAAACTGCCTGGTTTACAAGGAAAGCGTGACAGCTCTGGGTTAAGAACAAATGCTGAGCCGTCTGACGCTTTAGTAGCCGTATCCGATATACCCTCACAATGTTCTGAAGTAGGGGTAAGGGATTTGTTATCTGAGGGAGACATTTCTGATTCAGGAAAGACTCTCCCTCAGACAGATTCTGATATGATGGCCTTTAAATTTAAGCTTGAACACCTCCGCTTATTGCTCAGGGAGGTATTAGCGACTCTAGATGATTGTGACCCTATAGTGGTCCAAGAGAAATTGTGTAAAATGGACAAATACTTAGAGGTTCATGTTTACACTGATTTTTTCTCCAACATAGGTGTGTCCGGTCCACGGCGTCATCCTTACTTGTGGGATATTCTCCTCCCCAACAGGAAATGGCAAAGAGCCCAGCAAAGCTGGTCACATGATCCCTCCTAGGCTCCGCCTACCCCAGTCATTCTCTTTGCCGTTGTACAAGACCACATAAAAAGACAGGCGTTCTTACATTGTGTAGAAGACCTGTTAAAAATGGGAGTGATTCATCCTGTTCCATTAAGAGAACAAGGGATGGGGTTCTACTCCAATCTGTTCATAGTTCCCAAAAAAGAGGGAACGTTCAGACCAATCCTAGATCTCAAGATCTTAAACAAATTTCTCAAGGTCCCATCGTTCAAGATGGAAACCATTCGAACTATCCTTCCTTCCATCCAGGAAGGTCAATTCATGACCACGGTGGATTTAAAGGATGCGTATCTACATATTCCTATCCACAAGGAACATCATCGGTTCCTAAGGTTTGCATTCCTGGACAAACATTACCAGTTCGTGGCGCTTCCTTTCGGATTAGCCACTGCTCCAAGGATTTTCACAAAGGTACTAGGGTCCCTTCTAGCGGTGCTAAGACCAAGGGGCATTGCAGTAGTACCTTACCTGGACGACATTCTGATTCAAGCGTCGTCCCTTCCTCAAGCAAAGGCTCACACGGACATTGTCCTGGCCTTTCTCAGATCTCACGGCTGGAAAGTGAACGTGGAAAAGAGTTCTCTATCCCCGTCAACAAGGGTTCCCTTCTTGGGAACAATTATAGACTCCTTAGAAATGAGGATCTTTCTAACAGAGGCCAGAAAAACAAAGCTTCTGGACTCTTGTCGGATACTTCATTCCGTTCCTCTTCCTTCCATAGCTCAGTGCATGGAAGTGATCGGGTTGATGGTGGCGGCGATGGACATAGTTCCTTTTGCGCGCATTCATCTAAGACCATTACAACTGTGCATGCTCAGTCAGTGGAATGGGGACTATACAGACTTGTCTCCGAAGATACAAGTAAATCAGAGGAGCAGAGACTCACTCCGTTGGTGGCTGTCCCTGGACAATCTGTCTCAAGGGATGATGTTCCACAGACCAGAGTGGGTCATTGTCACGACCGACGCCAGTCTGATAGGCTGGGGCGCGGTCTGGGGATCCCTGAAAGCTCAGGGTCTTTGGTCTCGGGAAGAATCTCTTCTACCGATAAATATTCTGGAACTGAGAGCGATATTCAATGCGCTCCAGGCCTGGCCCCAGCTTGCGAGGACCAGGTTCATTCGGTTTCAATCAGACAACATGACGACTGTTGCGTACATCAACCATCAGGGGGGAACAAGGAGTTCCCTAGCGATGGAAGAAGTAACCAAAATTATTCTTTGGGCGGAGTCTCACTCCTGCCACCTGTCTGCTATCCACATCCCAGGAGTGGAAAATTGGGAAGCGGATTTTCTGAGTCGTCAGACATTGCATCCGGGGGAGTGGGAACTCCATCCGGAAATCTTTGCCCAAGTCACTCACCTGTGGGGCATTCCAGACATGGATCTGATGGCCTCTCGTCAGAACTTCAAAGTTCCTTGCTACGGGGCCAGATCCAGGGATCCCAAGGCGGCTCTAGTGGATGCACTAGTAGCACCTTGGACCTTCAAACTAGCTTATGTGTTCCCGCCATTTCCTCTCATCCCCAGGCTGATAGCCAGGATCAAGCAGGAGAGGGCGTCGGTGATCTTGATAGCTCCTGCGTGGCCACGCAGGACTTGGTATGCAGATCTGGTGAATATGTCATCGGCTCCACCTTGGAAGCTACCTTTGAGACGAGACCTTCTTGTTCAGGGTCCGTTCGAACATCCGAATCTGGTTTCACTCCAGCTGACTGCGTGGAGATTGAACGCTTGATTTTATCGAAGCGAGGATTCTCAGATTCTGTGATCGATACTCTTGTTCAGGCCAGAAAGCCTGTGACTAGAAAGATTTACCACAAAATTTGGAAAAAATATATCTGTTGGTGTGAATCTAAAGGATTCCCTTGGGACAAGGTTAAGATTCCTAGGATTCTATCCTTCCTTCAAGAAGGATTGGAAAAAGGATTATCTGCAAGTTCCCTGAAGGGACAGATTTCTGCCTTGTCGGTATTACTTCACAAAAAGCTGGCAGCTGTGCCAGATGTTCAAGCCTTTGTTCAGGCTCTGGTTAGAATCAAGCCTGTTTACAAACCTTTGACTCCTCCTTGGAGTCTCAATTTAGTTCTTTCAGTTCTTCAGGGGGTTCCGTTTGAACCCTTACATTCCGTTGATATTAAGTTATTATCTTGGAAAGTTTTGTTTTTAGTTGCGATTTCTTCTGCTAGAAGAGTCTCAGAATTATCTGCTCTGCAGTGTTCTCCTCCTTATCTGGTGTTCCATGCAGATAAGGTGGTTTTACGTACTAAACCTGGTTTTCTTCCAAAAGTTGTTTCTAACAAAAACATTAACCAGGAGATTATCGTACCTTCTCTGTGTCCAAAACCAGTTTCAAAGAAGGAACGTTTGTTGCACAATTTGGATGTTGTTCGCGCTCTAAAATTCTATTTAGATGCTACAAAGGATTTTAGACAAACATCTTCCTTGTTTGTTGTTTATTCAGGTAAAAGGAGAGGTCAAAAAGCAACTTCTACCTCTCTCTCTTTTTGGATTAAAAGCATCATCAGATTGGCTTACGAGACTGCCGGACGACAGCCTCCCGAAAGAATCACAGCTCATTCCACTAGGGCTGTGGCTTCCACATGGGCCTTCAAGAACGAGGCTTCTGTTGATCAGATATGTAGGGCAGCGACTTGGTCTTCACTGCACACTTTTACCAAATTTTACAAGTTTGATACTTTTGCTTCTTCTGAGGCTATTTTTGGGAGAAAGGTTTTGCAAGCCGTGGTGCCTTCCATTTAGGTGACCTGATTTGCTCCCTCCCTTCATCCGTGTCCTAAAGCTTTGGTATTGGTTCCCACAAGTAAGGATGACGCCGTGGACCGGACACACCTATGTTGGAGAAAACAGAATTTATGTTTACCTGATGAATTTCTTTCTCCAACGGTGTGTCCGGTCCACGGCCCGCCCTGGTTTTTTTTTAATCAGGTCTGATATTTTATTTTCTTTAACTACAGTCACCACGGTACCATATGGTTTCTCCTATGCAAATATTCCTCCTTAACGTCGGTCGAATGACTGGGGTAGGCGGAGCCTAGGAGGGATCATGTGACCAGCTTTGCTGGGCTCTTTGCCATTTCCTGTTGGGGAGGAGAATATCCCACAAGTAAGGATGACGCCGTGGACCGGACACACCGTTGGAGAAAGAAATTTATCAGGTAAACATAAATTCTGTTTTTCCAGTCCCTAAGAGGATTGTGAATATTGTTACTAAGGAGTGGGATAGACCAGGTATTCCGTTCGCTCCCCCTCCTGTTTTTAAGAAAATGTTTCCCATATCTGACACCATGCGGGACTCGTGGCAGACAGACCCTAAGGTGGAGGGAGCTATTTCTACTCTTGCTAAGCGTACAACTATACCTATAAAAGACAGTTGTGCTTTCAAAGATCCTATGGATAAAAAATTACTCATTTACTGTACCCACACATATTATATACCGTTTTTCTCGCCACTAAATGGACTTTCTAAAGATACCATTATTTTCATCATATCTTATAATTTACTATAAAAAAAAATATAAAATATGAGGAAAAATTGAAAAAAAAACACACTTTTTCTAACTTTGACCCCCAAAATCTGTTACATATCTACAACCACCAAAAAACACCCATGCTAAATAGTTTAAAAATTTTGTCCTGAGTTTAGAAATACCCAATGTTTACATGTTCTTTGCTTTTTTTGCAAGTTATAGGGCCATAAATACAAGTAGCACTTTGCTATTTCCAAACCACTTTTTTCCAAAATTAGCGCTAGTTACATTAGAACACTAATATCTTTCAGGAATCCCTGAATATCCCTTGACATGTATATATTTTTTTTTAGTAGACATCCCAAAGTATTGATCTAGGACAATTTTGGTATATTTCATACCACCATTTCACCGCCAAATGCGATCAAATACAAAAAATCGTTCACTTTTTCACAAATTTTTTCACAAACTTTTGGTTTCTCACTGAAATTATTTACAAACAACTTGTGCAATTATGGCATAAATGGTTGTAAATTCTTCTCTGGGATCCCCTTTGTTCAGAAATAGCAGACATATATGGCTTTGGCGTTGCTTTTTGGTAATTAGAAGGCCGCTAAATGCCACTGCGCACCACAAGTGTATTATGCCCAGCAGTTAAGGGGTTAATTAGGGAGCTTTTAGGGAGCTTGTAGGGTTAATTTTAGCTTTAGTGTAGTATAGTAGACAACCCCAAGTATTGATCTAGGCACATTTTGGTATATTTCATGCCACCATTTCACCGCCAAATGCGATCAAATTGAAAAAAAAGTTAAATTTTTTCACAATTTTAGGTTTCTCACTGAAATAATTTACAAACAGCTTGTGCAATTATGGCACAAATGGTTGTAAATACTTGTCTGGGATCCCCTTTGTTCAGAAATAGCAGACATATATGACTTTGGCGTTGCTTTCTGGTAATTAGAAGGCCGCTAAATCCTGCTGCGCCTCACACGTGTATTATGGCTAGCAGTGAAGGGGTTAATTAGGGAGTTTGTAGGGAGCTTGCAGGGTTAATTTTAGCTTTAGTGTAGAGATCAGCCTCCCACCTGACACATCCCACCCCCTGATCCCTCCCAAACAGCTCCCTTCCCTCCCCCACCCCACAATTGTCCCCGCCATCTTAAGTACTGGCAGAAAGTCTGCCAGTACTAAAATAAAAGGGTTTTTAAAAAAAAATAATATTTTTTTTTAGCATATTTACATATGCTAGGGTGTAGGATCCCCCCTTAGCCCCCAACCTCCCTGATCCCCCCCAAAACCGCTCTCTAACCCTCCCCTCTGCCTCATTGGGGGCCATCTTGGGTACTGGCAGCTGTCTGCCAGTACCCAGTTTGCAAAAAAAAGTGCTTTTTTTATTTTTGTTTGGCTTTTTTCTGTAGTGTAGCTTCCCCCCCCCCCACACAGACAAACCCCCACCACCTTGCTGATCTTTTTTTTTTAAAAAAATATTTAGACTTTTAAACATTTTTTATTAATAAATTTTCTGTAGTGTAGCGGTTCCCACCCGCTCCCTCCCCGTGCACGCGCCTGCCCCCGCCCTCCCGTGCACGCGCGCGCGTCCGTGCGCGCCCCCGCTCATCCCCGCCCACGATCCCGCCCCCCCTGTACATAACCAGGGCCATCGATGGCCGCCACCCGCCTCCCGGTCCGGCTCCCACCCACCAACGCAGGGAGCCACCGATCTCCGGTGCAGAGAGGGCCACAGAGTGGCTCTCTCTGCACCGGATGGCTTAAAAAGGTTATTGCAGGATGCCTCCATATCGAGGCATCACTGCAATAACCGGAAAGCAGCTGGAAGCGAGCAGGATCGCTTCCAGCTGCTTTCCACACCGAGGACGTGCAGGGTACGTTCTCAGGCATTAACTGCCTTTTTTTTGAGGACGTACCCTGCACGTCCTCGGTCGTTAAGGGGTTAATTACAGATGCCGCTTTCCAACTGGCTAAATTAGCGGCAAAGAATTCAGGTTTTGCCATTTTAGCACGCAGGGCGTTATGGCTTAAGTCCTGGTCTGCTGATGTGTCATCAAAATCTAAACTTTTGAACATTCCTTTCAAAGGAAAGACCCTATTCGGACCTGAACTGAAAGAGATTATTTCAGACATCACTGGAGGGAAAGGCCATGCCCTCCCTCAGGATAAAACAAATAAAATAAGGACCAAACAAAATAATTTTCGTTCCTTTCGGAACTTCAAGGGTGGTCCCGCTTCAGCTTCCTCTGCTGCAAAGCAAGAGGGGAATTTTGCCCAATCCAAGTCAGTCTGGAGACCTAACCAGGCTTGGAACAAGGGTAAACAGGCCAAGAAGCCTGCAGCTGCCTCTAAGACAGCATGAAGGGGTAACCCGGGACCGGATCTAGTAGGGGGCAGACTCTCTCTCTTTGCTCAGGCATGGGTAAGAGATGTTCACGATTCCTGGGCTTTAGAAATTGTGTAAAGAGAAAATACGGCAATCCTGGAGATATAGGTAAAAAGTCTTTATTTCAACAATAATGTTTTAAAAGCGAAAGGCACACACAAATAAAAGCAAGACAGGTGTGGCACTGTTTGGCTTACGCATTTCTGTTTGGCTTACGCGTTTCGGCTTGGAGCCGTAGTCATAGCCTGGCAGGCTATGACTACGGCTCCAAGCCGAAACGCGTAAGCCAAACAGTGCCACACCTGTCTTGCTTTTATTTGTGTGTGCCTTTCGCTTTTAAAACATTATTGTTGAAATAAAGACTTTTTACCTATATCTCCAGGATTGCCGTATTTTCTCTTTATGCTATTTGCCAGTGATCCCTGGATGATCGTGCTGTGGGGAGGTGTGTGTTTTCATCCTACAGCTACAGGTGAACTTACAGCTCGATCCCTATTACGGAGAAGTTCCTTTTGATTGACACCCTAACCAGCCAATAGGATTTGGCGTTTGCCGAAAGTGGAGAGACGCTCCCAGACCCACGAGGACGCCAAGCAGTAGAGCCGGTGGAAGGACGAGCACTCGAATGAGGTACGAGCTACCCGTGCAGTACAGATCCACAGAAATACCGGTAAATGCTTGGGCAGCAGTGGGGGGACTGACCTCGGCAACACGAGTTGCGGTGTTTGAAACGGATATATTGTAATCCTTTTGAAGGCTGGTTTACCGTTTGACATCCTATACTAATAGCTGTCAGAAGTGGTTATACACTATATTCATTCTTTTGCTCTACTGAGTTTTTTCTGATTTAGAAATTGTGTCCCAAGGATATCTTCTGGACTTCAAAGACTCCCCCCCAAGGGGAAGATTTCACATTTCTCAATTGTCTGCAAACCAGACAAAGAGAGAGGCGTTCTTATGCTGTGTAGAAGACCTACATACCATGGGAGTGATCCGCCCAGTTCCAAAAGAGGAACAAGGGCTAGGGTTTTACTCAAACCTGTTTGTGGTTCCCAAAAAAGAGGGAACTTTCAGACCAATCTTGGATCTCAAAATTCTAAACAAATTCCTCAGAGTACCATCATTCAAGATGGAGACTATTCGGACCATTATACCAATGATCCAGGAGGGTCAATATATGACTACCGTGGATTTAAAGGATGCGTATCTACACATTCCTATTCACAGAGATCATCATCAATTCCTCAGATTTGCCTTTCTGGACAGGCATTACCAGTTCGTGGCCCTTCCCTTCGGGTTGGCCACGGCTCCCAGAATTTTCACAAAGGTGCTAGGGTCCCTTTTGGCGGTGCTAAGGCCGCAGGGCATAGCAGTGGCGCCTTATCTAGACGACATCTTAATTCAGGCGTCGACTTACCAACTAGCCAAGTCTCACATGGATATCGTGTTGGCTTTTCTGAGATCTCACGGGTGGAAGGTGAACATAAAAAAGAGTTCTCTCTTCCCTCTCACAAGAGTTCCTAGACTTCCTTCCTAGGGACTCTGATAGACTCGGTAGAAATGAAAATATTTCTGACGGAGGTCAGAAAATCAAAACTCTTAACCATTTGCCGAGCTCTTCATTCCATTCCTCGGCCATCAGTGGCTCAGTGTATGAAGGTAATCGGACTCATGGTAGCGGCAATGGACATAGTTCCTTTTGCCCGCCTACACCTCAGACCACTGCAACTATGCATGCTCAAACAGTGGAATGGGGATTATGCAGATTTATCTCCTCAACTGCATCTGGACCAGGAGACCAGAGATTCTCTTCTCTGGTGGTTGTCTCAGGACCACCTGTCTCAGGGAATGTGTTTCTGCAGGCCAGAGTGGCTCATAGTAACGACAGATGCCAGCCTGCTAGGCTGGGGTGCAGTCTGGAACTCCCTGAAAGCACAGGGCTTATGGTCTCGGGAGGAAACTCTCCTCCCGATAAACATTCTAGAACTGAGAGCCATATTTAATGCGCTTCAGGCGTGGCCTCAGCTTGCTGCGGCCAAATTAATCAGATTTCAGTCGTACAACATCAAGACTGTAGCTTATATCAATCATCAAGGAGGAACACGTAGTTCTCTAGCGATGATGGAGGTAATCAAAATAATCCGATGGGCGGAGGATCACTCTTGCCATCTCTCAGCAATCCATATCCCAGGAGTAGAGAACTGGGAGGCGGATTTCCTAAGTCGTCAGACTTTTCATCCGGCGGAGTGGGAGCTCCATCCGGTGGTATTTGCCCAGCTGACCCAGCTAATGGGGCACACCAGAATTGGATCTGATGGCGTCCCGTCAGAATGCCAAACTTCCTCGTTACGGGTCCAGGTCCCGGGATCCCCAGGCGGTACTGATAGATGCTCTAGCAGTGCCCTGGTCCTTCAATCTGGCCTATGTATTTCCACCGTTTCCTCTCCTCCCACGTCTGGTTGCCAGAATCAAGCAGGAGAGAGCTTCGGTGATAATGATAGCACCTGCGTGGCCACGCAGGACTTTGTATGCAGACCTAGTGGACATGTCATTGGTTCCACCGTGGACTCTGCCAATGAGGCGGGACCTTCTAATCCAAGGTCCATTCACGCATCCAAATCTAATTTCTCTGTGTCTGACTGCTTGGAGATTGAACGCCTGATTCTATCAAAGCGTGGTTTCTCTGAGTCGGTCATTGATACCCTGATTCAAGCTAGAAAGCCTGTCACCAGGAAGATTTATCATAAGATTTGGTGCAAATATTTTTATTGGTGTGAATCCAAGGGTTACTCATGGAGTAAGATTAGGATTCCTAGAATATTGTCCTTTCTCCAAGAAGGGATTATCAGCTAGTTCCTTAAAAGGACAAATATCTGCTTTGTCTATTCTTTTACACAAACGTCTGGCAGATGTCCCAAACGTTCAAGCATTTAGTCAGGCCTTGGTCAGGATCAAAACTAGCGCTCATCAAAATGAGCGCTAGTTACATTGGAACCCTGATATCTGTCAGGAATACCTAAATATCCCTTGACATGTATATATTTTTTTTTAGAAGACATCCCAAAGTATTGATCTAGGCCCATTTTGATATATTTCATGCCACCATTTCACCGCCAAATGCGATCAAATAAAAAAAAATGTTCACTTTTTCACAAATTTTTTCACAAACTTTAGGTTTCTCACAGATATTATTTACAAACAACTTGTGCAATTATGGCATAAATGGTTGTAAATGCTTCTCTGGGATCCCCTTTGTTCAGAAATAGCAGACTTATATGGCTTTGGCGTTGCTTTTTGGTAATTAGAAGGCTGCTAAATGCCACTGCGCACCACACATGTTTTATGCCCAGCAGTGAAGGGGTTAATTAGGGAGCATGTAGGGAGCTTGTAGAGTTAATTTTAGCTTTAGTGTAGTGTAGTAGACAACCCAAAGTATTGATCTAGGCCCATTTTGGTATATTTAATGCCATCATTTCACCGCCAAATGCGACCAAATTTTTTAAAAAAAGTAAATTTTTTCACAATTTTAGTTTTCTCACAGAAATTATTTACAAACAGCTTGTGCAATTATGGCACAAATGGTTGTAAATGCTTTTCTGGGATCCCCTTTGTTCAGAAATAGCAGACATATATGGCTTTGGCAATGCTTTTTGGTAATTAGAAGGCTGCTAAATGCCGCTGCACATCACACGTGTATTATGTCTAGCAGTGAAGGGGTTAATTAGGGATCTTGTAGGGAGCTTGCAGGGTTAATTTTAGCTTTAGTGTAGAGATCAGCCTCCCACCTTACACATCAGACCCCCTGATCCCTCCCAAACAGCTCTCTTCCCTCCCCCACACCACAATTGTCCCCGCCATCTTTTTTTTTTCTTTCTTTTTTTTTATAGCATATTTACATATGCTGCTGTGTAGGATCCCTCTTAGCCCCAAACCTCCCTGATCCCCCCCCCCCCAAACAGCTCTCTAACCCTCCCCCTGTACATTATTGGGAGCCATCTTGGGTACTGGCAGCTGTCTGCCAGTATCCAGTTTACAAACAAAATGTATATTTTTTATTTTTTCCACACTTTTCTGTAGTGTAGCTTCCCCCCCCCCCCAAGACTAAACCCCCACCCCTTCCCAGATCACTTCGATTAACTTATTTTAACATTTTTATTCCCCCTCTCTCCCTCTAAATGCAAAACACACTGTTCCATAGTGTAATGGTTCCCACCCGCTCCCTCCCCGTGCACGCGCCCGCCCGCCTCCCCTGTGCACGCGCGCGCCCCCCAGCAACCCCGCCCACGATCCCGCCCACCTCTGCACATCGATGGCCGCCCACCCGCCTCCCACATCTGCTCCCACCCACCAACGATCGCGGCATCGATGTCCGGTGCAGAGAGGGCCACAGAGTGGCTCTCTCTGCATCGGATGGGGAAAAATGTTATTGCAGTGATGCCTTGATATCGAGGCATCACTGCAATAACCGGAAAGCGTCTGGAAGCGATCAGGATCGCTTCCAGCCGCTTTCAACCCCAATGTCGTACAGGGTACGTCGCTGGTCTTTAAAGACCAGTTTGTGTAAGACGTACCCTGTACGACTTGCGTCATTAAGGGGTTAAAAACTTCAGTCACCACTGCACCCTATAGTTTCTCCTTTTTCTTCCTAGCCTTCGGTCGAATGACTGGGGGGTGGAGCTAAGGGAGGAGCTATATAGACAGCTCTGCTGTGGGTGCTCTCTTTGCCACTTCCTGTAGGGAAGGAGAATATCCCACAAGTATGGATGAATCCGTGGACTCGATACATCACAAGAGAAATACATTTATCAGGTAAGCATAAATTATGTTTTTTTATTTTACAGTTTCTGTGAATCTGCCGTTACTGTTGGGTTTTAGCTGCATGCTGTGTTTACACAAGTAACCACAGTTGTTGGTTTGTGTGGATTTTAAAACTTTCTCATGCTCAGGGAAGAAATAATAATTTAACATGTGCTTTGGGTATGATTGCCACTTCTACTGCCTATGTATGACTTCTTGCTGTCTTCTAAACTACCTTTGAATTGCAACTCTGATTATATCTTAATAATTTTGTTTTAGTTTGCTTTTCTTGTCTGACTTTAGTAACTTCTGTACTCTTACATGCTTAATATGTATGTACACCCCCCTGCTGCCTCCTTCCCACCCTTGGGATCACCACTATACCTAGATACACGTTTATGATTATGTTTGCTCTATCCTGATTATAAGTACAGCCACAGTTTAACCTCTAATTGTAAGAATTCCTCTGTTCTTCCGGACTTTGATTTTTGGAAACCTTTGTAATTATATGTCCATTATTTGACTCTCTGTTGTCCCATTAACAGTTAGCCAGCAATGTGGTATCTCTTGTTTCGAACGCAGCCTAATAAATCCCCCAAATGCCTACTTTAAGTGCTTTCATCCCACCAACTTTTGTACAAGTGTCCCAGTCGACTCCTCAAAATCTTGAATCTCCTGCTTCATTTAATTTTTTTGTGCCTAAAGAGTCCAGCCAATGGCACCTTCAGTTTAATATTTAACCACAAGTATTTTCTACTTTACACTCTAAAGTGACTTTCTTTCTAATGGTAGTGAGAGTCCACTGTCTTTACTTTTGGAAATTACATCACCTGGCCACCAGGAGGAGGCAAATACTCACACCAGAGTTTTATCTATCCCTCCCCTCCCAGTATTTCTTTGCTTTGTCAAAGAGTAGGCATGAATTGAGTTGCCGATGATATTCAGTGAAGATTTTTTAGCTATACCCCTTAAGTGGATAGTTCCTGGAAGAAAAGGGGTTTAGGAGGATGATGTTTGTGTAAGTTCTCTTCTCCTTGTTGGAGTTGAATCACAAACTATCCATGGGTGTTGCAGGGTAATACCGTTGACTCCCAGCATGGAAAAACGGCGCAGGTGAGGGAACGCTGAGTGGGTGTAAGTACCTGCCTTTAAGCCCTGGTTACTCCCTATATGAGCACTTACTGCTGGGGGGCTTGATTACTTCTGGGTTCATCTAGATTCCTCCCTCCATATCCTATTACTGGGTCATTGCACCAACGGCTGAGACTCTGCATCTCAGTGTGTGTACAGGGGGGCAGGGATTATCTAGATATGGACTTTATTAGGTTCATGGGAACTCCGTTTATGTTCCCAAGCTGGGCTAATATGTGGAGTGTCTAAGCTTCGTGATCTGACTTTTTATCAAGCCGGAACACAGAGTTCAATCATTTTTCCCCTGGATGTTAGTGGCAACAGTCTCAGCTCTTTAGCGTGTACTGTATAGCAAGGCGCTCTTTGTATCCAACGGTAGGCAGGGTGTATGTTCGCGGAGAAAGTATCTCTGGCGCACCTTCTGCTCCGGTCTATTCTGAGGAACTGTATATCCCCCAGTTATAGCAGAACCGTTCTCAAGACCCAGGTCCTGCATCTAAGGCGGATCCTTCACCGGTGTTTATTACTCACAATGGCGTGACTAAATTTGCTCTTCAGTTTAAGGCACAGCTTCAATCATTGGTTAATGAGGCTAGGCTATTGCTGCTATCCCTCTTGCAGGTAAGCACAAGAGTAAAGTAACATAACTCAAGCTCTTTCTCGAAGTATAGTTTTGCAGTTAGTCCTTCGCCCCTTAGTCAGACTAAGGAATCTGACTTAGATCTTCATCGGCATCTGACGGCCAGATTTTATCTGAGGATTTCGCTCCTGACTCTGATAAGGAATCTTAGGATGTTTCAGTTTACAATCGATCACTTGAGAGCTTTGCTTAAAGAAGTATTGAGAACTTTGGAGGTTCAGGACACTAAACAGTCTGAAGTCAAGCCTGTCCAGAAATTGGACATGATTTTTAAGCCCAAGACTAAATAATCTGAATTTTTCCCTGTTCCTTCTCTAGTGGCTGAGGTTATCTCTAAGGCATGAGAAAAACTGGGAATTCCCTTTTCCCCTTCCTCAAATTTTAAGAAATTGTTCCCAGTTTCAGATTTTAATCTGGAACTATGGGAAACTATCCCCTAGGTAGATGTGGCAATCTCTACTCTTGCCAAAAAACTACTATAACATTAGAGTATAGTACATCCTTTAAAGATCCTATGGACCCGAAGTTGGAGGGCTACCTGAGAAGGGCCTTCCTACAGGCTGGTTCTCAGTTTATCTTTCTTTCTATATATCTGTATTACATATACAGTTACATATACCTAACTCTTAATTTTGTGGTGTTTTAAAAACAAAGAGTATGTCTTTACATTTAATCCGCCACTCACACATTTGGTAATACTTTTATGATGCTATCCTATGTCTTTATTTAGATGTTAAATCTAAAGTGTTCTATGTTGTAGTATGTTTTCATGATTAATTTATATTGTAGAGAGGCTACTACTTAATTTACGGTCTCATGTATAGTTTTATGTTTTTTACATAATGTGTCAGAATAAGGGCTGCAGCTGAAGTGACGGTGTATACTTTAAATGTAAATGGCATAATCTAATAATGCCTTTCCCCCCCCCCTTATGCTATTTTGCATGGTACAGAATAAAGAACATTGTTTTTTTAGTTCCCTTGTCATTAAAATTGCTGCTTTTATGCCTTTATGAGATATGTTTATTGAAATTGTGTTTAGCTTGCTAAATATACTGAATTTAAATGTGAAACTTTATATTAGCTGTATATTTAAATAACACTGTGTTTTACTAGAACAAGGATGCATCAGTCTAGCAACTGAAATACTATACATGTTATGCTTTGTGAGGGTAATATCAATGTGTAAATGTTCCGTGACCAGAGCAGTTCTATTTCCCTCATTAATATCCTTTTACACTGAAAAGGCATTTGATAAGGTTGAATAGTATTAAATGCATTTAAGCATGTTTGTTTAATCAACATTCTGTATTGTTTTAAAGTAGCAATCAAATGGTGTTAAGCATTAACTCTATTAGCTCTGTGAGTTGTATTTTCCTTTATAATATTTTACTTCATAATTCGTATTCTGTATTAAACGTTTGACTGGTCACTTTCTTGTCATTTAATTCTGAAGTTATTCAATACACTGTATAATATATTTAAAATTACAGAATGCTGTGCACATTTACAAGGGGACAGTAAGTACAAATTGTATGTGTGTAGAAAATATTATTTTTAGCAATGGTCAATCTAATGACTAATACATAATTGGGTCAATTAAAAGCTAGGTTCTTATACAAAAATGGGATTCATGTGATCAGTTTTTTTTCTAGATAAAGTGATTCAGAGAGAAGTTTTTCAGGATTTGGATGCCTCCTTAAAAAAATCAATTTTAGGAGACAACACGCCACCCTGGTGATTTTACTGACCACCTGGCTAAAATATATGTCAATATCAAGCTAAAATGAGCTAATATTACATTTTCTTTCACACAGGTGGTCCACGATCTATAACTCCTGGGAATTACTTTTCTCTACCACCAGGAGAAGGCAAAGATTCCCAAACCTCAAGAGCCTCCCACCTCACACATACCTTAGTCTTTACTTTGCCTCTGCTGGAGATGGTTGAAGAATGAAGATGTGCATTTAATTCTCCAGAGAGGGGTTTTCAGTCTATGTTGAGGTCCAGTGTCCCCTCAGTGTACATTGCTTGTCAGAGGGATGTATATGGGGTATGGTTTGGGATTCTTTTTTCACCTCTTGGGAAATTTTTCATAAACCCTCCATAATTGGTCGCAGGAACTTGTGTTTTGCCTCCCTTTATGGATCTACAATATACTCCTATTCCATAAACTCTACTGATATGTTTCAGTACTGGTTTGGCTGTCTGCTACTTGTTTGCTAATGGATACATTCCTATTGGTGAGTATTATTTGTTAACATTTAGACTCTCCTTTAGCTATGTTATGGGCACTTTTTAAGTATATATATAGATCCTTTATACTGTTCCCTTGCTGTTTTGCGCACAGTGGCTTGTTTGACTAACTTAGTTTGTATTTTGCGCATCGGCCTTTAGGGTTGCGCACATCATGTTAGCACACTTCCTTTTAGTCTTGCTATAGTTCACTTGTGCGTCCGCCGGTTTACGCTCGACGGGTTAGCGCACGTTAGTCCCAGGTTATGCGCACATCAGGTTTTGGCACGCTGTTTTTTCATGCACATTATTTCTTATGATGAGTGTTATCTGATGTTATGTTAATGTCTCTTGCTTTGTTTTGCAGTTTGGCTTAGTGTGCATGAACCTGCAATTTATTTTAAAAATCTACTTAGGAAAGGGCAAGTAATTTCTATTCCTCAAGAGCTTTTTTTAAGGGGGTTATAGTGTTTATTGCATTGCTTTGCCATATGCTATAATGGAGCTGTCTGATTGATTTTGATTTTTGTTAAATCTACCCAAGGAATTGAGTCTCATGAACACCTTTCTTCCATTATTTGGTGTACTTATTATAAAAAAGCTAAAGTGCAGGCTCCAGCTCATTTATGTGGCTCAGTTTTAGATTTGTTAATGCAATCAAACCAATGTAATGCTGTTTCTTTGGGTATTAACACACCTACTGATTGTTCATTACAGGAGAATACTGACTTTCACCTACTGTGAAAAACTATATCAAGGCTACAGTTTCTGGCTGGCTGCTCTCCTGCCTTCAAACAAGCGTAACAGGTCAGTTCAGATTTTATCTTCTACTAGTTTTATGTACCTCTGGCTCAGTCTGGATACCTAGTGCTAACTGAAACAAGTCTAAGCAGGGTAAGACATCTATCCCTACTACCACAACTGCATGCAGGTGGGGCCCCAATCCAGAGGTTCTGGTAGGGGGCAGATTAAGCCTAGTTCAGGGGGCTTAATTTCAGTCTGTTCCAGATCCCTGGGTTCTGAATATTCTCAGTGATATCAATAAGGATTCAGGACAAGGCCACCCTGAGGAAGGTTTCTTTCTGTCCAATGTTCCAAGGAATTCTGTAAAAGCTTGTTTTTTTTTCAAATCTGTCTCATATCTGGAAGCTATGGGAGTGATTGTTCCAGTTCCTTTGCAGAAACAGGTGACAGGATTTTATTCAAATCTCTTCATTGTTCCATAGAACAGTGCGGATCAGGTCCGCCAAACCTCGCTGAATGCGGAGAGCAATACGCTCTCCGTATTCAGCATTGCACCAGCAGCTCTTGTGAGCTGCTGGTGCAATGCCGCCTCCTGCAGATTTGCGGCCAATTGGCCGCCAGCAGGGGAGTGTCAATCAATCTGATCGTACTCTATCGGGTTGAATTGTGGAGATGTCTGTCCACCTGCTCAGAGCAGGTGGACAGGTTATGGAGCAGCAGTCTTTGGACCGCTGCTTCATAATTGGTGTTTTTGGCGAGCCTGCAGGCTCGCCAGAAACACGGACCCTCAAGCTCCATCCGGAGCTTGAAAAATGGGCCCCTCAGTCTCCACGAGTCTTTCTCTAACAGAGAAGGTTAAAATTGGTGTCAGCTTGTCTGAACCTTTAGTGTCCCTTGTTTTCCTTGAGACCAGCACCCTTGTTTTTTTTGGGTGGGCTTTTTCTTCAGCAAATCTTTTTTCCCTTCTCATTTTATGGCTCTAATTATTTTTTCTTACCTCACTTGGCTTGGCTATACGTTAGACTAAGGTATGTGTGAGGTGGCAGAGGTTTTATAGAGCTCTTGGGGTTTGGGAATCTATGCATCCTAGTGATAGAGAAGAGTAGTTCCCAGGAGTAATGGATCGTGGACTCTCACTACCGCGAAAGAAATTAATTTATCAGGTAAGCATAAATTATGTTTTTTTTTTCAATGATTGGTGCACAAATTGTCTATAAAACAATAAATCAATTGTTAGTTTTGCTAATAATTAGTGATTAATTAGCATTTATAAATAACAGAAAATGATAAAATATTGTAACTTATTACTCTCACCACCACCCAGCTACTTCATAATGCCACCTTTTTATTTCTATCATGTTTTATCTTGCTATATATAATGTTGATCCTCCTGACTTTCCAAAAAAAAGTGAGATTTTATTAATCTCATTTTATTGTAATATCTATGAAATTTATAGAGCACAGGAAATTCTGTTTATATTTCTTCTACAAGATACGACGAGTCCACGGATTTCATCCTTACTTGTGGGATATTATCCTCCTGCTAATAGGAAGTGGCAAAGAGCACCACAGCAGAGCTGTATATATAGCCCCTCCCTTCCCCTCCACCCCCAGTCATTATCTTTGCCTGTGGTATACTAGGAAGAGGTAAAGTGAAGTTTTAGTTTCTTCAATCAAGAAGTTTTTTTATTTTTAAATGGTACCGGTGTGTACTATTTTCCTCAGGGAGATATGGAAGAAGATTTCTGCCCTGAGGTTGATGATCTTAGCCGTCGTAACTAAGATCCATGTTGGTTCCCACAGAGTGCTGAAGGTAGTGCAAGAGAAATCAGTGTGGAGTACGTTTGCATGCTACAAGCATTGAGGTATGTTCAGTCTTTTATTTTTGAGGAGACCTGTTATATCAGAATTGGCTGACATTTTATTCCCTGCAAGGGAAGGGGTAAGAAGTAGACCTGTACACAAAGGGTGTTACTTAAAATCCTGTGTTTAACGTTTTTTATTGACATAGTTCTGGGCTGAAGTGTTATAAAAAGGGACACTGGGAGAGGCAGCTTATCGTTTTATTTGAGACACAAATATCAGTATGGCTGCAGCAATACTGTGCTGGGTTTTTTTTGGGGACCACATGGCTTTTCTTTCTAACCGCTTCCCATGCGGTATTACAGTTTACTTGTTTGACGTTCATGATGGGCGGGGCCTATTTTCGCGCGCCCAGACGCGCTGTATACTTTGACTGAGAAGGCAGCAGGCAGTAGCTCCGGTTGGGCCTAAACTTATGTTCTGATGACCGGATTGTTAGAGAGTCGTTTTGCGGTACCCTGAGGGCAGGTGAGGTGCAGGGGTCATTTTTTTCACACAAATTTTATTTTTTGCTATAAATGTCCTGTAAAGGTTAATTTAGCCTTTTGCTCCTAAGGTGCAATAATTTTTGGCTACATTGAACATGTGTATGTATTAGTATTGCGTTATTTAGCATTTTTTAAGCAGTTTTGGGAAATTTGTACGCTTTTTTATTTCTTAAAGGCGCAGTACACTTTTTTTGTAATATCATTGAAATCAATAAATAAGGTGTTTAACGACTATTGTGGTTATTGCTAGTCTGTTCAACATGTCTGACATTGAGGATACTAATTGCTCTATGCGTTTAGAAGCCATTGTGGAACCCCCGCTTACTTTGTGTACTTCTTGTACTGAAAAGGCCTTACAATGTAAAAAGCATACTTTAGGTAAAGAAAGTGTGCCTAAGGATGATTCTCAGTCTGAAGAGAATCAGGATATGCCATCCAATTCTCCCCAAGTGTCACAACCTTTAACGCCCACACAAGCGACGCCAAGTACCTCTAGTGCGTCTAATCCCTTTACTCTGCAGGAGATGGCTGCAGTTATGTCAACTACCCTTACAGAGGTATTATCTAAATTACCAGTGTTATAGGGTAAACGCAGTAGGTCAGGTATTGCTGTGAATACTGAATCCTCTGATGCTTTATTGGCTCTTTCCGATGTACCCTCACAGTGTTCTGAGTTGGGGGTCAGGGAATTGCTGTCTGAGGGAGAACTTTCAGACCCAGGAAATATGTTACCTCAGACAGATTCGGACGTTATGTCCTTTAAATTTAAGCTTGAACACCTCCGCCTGTTATTTAGGGAGGTTTTAGCGACTCTGGATGATTGTGACCCTATTGTGATACCACCAGAGAAATTGTGTAAGATGGACAAATATCTAGAAGTGCCTACTTACACTGATGTTTTTCCGGTTCCTAAAAGAATTTCGGAAATTGTAAAAAAAGGAATGGGATAGACCAGGTATACCGTTCTCTCCCCCTCCTAATTTTAAGAAAATGTTTCCCATATCAGACACCATTCGGGGCTCATGGCAAATGATCCCTAAGGTGGAGGGGAGCTATTTCTACCCTGTCTAAGCGTACAACTATACCTATTGAGGACAGTTGTGCTTTCAAAGACCCTATGGATAAAAAGCTAGAGGGTCTTCTAAAGAAAATTATTTATTCATCAGGGTTTCCTTTTACAACCTACGGCTTGCATTGTTCCAGTAACTACTGCAGCAGCTTTTTGGTTTGATGCTCTAGAAGAGTCTCTGACGGTTGAGACTACATTAGATGACATTTTGGATAGAATTAAGGCTCTCAAGCTAGCTAATTCTTTTATTACTGATGCCGCTTTTCAAATTGCTAAATTAGCGGCGAGCTTTATGGCTCAAATCTTGGTCTGCTGATGTGTCATCAAAATCTAAACTTTTCGCTATTCCTTTTAAAGGTAAAATGAGGGGTAAACTAAATAATTTTCGTTCCTTTTGAAACTTTAAAGGAGGGACCCTCTGCTTCCTTTTCCTCCACAAAGCAGGAAGGGAATTTTGCCCAATCTAAGTCAGTCTGGAGACCCAACCAGACTTGGAATAATGGTAAACAATCCAAGAAACCCGCTGCTGCTACCAAGACAGCATGAAGGGGCGGCCCCCGATCCGGGACCGGATCTAGTAGGGGGCAGACTTTCTTTCTTTGCTCAGGCAAAGAGATGTTCAGGACCCCTGGGCGCTGGAAATTATGACCCACGGGTATCAACTGCCATTCAAGGATTTTTTTCCAAGAGGGAGATTTCATCTTTCACGATTATCTGTAGACCAGATAAAAAGAGAGGCGTTCTTACACTGTGTAAAACACCTCTCTACCATGGGAGTAATTTGTCCCGTTCCAAAAACGGAACAGGGACAGGAGTTTTACTCAAATCTTTTCGTGGTTCCCAAAAAAGAGGGAACTTTCAGACCCATTTTAGATCTCAAGTGTCTAAACAAGTTTCTCAGAGTCCCATCGTTCCAGATGGAGACTATAAGAACTATCTTACCAATGATCCAGGAGGGTCAATATATGACTACTGTGGACTTGAAGGATGCTTACCTTCATATCCCTATCCACAAGGATCATCATCAGTTCCTAAGATTTGCCTTCCTGGACATGGTAGACATGAAAATATTTCTGACGGAGGTCAGAAAAACAAAGATTCTAAATACTTGCCGAGCACTTCAGTCCATTCATCGGCCATCAGTGGCTCAGTGGTCATTGGATTAATGGTAGCGGCAATGGATATCATTCCGTTTGCCCGCTTTCATCTCAGACCACTGCAGCTGTGCATGCTCAGACAGTGGAATGGGGACTATGCGAATTTATCTCCTCAGATAAATCTGGGTCAAGAGACCAGAGACTCTCTTGTTTGGTGGTTGTCGCCGGATCATCTGTCCCAGGGGACATGTTTCTGCAGACCCTCGTGGGTGATAGTGACAACGGACGCCAGTCTTCTGGGCTGGGGTGCAGTCTGGAATTCCCTGAAGGCTCAGGGTGTTTGGACTCAGGTGGAGTCTCTACTTCCAATCAATATCCTGGAACTGAGAGCAATATTCAATGCGCTTCAGGCATGGCCTCAGTTGGCTTCGGCCAAATTCATTAGATTCCAGTCGGACAACATCACGACTGTGGCCTATATCAATCATCAGGGGGGAACGAGGAGTTCCTTAGCGATGATAGAAGTATCCAAGATAATCCGATGGGCGGAGGCCCACTCTTGTTATCTGTCGGCAATCTACATCCCAGGAGTAGGAAACTGGAAAGCGGATTTTCTAAGTCGGCATACTTTTCATCCGGGGGAGTGGGAACTCCATCCGGAGGTGTTTGCTTAATTGATTCGCCAATGGGGCAGACCAGAACTGGATTTGATGGCATCTCGTCAGAATGCCAAACTTCTACGTTACGGATCCAGGTCGAGGGATCCACAGGCCGAACTGATAGATGCCCTGGCAGTGCCTTGGTCGTTCAGCCTAGCTTATGTGTTTCCACCGTTTCCTCTCCTTCCACGCGTGATTGCTCGAATCAAACAGGAGAGAGCTTCAGTAATCCTGATAGCGCCTGCGTGGCCACGCAGGACTTGGTATGCGGATCTAGTGGACATGTCCTCTCTACCACCATGGAAACTTCCTTTGAGACAGGACCTTCTCATTCAAGGTCCGTTCCAACATCCAAATCTAATTTCTCTGCAACTGACTGCTTGGAGATTGAACGCTTGATTCTATCTAAGCGAGGATTTTCTGATTCAGAAAAATCTATCATAAGATATGGCGTAAATATCTTTATTGGTGTGAATCCAAGGGTTACTCATAGAGTAAATTTAGGATTCCTAGGATTCTGTCCTTTCTCCAAGAAGTATTGGAGAAAGGGTTATTAGCAAGTTCCTTAAAGGGATAAATTTCTGCTTTATCAATTTTGCTTCACAAACGTTTGGCAGATGTGCCAGATGTTCAGTCTTTTTGTCAGGCTCTAACTAGAATTAAGCCTGTATTTAGACCAATTACTCCTCCCTGGAGTTTGAATTTAGTTCTTCGAGTTCTTCAAGGGGTTCCGTTTGAACCCATGCATTCCATAGATATTAAATTGCTATCTTGGAAAGTTCTATTTTTAGTTGCTATTTCTTCTGCTCGAAGAGTTTCTGAGCTTTCAGCGTTACAATGTGATTCGCCTTATCTTATATTTCATTCTGATAAGGTGGTTTTACGTACCAATCCTGGATTTCTTCCTAAGGTTGTTTCAAATAAGAATATTAATCAGGAAATTGTTGTTCCTTCCTTGTGTCCTAATCTTTCTTCTAAGAAGGAGCGTCTGTTACATAATCCGGATGTGGTCCGTGCCTTGAAGTTTTACTTGCAGGCGACTAAGGATTTCTGCCAATCATCTTCATTATTCATTGTTTATTCTGGAAGGGTCAGAAAGCTACGGCTACCTCTCATTCTTTTTGGCTGAGGAGTATCATTCGCCTGGCATATGAGACTGCTGGACAACAGCCTCCTGAAAGAATTACGGCTCATTCTACTTGGGCTGTGGCTTCCACATGGGCTTTTAAAAACGATGCATCTGTTGAACAGATTTGTAAGGCTGCAACTTGGTCGTCCCTTCATACTTTTTCCAAATTTTACAAATTTGATACTTTTGCTTCTTCTGAGGCTGTTTTTGGGAGAAAAGTTCTTCAAGCAGTGGTGCCTTCCGTTTAGGTCTCTGTCTTGTCCCTCCCTTTCATCCGTGTCCTGTAGCTTTGGTATTGTATCGCACAAGTAAGGATGAAATCTGTGGACTCGTCGTATCTTGTAGAAGAAAAGGAAATTTATGCTTACCTGATAAATTGATTTCTTCTACAGATTATATTTCATTTTATTTTACAACCTTCAGTCACCTCTGCACTTTTTAGCTTTTCCTTTCTCTTCCTAAACCTTCGGTCGAATGACTGGGGGTGGAGGGGAAGGGATGAGCTATATATACAGCTCTGCTCTGGTGCTCTTTGCCGCTTCCTGTTAGCAGGAGGATAATATCCCACAAGTAAGGATGAAATCCGTGGACTCAACGTATCGTAGAAGAAATCAATTTATCAGGTAAGCATAAATTTCCTTTTCTTGCCTTTCTTGGCTTTTTTTTTCTTTAATTACTCAAGGCAAGACTGCTTTTTTTTCTTTAATTACTCAAGGCAAGACTCCTTTTTTTTCTTTAATTACTCAAGGCAAGACTCCTTTTTTTCTTTAATTACTCAAGGCAAGACTCCTTTTTTTTCTTTAATTACTCAAGGCAAGACTCCTTTTTTTTCTTTTTTTACTCAAGGCAAGACTCCTTTGGAAAATATTCAGTGGAGCATTGATCCAGGAGCAGACCTCTCTCAGTACAAAATGGAACTCACTATAGCAGACACAAAGGTAACCACACAGTCTGCTTCGTTTGGTTACATATTTTAATGCAAGATAAAGTGGTGTCCTAGAAAGATAAATTGTTTCTGTTTTATTTTTATTTTTTTATTATTTAATTCAGAATGAAAGCCAAGAAAAGACAGACATGGATGACATGGACTACACTTATGTCAGTGATAGTATGTTATCAAAGATGCAAAACCACAAGCAGATTGAAGACGACAGTCCAAGTAAGAATATACATTATTTTAGTATTCATGTGATGATCGCCCTGTTTAAAGGGACAATTCTTTTGATTTCTATATGGCTTAAATGCAAAGCTTTATGCTTACAAATTGCTGCAAATGTTTTCTTAAAAGCAAACCATTTTACTTTCTGTTCTCTCACCAAATGAAGGTCTCTCGCCCTCTGCAAGATGTAGAAACTTTCTAGAGAGGAAGTGTTCAGTCTCCCTAGACTTCATTTCACATTCTACCTTCTTAGTTGATGTTCTGTGTGCAGCTCTTTTTGATCTATTTATGAGGAAATAGATGGAAATAAGATGTCCAGCTAGATAGTATTTTTATTTCTTCTGTTAAGTGTGATCAGTCCACGGGTCATCATTACTTCTGGGATATTACTCCTCCCCAACAGGAAGTGCAAGAGGATTCACCCAGCAGAGTTGCATATAGCCCCTCCCCTCTACGTCACCCCCAGTCATTCTCTTGCACCCAACGACTAGATAGGATGTGTGAGAGGACTATGGTGATTTTATTTAGTTTTATTTCTTAAATCAAAAGTTTGTTATTTTTTAATAACACCGGAGCGTGTTATTCCTTCTCTGGTAGAGTTTGAAGAAGAATCTACCAGAGTTTTTTACTATGATTTTAGCCGGAGTTGTTAAGATCATGTTGCTGTTTCTCGGCCATCTGAGGAGAGGTAAAAACTTCAGATCAGGGGACAGCGGGCAGTTTATTCTGCAAAGAGGTATGTAGCAGTTTTTATTTTCTAACAATGGAATTGCTGAGAAAATACTGCCATGCCGACATTATATCATGTATGTATATTTTACAATAGGCTTTTTAATGACTCCTATTTATGTTAAACGTTTTTGCTGGAATGTAAAAACGTTTTTATTTTCTGAGGTACTGGGTGAACAAAATGTTTGGGCATTATTTTTCCACTTGGCAGTTATCTAATCATGACAGTTGCTTAATCTCTCTCACTGTTGCGTGTGAGGGGGTGGGACCTTTTTTGGCGCTTTTTGCTACGCATCAAAAATTTCAGTCAAAGCTCGTCGTTTTTTCCTGCATGCTCCGGTTTATCTCTACAGAACCCAGGGAGCGTCAAAGCTAATTTGAGGGAAGTAATCTAACAGAGCTGTAAGATTGTAGTTGACTGTGGTTAAAAACGTTTTTCTTTAACTTTTTATGCCTCAGGGTTAGTTAATTCTTGCTTCTGGATACATTCCTTTGCTACGTTACATTTGTTTTTTACAAAGCTGATTGATTTCATCTGTTATATATACTCAGTGCTTTTCAAGCACAGTTCGTTTTTTCATTGTAATTTTATTGTATAGTATTTCCAAATTGCAAGTTTATTTGCTAGTTTGTTAAACATGTCTGATTCAGAAGATGAGACCTGTACTATTTGTACTAAAGCCAAGGTGGAGCCCAATAGAAATTTATGTACTAACTGTATTGATGCCACATTAAGTAAAAGTCAATCTGTACAAATTGAACAAATTTCACCAAACAACGAGGGGAGAGTTATGCCGACTAACTCGCCTCACGTGACAGTACCTGCATCTCCCGCCCGGGACGTGCGTGATATGGCGACGCCAAGTACATCTGGGCGGCCATTACAAATAACATTACAAGATATGGCTACTGTTATGACTGAGGTTTTAAATAAATTACCAGAACTAAGGGGCAAGCGTGATCACTCTGGGGTGAGAACAGAGTGCGCTGATAATGTTAGAGCCATGTCAGATACTGCGTCACAACTTGCAGAACATGAGGACGGAGAGCTTCATTCTGCAGCTGACGGTTCTGATCCAAACAGATTGGATTCAGATATTTCAAATTTTAAATTTAAGCTGGAAAACCTCCGTGTTTTACTAGGGGAGGTGTTAGCGGCCCTGAATGATTGTAACACAGTTGCAATACCAGAGAAAATGTGTAGGTTGGATAAATATTTTGCTGTACCAACAAGTACTGACGTTTTTCCTATACCTAAGAGACTAACTGAAATTATTACTAAGGAGTGGGATAGACCCGGCGTGCCGTTCTCACCACCTCCGATATTTAGAAAGATGTTTCCGATAGACGCCACCACGCGGGACTTATGGCAAACAGTCCCTAAGGTGGAGGGAGCAGTTTCTACTCTAGCTAAGCGTACCACTATCCCGGTGGAGGATAGCTGTGCCTTTTCAGATCCAATGGATAAAAAATTAGAGGGTTACCTTAAGAAAATGTTTGTTCAACAAGGTTTTATATTACAACCCCTTGCGTGCATTGCGCCGATCACGGCTGCAGCTGCATTCTGGATTGAGTCTCTAGAAGACAATCTTAGTTCAATTACGCTGGACGACATTTCAGACAGGCTTAGAGTACTTAAGCTATCTAATTCATTCATTTCGGAAGCCGTAGTACATTTAATTAAACTTACGGCTAAGAATTCCGGATTCGCCATTCAGGCGCGCAGAGCACTGTGGCTAAAATCCTGGTCAGCTGATGTAACTTCTAAGTCCAAATTACTTAATATTCCTTTCAAGGGACAGACCTTATTTGGGCCTGGTTTGAAAGAAATTATCGCTGACATTACAGGAGGTAAGGGCCACGCCCTACCTCAAGACAAAGCTAAACCTAAGACTAGACAGTCTAATTTTCGTTCCTTTCGGAATTTCAAAGCAGGAGCAGCATCAACTTCCACTACTCCAAAACAAGAAGGATCTGGTGCTCCTTACAGACAAGGCTGGAGACCTAACCAGTCCTGGAACAAAGGCAAGCAGGCCAGGAAACCTGCTGTTGCCACTAAAACAGCATGAATTGAGGGCCCCCGATCCGGGATCGGATCTAGTGGGGGGCAGACTTTCTCTCTTCGCCCAGGCTTGGGCAAGAGATGTCCAGGATCCCTGGGCACTAGAGATAATATCTCAGGGATACCTTCTGGACTTCAAACACTCTCCTCCAAGAGAGAGATTTCATCTGTCAAGGTTGTCGACAGACCAAACAAAGAAAGAAGCGTTTCTGCGCTGCATACAAGAACTTTTGTTAATGGGAGTAATCCATCCAGTTCCACGGTTGGAACAGGGGAAAGGGTTTTACTCAAATCTGTTTGTGGTTCCCAAAAAAGAAGGAACTTTCAGACCAATCCTGGATTTAAAGATCCTAAACAAATTCCTAAGAGTTCCATCATTCAAAATGGAGACTATCCGGACAATTTTACCTATGATCCAAGAGGGTCAGTACATGACCACAGTGGACTTAAAGGATGCTTACCTTCACATACCGATTCACAAAGATCATTACCGGTATCTAAGATTTGCCTTTCTAGACAAACATTACCAGTTTGTTGCTCTTCCATTCGGATTGGCTACAGCTCCAAGAATCTTCACAAAGGTTCTAGGTGCTCTTCTGGCGGTACTAAGACCGCGGGGAATTTCGGTAGCTCCCTACCTAGACGACATTCTGATACAAGCTTCAAGCTTTCAAAATGCCAGGTCTCATACAGAGTTAGTACTGGCATTTCTAAGGTCACATGGATGGAAGGTGAACGAAAAGAAAAGTTCACTCGTTCCACTCACAAGAGTTCCCTTCCTAGGGACTCTTATAGATTCTGTAGAAATGAAGATTTACCTGACAGAAGACAGGTTAATAAGACTTCAAAGTGCTTGCCGCACCCTTCATTCCATTCAACACCCATCGGTGGCTCAATGCATGGAGGTAATCGGCTTAATGGTAGCGGCAATGGACATAGTGCCATTTGCTCGCTTACACCTCAGACCACTGCAATTGTGCATGCTGAGTCAGTGGAATGGGGATTACTCAGACTTGTCCCCTTCTCTGAATCTGGATCAAGAGACCAGAAATTCTCTTCTATGGTGGCTTTCTCGGCCACATCTGTCCAGGGGGATGCCATTCAGCAGACCAGACTGGACAATTGTAACAACAGACGCCAGCCTTCTAGGTTGGGGTGCCGTCTGGAATTCTCTGAAGGCTCAGGGACAATGGAGTCAGGAGGAGAGTCTCCTGCCAATAAACATTCTGGAATTGAGAGCAGTTCTCAATGCCCTTCTAGCCTGGCCCCAGTTGACAACTCGGGAGTTCATCAGGTTTCAGTCGGACAACATCACGACTGTAGCTTACATCAACCATCAGGGAGGAACAAGAAGCTCCCTAGCAATGATGGAAGTATCAAAGATAATTCGCTGGGCAGAGTCTCACTCTTGCCACCTGTCAGCAATCCACATCCCGGGAGTGGAAAACTGGGAAGCGGATTTCTTAAGTCGTCAGACTTTTCATCCGGGGGAGTGGGAACTTCATCCGGAGGTCTTTGCCCAAATACTTCGACGTTGGGGCAAACCAGAGATAGATCTCATGGCGTCTCGACAGAATGCCAAGCTTCCTCGCTACGGGTCCAGATCCAGGGATCCAGGAGCAGTCCTAATAGATGCCCTGACAGCACCTTGGGACTTCAGGATGGCTTATGTGTTTCCACCCTTCCCGATGCTTCCTCGATTGATTGCCAGAATCAAACAAGAGAGAGCACCAGTGATTCTGATAGCACCTGCATGGCCACGCAGGACTTGGTATGCAGACCTGGTGGACATGTCATCCTGTCCACCTTGGTCTCTACCTCTGACTCAGGACCTTCTGATACAGGGTCCTTTCAAACATCAAAATCTAACTTCTCTGAAGCTGACTGCTTGGAAATTGAACGATTGATTTTATCAAAACGTGGGTTTTCTGAGTCAGTTATTGACACCTTAATTCAGGCTAGGAAGCCTGTTACCAGAAAGATTTACCATAAAATATGGCGTAAATACCTATACTGGTGTGAATCCAAAGGTTACTCTTGGAGTAAGGTTAGGATTCCTAGGATATTGTCTTTTCTACAAGAGGGTTTAGAAAAGGGTTTATCTGCTAGTTCATTAAAGGGACAGATCTCAGCTCTGTCTATTCTGTTACACAAACGTCTTTCAGAAGTACCAGACGTTCAGGCTTTTTGTCAGGCTTTAGCAAGGATTAAGCCTGTGTTTAAGACTGTTGCTCCACCATGGAGTTTAAATCTTGTTCTAAACGTTTTACAGGGCGTTCCGTTTGAACCCCTCCATTCCATTGATATAAAGTTGTTATCTTGGAAAGTTCTATTTTTAATGGCTATTTCCTCGGCTCGAAGAGTCTCGGAGTTATCGGCCTTACATTGTGATTCTCCTTATTTGATTTTTCATTCGGATAAGGTAGTTCTGCGTACTAAACCTGGGTTCTTACCCAAGGTAGTCACTAACAGGAATATCAATCAAGAGATTGTTGTTCCTTCTTTGTGTCCAAACCCTTCTTCAAAGAAGGAACGTTTACTTCATAATCTGGACGTAGTTCGTGCCCTAAAATTTTACTTACAGGCAACTAAGGAATTTCGACAAACGTCTTCTCTGTTTGTCGTGTACTCTGGACAGAGGAGAGGTCAAAAGGCTTCGGCAACCTCTCTTTCTTTTTGGCTTCGTAGTATAATACGTTTAGCTTATGAGACTGCTGGACAGCAGCCTCCTGAAAGAATTACAGCCCATTCTACTAGAGCTGTGGCTTCCACTTGGGCCTTCAAGAATGAGGCCTCTGTTGAACAGATTTGCAAGGCTGCAACTTGGTCTTCACTTCATACTTTTTCCAAATTTTACAAATTTGACACATTTGCTTCCTCGGAGGCTATTTTTGGGAGAAAGGTTCTTCAGGCAGTGGTTCCTTCTGTATAAAGAGCCTGCCTATCCCTCCCGTCATCCGTGTACTTTTGCTTTGGTATTGGTATCCCAGAAGTAATGATGACCCGTGGACTGATCACACTTAACAGAAGAAAACATAATTTATGCTTACCTGATAAATTCCTTTCTTCTGTAGTGTGATCAGTCCACGGCCCGCCCTGTTTTTAAGGCAGGTATTTATTTTAATTTATACTCCAGTCACCACTACACCCTTGGTTCCTCCTTTCTCGTTTTTGTCCTTGGTCGAATGACTGGGGGTGACGTAGAGGGGAGGGGCTATATGCAACTCTGCTGGGTGAATCCTCTTGCACTTCCTGTTGGGGAGGAGTAATATCCCAGAAGTAATGATGACCCGTGGACTGATCACACTACAGAAGAAAGGAATTTATCAGGTAAGCATAAATTATGTTTTTTTTACTTTGAGAACTTCTTACTGTGATACCATAACCTTTTCAACTATGTGTATTCTGGATAATAAATTAAATATGCCGGTATATCTCTCTGAGCAAAATGTTTAAAATGCTGGTGCATGGCATATTCCTAAATATGTTTCAGGTGCGCAGGAAAAGCTCTCACTGCAAACATTAATATGTTGTATTAGAAGCATTTTTCTAACACAAGTTTACTGAGAATATACTTTTGTTCAATAGTGCACTGATTTATATTTTAGTTCTGGCTGTAATTCAGTTAAGCCAGTAAAAAGTTTATATTTTGTTTCCTTGTAGATTTGCAGAAATCTCACATAAAGTCTGATGTAGAAGGGTTAGCACTGAGCAGTCAGCAGGGTGCATTTCAAGTTCAGAGAATTAGGAATTGCTTCATTTTCAGAGATAAATTACACAGAAAGGGGGCAAAATAAATAATGCAATTATATTGCAGAGTAGTTTCATTATGTGTAACTAAACATTGTATCTCAAGGTGTTTACTGTCTCTTTAATTCTCCTTAATTTAATACTTTAAATGCTTTATAAACATTAATGTTATTGAAGTGCATGTAGATTTGTGTAGGATGTGTTTTTATCACTATATTGTACAGCTCATCTATATATTATACTTATGGTGTATATAATATTTTCAGCAGCAGAGGATAGCAAACATCAGGACAGCTTTAGTGAGATGTTCGATAAGACAGGATATGGAGAATATGTGTCATGTCTTCAAGAGAAGAGTCCTCCTCAAACTCTTGATTGCGAGGAGGAGGATAACCTGTCTAAGATGAAAAAGAAAGGTGTGAAACATATGAAAGAAAGAGGTTAGCAGTTGTACAAAAGTTAATTGACAGACTGTGTAAAATGAATACTCTCGCTAATTGCTGATTTGTGGAAACAACCAATATTTATTGAACCCTAAAATGAATTTTATAATAATGGGCCCTTTATAACCTCCAAATAAAAAAAATGTTTATTGGTTCTAAAAAGTGTGATTTAATTTTGCGTAACTATATTCCCTTACAGCTTAGATTCATTTTCACAGAAAATTGCATTCTTTATCTGTGTCATGAAAGACAAATGTTGGTCAAGTCCCTTTCATATCATTTAAAATAAATGTACTCCGTATTTATGATGCTAATTAAAACACATAGACAATCAAATCACCACTAAATATCTAATACTCAAAATATATAGGATAATCGTTTAAAGAAACCCTAGTCTAAAATATCATTAACAAGTTCAGGTCATGTCTTTAAATAATTGGCATGCAAATATTCATTCTTTTAAATAGACATTTTTTTTTCCTAAGATATGGTGAGTCCACGACATCATCAATTACTGTTGGGAATATCACTCCTCGCCAGCAGGAGGAGGCAAAGAGCACCACAGCAAAGCTGTTCAGTATCACTTCCCTTCCTACAAACCCCAGTCATTCTCTTTGCCTTTGATGCAAGGAGGAGGTGAAGTTTTGGTGTCTGAAGGAGATTGGATTTATTTCACTTCAATCAAGATTTTATTATTTTGAAAGCCAGAGTAGGTTTGCTCTGATCTTTCTTTTCAAGATTGGGTCTAGCTGTACTCCATGTTAGTCTCTTCAGTAGGGCAGTGGTGGCTTTAAGATGGTTCTTGCTGCGTTTTCCTAACATATTTGCTGCCCTAGTATAGATAGCCAGAGTAGGTTTACTCTGTTTCTTTTTTCTACAGGTCTCTGTGAGGAGTGGCATCCTCTCACACCATGTAAGCCGTCCTCCTGCCAGAAGGCCAGGCTGCAGGTAAGTGCATTTTGCCTTCTAGGGTTTGGAGACTGTGCACCTAATAAATTTGAACTGTAATTGCTGGAACACACAATGTATCCCTTATAAGGATATCTTAAGGCAGGGAGCTGGCACTGCTGCTGTGACATAGAGACTAGGGACTTTACTTTTTATTGAATTTTAAAGTATATCCCTTTATTGTTTGTGGGCTGTTTTTCTAGGTGCTCCTGGATAATTTATACAATTGTGTGCGTTAGTTCAATTGTATTATGTGTGGCTGGTATGGTACATGGTACCTTAATATGAGTAAGACTATGTGTATAATGTCCGTTATCTTTATTCTCATTATGGGCTGTAAGCTGCAACTGCAGAAAGCAGCAACAAGCAAGCACTGAGTTATGACACAGTCGGCATGTGGCTTTTAAGTTAGCATTTTCTTGCAGCTATCCGCCATTCCACCATGGGGGGGGGGGGGGGTTCATATTTTATTTTTCTGAAGCTGTGGCGCGTTTGCTGTGTAAGAGACTTGTCACGTGATCCGCTTTCCGCTTCTAGTCATTAGCGGAGCGGCGGCTTTCTCTGTGCCGCCTTTTTTAGGTTACTCCTTGTGATCTTGGC
The DNA here is from genome assembly GCF_027579735.1 of Bombina bombina. Lineage (NCBI taxonomy): Eukaryota > Metazoa > Chordata > Amphibia > Anura > Bombinatoridae > Bombina > Bombina bombina. Next base: position 843,887,831 of record NC_069503.1, read on the forward strand.
GTACTGGCCGTTTTCATATTGCGGTCTTACAGGGCCAAATTGATATAGCTTTTTCCGGTGACGGGAAGCAGCCTCAAGTCTGACTATGTTATTACTATGATTAGTAATAGACATACGAAGTAGGTTTCAGTCTTTGTAGGTTAAGCTAGCTGTAAATTGGAAATTTGTAATGGCTGGAGAGCTTTTTGCCGTGTTTTCTCTGGAAATATTTCTAATACTAACTTTTTCTGTTGAGAAAAATTCTTGTGTAGCCACAGTTCTTAAAGTGACAGTACAGTAAAGTTCCTTTTATATTAAATATTAAAATTTTAAGATTCTTTAATTTGATAAGACTTTCTTAGAGAGGAATCTGTGTTTTTATGACATGCTTCCTTTAAATTGTTTCCATTTATGCAATTTTTTATTTTATTGATTTAGCTAGATCTCTGGAAATGTAAAGATAGAGGGTTGCCTTTAAGCCCAATGTCTCCCTGGATGTTTCTGTTCAGGCAATACCACGGCTTCTCCTCTAACATTCCAAGCCTCAATGGTGTCACATGCAGGGCCCTGCGGTTCCTCTCAATCTCCTTGATGAGTATATTTGCTTATAGATTTTGCTGTACAGTTATCTTCCGTGGTATCTGTGGCATTATCTGAATTTCCTATATTAAAGAGAAAAGGCAAGAGGAAATTTAGAGAGTCATATAGTAAGGTTTATGTTCCGCATTTTGCTACACAGGTTTCTCTCCTAAGTTGAGGAGGTTTTGCCGGTAGCTTCTGAGGGTGAAATCTCAGATTCGGACAGTATAATTCCTTCATCTGATGCTGAAGCGGTCTCCTTCAGATGTATGCTTGAACACCTTGTGTACTGTTAAAGGAGGTTTTGGCTACTTGGACGACATTGATACCCCTGTCGTTGTCAACCTTTGAAAGTTTTGTGAACTTTATCATTCTATGATGTTCCTTCCTATTAAGGAAGTGTTTCTAGACGTGCCTTGGATATTTTCTCAGCAATAGGAGAAGCTACCTTTCTCCCTGTCTCCCGTCCTTTAAAGGATTTTACTGTCGCTGACTCCATTAAAATGCACAATGCCTTATGTAGAAGGGAGCTTTCCTACTATGACTCAGAGAACTTCAATCCCTATGGAGGGTAGCTACTCCTTTACGGATCCATGGATAAGAAGCTGGAGGTTTTATTGTTCATTTTGAGCAATGCCTTGTCTTTTTGGACTTACTGTGCTAGCCCACCGGGCATTGTGGCTGAGACCTGGTCAGCTGAGCAGCCTACCTGTGGTTAGTGGTACAGCCTAGGCTTTATAGTCTTGCAGGTTCAATATTTTATGTTCCTCCAAATCTACGCATAAGGCTTTTCATTTCAAGGATGGGACCTTGTTTGGACTAGGTCTGGCAGAATTATCCTCTGACTTGAGGGTTTTTCTGCCACATGACAAGAGAATAAGACTAAAGGAAGGTTTTCCTTTTTCTGCAGGGTCAGTCTTGTCTTTTAGAGTCCATTCTAAGATTTCCTCCCAGGGGCAGATTTCTCCTTCTAGAGTATCTGCAATCCAGGTATGACGAGAGGCATTCCTTGATCTGGGTTCAGGACCTTCCTCTCTGGGAGTGATAGTTCCAGACCCAGTCTGGGAACAGGATCTAGGTATTTACCTCAAGTTTCTCAGGTTCTGACCTTCAAAGTAATATCCTTTCTCCTTTTGGTTCAAGAGGGCCTGTTCATAATGAACATAGACCTGAAGGATGTGTATTTATTGTTCCCATTATTCGGGATTGTCTCAAGTTTCTGAGTCTCGTCATCCTAGAAAGTCTTTTTAGGTCTTGGGGTATTGTAAGGGTGCTTTTTTTGGACAATATATGGTTCAGATGTCATCCTTCTTCGAGCAAACTCTCTATCAAGAGATCTTGTCCAACTTTCTTTCCCATGGATGGGAAATGAATCTGGAAAGTAGTTCCCTTATTCCATTTACAAGGATGATTTATTTGGGAACCTTAATAGATTCTCTATCTAGTAGAAGATTTCTATCAAGATCAAATAATCAAGGATTTATTCCTTTTCCTCTCTCTGCAGTCTACTGTCCGGCCAACAGCAATCTCTAGTGGTCCGGTAGATAGATTAGCCATTTTGCAACCAGAAGGTTGGGAGTTTGGATCTACTTGATGGTGTCCCACAATGGCTTAGTGGTAATCTTTGCTGCCTTAAGAGCTGAAGCTCGAGAGTTCAAGTCCAGCTGTGGCTATTTGTTCCTCACAGCGAGTCCCCTTTCACTGATGGGTTACAAATAGCCTCGCATAAATATGGAGAACATTCGAATCTGTCTCAGAGAAAAAAATCTAGATTAGTCGACAAGAGTCTCTCTCCTGTAGTGTTTTTTCCAGGAGTATCTGTCTCAGGGCGCGTGCTTCTGGAGACTTTCCTGGGTGATGTGACCACGGACGCCAACCTGCTGGGCTAGAAAGCATTCTGGGTCTTGTTTAAGATGCAGGAATTACGGACTCGGATGTGTCTGCTCTCCTCTTTAACATTTTGGAGTTGAGAGCGATTTACAATGCTCGGATGGCTTGGCCTCAGTCATCCTTAGCTTGGTTCCAGTCGGACAATATCACCTCAGTGGTTTATATCAACCACCAGGGAGGAACTCTGAGTTCCTTAGCCATGTAGGAGGTGACTTTGATTGTTCTGAGTTGATAATTGAGACCATGATTCAGGCTATTAAGCCTGGTATTAGAAAGATTTACCATAATATATGGCGTCATATCTTTATTGGTGTGAATCCAAGGGCTACTCTTGGAGTAGGGTCAGGATTCCTAGGATTTTGTCCTTTCTCCAGGGAGGTCTGGAAAAGGGTTTTGTCAATCAGTACTCTGAAGGGTCAACTTATGCCTTATCTTTTTTACTACATAAGCATCTGGCGGACGTGCCAGATGTGCAATCTATTTGTCAGGCCTCGGTCTTAATCAGGCCTGAATTTAAGTCTGTTGCTCCTCTTTGGAGCCTTTACCTTATGCTTAAAGTTTTGCAGCAGGCTCTGTTTTAGCCTTTGTATTCCATAGATATTAAATTGTTAGCTTGGAAGGTTTTGTTTCTTATTGCTATCTCTTCTGCTCGGAGAGTCTTGGAACTCTCAACTTGCAGTGTAATTCGCCTTATCTTTCATGCCGATAAGACAGTTCTTCTTTCTTAGTTAGGTTTCATTCCAAATGTTGTTTTGGATATAAATATTTATCAGGAAATTGTTGTTCCTTCTCTATGTCCTTATCCTTCCTCTCATAAGGAACTATTGTCGCACAACTTGGATGTTGTGGGTGCTGTTAAATTCTTTTTGCAGGCTACTAAGGTTTTTCCAATTGTATATAGTAAGCTCTTATCGGCGTATCTATTTATAACTCTGCCCTAAAGATCATAGTCATTTAAATTGAAAATATCATTCATTCATACTTAAACCTTTATTGAAAAAACATAAAGAAAAAAAGAAACTGCACACATACAATAGCTTAAGCTAATTTTAAAAACACTAAAATATGTTGATAGGTGAAATTCCCATATAATTCCTGAAACTCAGTCTAAAAATATTCGTAGTGGTAGTCAGCAGTAACAAAAAGATTATAAATAAAGCCCTTACAATCTGAGGGCTATAATTAAATTTATCCTTATTATTAATTATACTGCTGACTGATATCTGAAAATAGTTTACAAATATGATGGTTTTAACAACATAATTTTAGCAAATTAAAACAGAGGTGATACAAAGCTTCTCCAAGAGGACCCCTGACGCGCGTTTCACAAAAAAAACCTTCCTCAGAGGGGGTGCGAGCCGCCGCTATTGCCGGATATTTATGAATCCGTTAGACCCTCCTCGCAATGTAATTGGATTGTAACATGCCTAAGGATTGGTTATCAAGCATGTCATTGGAATGCATTCACCAATAGAATCATGTTTCCTGTAATTCCTAATGGAACCGTCATAATGAACGTCATGAGAGGGCGTACACCTGTCAAATGACGTATAATGGATTCATTCTATTGGACGATTCTATTTACTTTCTGTCAAGCGGAATTGAACCTGTCACTAGGTGGATGTATGATGGAAGAGCCCACTTGTAAGTTCTAACTCTGCATATAGATTGTCGACTCTGGGTTCCTATTTATATTAACCCGCTCGCACCCCCTCTGAGGAAGGGTTTTTTGTGAAACGTGCGTCAGGGGTCCTCTTGGAGAAGCTTTGTCTCACCTCTGTTTTAATTTGCTAAAATTATGTTGTTAAAACCATCATATTTGTAAACTATTTTCAGATATCAGTCAGCAGTATAATTAATAATAAGGATAAATTTAATTATAGCCCTCGGATTGTAAGGGCTTTATTTATAATCTTTTTGTTACTGCTGACTACCACTACGAATATTTTTAGACTGAGTTTCAGGAATTATATGGGAATTTGACCTATCAACATATTTTAGTGTTTTTAAGATTAGCTTAAGTTATTGTATGTGTGCAGTTTCTTTTTTTCTTTGTTTTTTCAATAAAGGTTTAAGTATGAATGAATATTTTCAATTTAAATGACTATGATCTTTAGGGCAGAGTTATAAATAGATACGCCGATAAGAGCTTACTATATACAATTGTATAATCTATTACAATTACTCTGTTAGTTGTGCCTTGTTCTTTGCTCTTTATCTGTGGCAGGTGACCTATCCTATTATATTAGGATTTATCTTATTTGTAATAATATATTGGTCACCTGTTAATCAATACTCTAGCCCTTCCCCCACCCTCTATCATAATCTACTAAGGATTTTTGCCAGTCTTCTGCGTAAAGGTCAGAAAGCTGCTGCTACTTCTCTTTTTCTCTGGTTGAGAAGTATAATTCGTTTGGCTGATGAGACAGCTGGACAGCAGCCTCCTGAGAGAATTACGGCTCATTTCTCGAGAGCTGTCTTCTCTTCTTGGACTTTCAAAGATAAAGCTTCTGTGGAACAGATTTGCAAGACTGCAACTTGGTCTTCCTTTCTTTCTTTTTTCAAATTTTATAAATTTGACACTTTTGCCTCGGCTAAGGTTTATTTTGTGAGAAAGGTTCTTTAAGTAAGTGGTGGTGCATTCTGTTACCTGTCTTGTCCCTCCCTTATAATCTGTGTCCTCTAGCTTGGGTATTGGTTCCCAACAGTAATTGATGATGCCGTGGACTCACCATATCTTAGGAAAGAAAACAAAATTTATGCTTACCTGATAAATTTCTTTCTTTTCGGATATGGTGAGTCCACGGCCCCGCCCTTTATTTTAAGACGGTTATTTTTAACTAAAACCTCAGGCCCCTCTACACCTTTTATTACTCCTTTTTTTCTCCATTTACCTTCGGTCAGATGACTAGGGTTTATGGGAAGGGAAGTGATACTTAAAGTGAAAGTAAATCAGGATTGACTTTTGAAACAAATAAAGGGGACTTTCATTTATGAAGTATGAGATACTTCATGTAGAAAGCTCCTTTATTTGTTTTAACCGATCAACGTTTTTAGCTTCTACAGCAGCACACTGCTAAATATATTTTTTGCTAAGAGGTGACATTTTCACCACTTAGCAAGTAGCGGTGTGGTAAATCCAGCTCCCATGGGCGCCAAGACGGATTTACCGCACGGCTGTTGGCTAAGAGGTGAAAACGTCACCTCTTAGCAAAAAACATTTTTAGCTGTGGGCTGCTGTAGCAGCTAAAAACGGCGATCGGTTAAAACAAATAAAGGAGCTTTCTACATGAAGCTTCTTATACTTCATGAATGAAAGTCCCCTTTATTTGTTTCAAAAGTCAATCCTAGCGTTTGTAAAACGCTAGGATTTACTTTCACTTTAACAGCTTTGCTGTGGTGCTCTTTGCCTCCTCCTGCTGGCCAGGAATGATATTTCCAACAGTAAATTTTGTTTTTATTATTATTTTTGCAAACTGTAAAGTATTATGTTTAAACATTATGGGAAAAATGTTCTGGCATTAGTAGCAGAAGCAGCAGTTCGTGTACAATCACAACACTTATTTATTTTTGTTGGGGGATTTTTAGAATCTAAAACAATCTTTTTCCATTACTGTAGTAATGATGCAAAGTAAATAAATTAAACCCCTTGTAACTGGACACCTAGACATTTTTATTTAAAAAATAGTTTGGAAACTGTTACATACGCCATAAGCTTAACATAATGGTATTAATAGTTTTAACATTATCTTTTTGAATGAGGAAAAATATTGACTAAACACAAAACTGCAGGCTGTGCAAAATGTCTGGTTTCTTGCAACACTGACTTAAAATAATGTTTTGCAGGTATTGAAGAAAATGCAGAGACGTACCAGAAACAAAAAGCATTTGTGGAGCCGTATTTCCAGAGTGCTGAAAGGTGGTATATTAGCAGACTGTTACTACAGCATGTGCATATGAAACTTGCTTAACAGAATGTATCTGTATGACCTAAGGCCTTATAGTACTAAAGTGTAGGACCCAGATCACATGCATGTCCCCAATAACCCCATTCAGAAATTAAATGTTTGACATGAGGCCCAAATCACTAGACCTTAAATCTGATATAGCACAGGCTATGTTCCAAGTTGTCATACGTCAAATCAGATGTCGTTTAGTGTAGGGTCGATAGTCTTAAAACCACATGTTCTAACGAATAAGAACATGTCATTTTTCAACTATTATGGCCCTTTAAGGTCATTTAAATGTAGTGTGTTGTTTTGTTTTTGTGTCTTTTTACACTTTAGGTGTATGTTCTAAAAGATAGGGTCTAGATAACCCTGCAGTACCAAACGAGGACCACAAAGAGGCAATAAATCCTACCAGCTGCAGGAAATAATGTCAAATTATGTATTATAATTATAGTAAAGTAATAATAGTCTCAGTGACCTTTAATTAATAGCAGCAAGTCTACTTGATTACCAGTTCTTGGATTTTGTACTTCTGTAGTCTTGGATTATGACAAAGTCTAAATTGAATGGAATATATTGAAACCTAACATGTAAGCTCACAGGCCTAGCTTTCCTGTAAACACCTTTGCACGCTGCTTGTTCACAGTTTTAGGAATTTTACCCAGTCTTTAGTGCAGACCTGGGGCGAGATTGCATATGCGGCGCAAGCTTCAGCGTAACTGCTAAAACCCGCGCTGCCGTAATTTCACCTCGCACATCGGGGTATCACATATAAGGCGCCGGCAGTTCATAAAGTGCCGTAAGTCGGATAAACTAGCGATGTCCAGAAATGAGCGTAAATACACATTTCTGGAGTCGCCAGTGACTTGCAGCACTTTAGAAACTGCCGGCGCCTAAGAAAAAAAAATCAAATCTCCCATAAAAGTCTAACCCGCTTTCCAAAATAAACCCGACAAGTAAAAAACCCTATATCCGCAATCCCCCCACATTACAACTAATAATAAATGTATTAACCCCTAAACCGACAACCCCCCATAACGCAATATACCTAATTCAACTATTAACCCCTAATACGCCATTCAGCCACATCACAATCTACCTAGTAAAAGTATTAACCCCTAATCCGCCATTAACCCACATCGCAACAAACATATAAATATATTAACCCCTAATCTGCCAAACCCACACAACACAATAATCCTAATAAAACTATTAACCCCTACTCCGCCAAACCCCCACAACGCAAATAACTAAATTACTAAGCCCCCTAACCTAACACCCCCTAAATTAACCCGATTACCTAAATTAAAAAAAACTAAGTTACAATTAAAATAAAAAAAGCTAACATTACTTAAAAATAAAAAAAAACTTAAGATTACAAAAAATAAAACATTACATAAAATAATAAACCAAATTATCAAAAATAAAACATTAAACCTAATCCCTATGAAAATAAAAAGCCCCCCCCCCCGCCAAAAAAACACCCCCTAATCTAATACTAAACTACCAATAGCCCTTGAAATGGCCTTTTGTAGCATTGTTAATTTCGTTGACTAAAATGAGCATAAATCTAAAGAAATTCTGATGACTAATATACGACTAAAACTAAAATGGAATTTTAGTCAAAAGACTGACTAAAACTAAATCAAAATTTGCTGTCAAAATTAACACTTTATGCAATTTGTTATAATCAATCCATATCTAATTACTTTTCTTTTGTATAAAAAAAAAGCAAGGCTATCTTGCTTTTCAAACCTTTATACCCAAAATAAAAACAGGTTAATAAACCTTTTTCTCCAGGAGTATACAATGAGTTTGGAAGTTCTAGAGCCGTGTTAATTTTGTTGCCGAAAAATGTTCGAATCTGTGAACAATCAATTGATTCTTCCTATAGAAATAAGAATAACCCACGAGTATGGGTTTAAGTTATGCTGTGCCTGTGCTAGATGCAGAAACTTTGTTGGGTTGAGTTACTTGATACTTTTTAAATTATTAACATAGAAGTGTTAACGTTTTTTATATTGGGTAATATGTGCAATGGTGTTACAGCCAAACCGGTTTACAGTTTGTTTCTTTCATGTAATTTTCAAGAATCCATGAGCTAGTGACGTATGGGATATACAATCCTACCAGGAGGGGCAAAGTTTCCCAAACCTCAAAATGCCTATAAATACACCCCTCACCACACCCACAATTCAGTTTTACAAACTTTGCCTCCTATGGAGGTGGTGAAGTAAGTTTGTGCTTGATTTTCTTCTGTGATATGCGCTTCTCAGCATTTTGAAGCCCGATTCTTTTCAGAGTACAGTTAATGTCAGAGGGACGTGAAGGGAGTATCACCTATTGAATTCTTTGGTTTTCCTTGCGGGAAATCTTTTAATAGGTTCTCTGTTATCGGTCGTAGAGATTTATCTCCTACCTCCCTTTTCAGATCGACGATATACTCTCATATTCCATTACCTCTACTGATAACTGTTTCCGTACTGGTTTGGCTATCTGCTATATGTGGATGGGTGTCTTTCGGTAAGTATGTTTTTATTTCTTAAAGACACTCTTAGCTATGGTTTGGCACTTTATGTATTAATGTAAAGTTCTAAATATATGTATTGTACTTATATTTGCCATGAGTCAGGTTTATGTATATTTCCTTTTGCAGACTATCAGTTTCAAAATTGGGAAAAACATATTTAGGAAGTTATTTTCTCCAACATAGGTGTGTCCGGTCCACGGCGTCATCCTTACTTGTGGGATATTCTCTTCCCCAACAGGAAATGGCAAAGAGCCCAGCAAAGCTGGTCACATGATCCCCCCTAGGCTCCGCCTTCCCCAGTCATTCTCTTTGCCGTTGTACAGGCAACATCTCCACGGAGATGGCTTAGAGTTTTTTGGTGTTTAAATGTAGTTTTATTGCTTCAATCAAGAGTTTGTTATTTTAAAATAGTGCTGGTATGTACTATTTACTCTGAAACAGAAAGGAGATGAAGATTTCTTTTTGTAAGAGGAAGATGATTTTAGCAACCGTTACTAAAATCGATGGCTGTTTCCACACAGGACTGTTGAGATGAAGTAACTTCAGTTGGGGGGAACAGTGTGCAGACTTTTACTGCTTGAAGTATGACACATTTCTAACAAGACTTGGTAATGCTGGAAGCTGTCATTTTCCCTATGGGATCCGGTAAGCCATTTTAATAACAATTTATAAAGGGCTTCACAAGGGCTTTAAAGACTGGTAGACATTTTTCTGGGCTAAAACGTTTGTTTTATAAGCTTGTTTAATGGTTTGTTACTCTGAGGAGTTGTTTTTATCTGGGAATTTTGATAATAAAAACGGCAGGCACTGTATTGGACACCTTTTTCACTGGGGGCCTTCTCTAGTCATAGGCAGAGCCTCAGTTTCGCGCCACTAATGCGCAGTTGTTTTTTGGGAATCAAAGCATGCAGATGCATGTGTGAGGAGCTCTGATACACTGAAAAAGCGTGCTGAAGGCGTCATTTGGTATCGTATTCCCCTCTGGGCTTGGTTGGGTCTCAGCAAAGCAGATACCAGGGACTGTATAGGGGTTAAATGTAAAAACGGCTCCGGTTCCGTTATTTTAAGAGTTAAAACTTTCAAATTTGGTGTTCAATACTTTCAAGGCTTTATGACACTGTGGTGAAATTTTGGTGAATTTTGGACAATTCCTTCATACTTTTTCGCATATTCAGTAATAAAGTGTGTTCAGTTTAAAATTTAAAGTGACAGTAACGGTTTTATTTTAAAACGTTTTTTGTACTTTGTTATCAAGTTTATGCCTGTTTAACATGTCTGTACCATCAGATAGACTATGTTCTGTATGTCAGGAAGCCAAAGTTCCTTCTCATTTAAATAGATGTGATGCATGTGATAGTGAAAATGATGCCCAAGATGATTCCTCTAGTGAGGGGAGTAAGCATGGTACTGCATCATCCCCTTATGTGTCTACACCAGTCTTGCCCACACAAGAGGCCCCTAGTACATCTAGTGCGCCTATTCTTCTTACTATGCAACAATTAACGGCTGTAATGGATAATTCTATTAAAAACATTTTAGCCAAAATGCCCACTTATCAGCGAAAGCGCGACTGCTCTGTTTTAGATACTGAAGAGCATGAGGGCGCAGATGATAATGGTTCTGACATGCCCTTACACCAGTCTGAAGGGGCTAGGGAGGTTTTGTCTGAGGGAGAAATTTCAGATTCAGGAAAAATTTCTCAACATGCTGAACCTGATGTTATTACGTTCAAATTTAAATTGGAACATCTCCGCGCTCTGCTTAAGGAGGTGTTATCTACTCTGGATGATTGTGACAATTTGGTCATTCCAGAGAAATTATGTAAGATGGACAAGTTCCTAGAGGTCCCGGTGCCCCCCGAAGCTTTTCCTATACCCAAGCGGGTGGCGGATATTGTAAACAAAGAATGGGAAAGGCCCGGCATACCTTTTGTCCCTCCCCCTATATTTAAGAAATTGTTTCCTATAGTCGACCCCAGAAAGGACTTATGGCAGACAGTCCCTAAGGTCGAGGGGGCGGTCTCTACTTTAAACAAACGCTCTACTATTCCTATAGAAGATAGTTGTGCTTTCAAAGATCCTATGGATAAAAAGTTAGAAGGTTTGCTTAAAAAGATGTTTGTTCAGCAAGGTTACCTTCTACAGCCAATTTCATGCATTGTTCCTGTTACTACAGCAGCGTGTTTCTGGTTTGATGAACTAGAAAAGTCGCTAGATAAAGATACCTCTTATGAGGAGATTATGGACAGAATTCATGCTCTTAAATTGGCTAACTCTTTTACTCTAGACGCTACCCTGCAATTAGCTAGATTAGCGGCGAAAAATTCAGGGTTTGCTATTGTGGCGCGCAGAGCGCTTTGGCTAAAGTCTTGGTCAGCGGATGCGTCATCCAAGAACAAATTGCTTAATATTCCTTTCAAGGGGAAAACGCTGTTTGGCCCTGATTTGAAAGAGATTATTTCAGATATCACTGGGGGAAAGGGCCATGCCCTTCCTCAGGATAGGTCTTTCAAGGCTAAAAATAAACCTAATTTTCGTCCCTTTCGTAGAAACGGACCAGCCTCAAGTTCTACACCCTCTAAGCAAGAGGGTAATACGTCTCAAGCCAAGCCTGCCTGGAGACCAATGCAAGGCTGGAACAAAGGAAAGCAGGCCAAGAAGCCTGCTACTGCTACAAAGACAGCATGAGATGTTGGCCCCCGATCCGGGACCGGATCTGGTGGGGGGCAGACTTTCTCTCTTCGCTCAGGCATGGGCAAGAGATGTTCTGGATCCTTGGGCCCTAGAAATAGTCTCCCAAGGTTATCTTCTGGAATTCAAGGAGCTACCCCAAGGGGAAGGTTCCACAGGTCTCAATTGTCTTCAGACCACATAAAAAAACAGGCATTCTTACATTGTGTAGAAGACCTGTTAAAAATGGGAGTGATTCATCCCGTTCCATTAAAGGAACAAGGGATGGGATTCTACTCCAATCTGTTCATAGTTCCCAAAAAAGAGGGAACATTCAGACCAATCTTGGATCTCAAGATCCTAAACAAATTTCTCAGGGTTCCATCATTCAAAATGGAAACCATTCGAACAATTCTTCCTACCATCCAGGAAGGTCAATTCATGACCACGGTGGATTTAAAGGATGCGTATCTACATATTCCTATCCACAAGGAACATCATCAGTTCCTAAGGTTCGCTTTTCTGGACAAACATTACCAGTTTGTGGCACTTCCATTCGGATTAGCCACTGCCCCAAGAATTTTCACAAAGGTACTAGGGTCCCTTCTAGCGGTGCTAAGACCGAGGGGCATTGCAGTAGTACCTTACTTGGACGACATTCTGATTCAAGCGTCGTCCCTGTCACAAGCAAAGGCTCATACGGACATTGTCCTAGCCTTTCTCAGATCTCACGGGTGGAAAGTGAACGTAGAGAAAAGTTCTCTATCTCCGTCAACAAGAGTCCCCTTCCTGGGAACAATAATAGACTCCTTAGAAATGAGGATTTTTCTGACAGAAGCCAGAAAATCAAAACTTCTAAACTCTTGTCAAGTACTTCATTCTGTTCTTCTTCCTTCCATAGCGCAGTGCATGGAAGTAATAGGTTTGATGGTGGCGGCAATGGACATAGTTCCTTTTGCGCGAATTCATCTAAGACCATTACAACTGTGCATGCTCAGACAGTGGAATGGGGATTATACAGACTTGTCTCCAACGATACAAGTAGATCAGAGGACCAGAGATTCACTCCGTTGGTGGCTGACCCTGGACAACCTGTCACAAGGGATGAGCTTCCGCAGACCAGAGTGGGTCATTGTCACGACCGACGCCAGTCTGGTGGGCTGGGGCGCGGTCTGGGAACCCCTGAAAGCTCAGGGTCTTTGGTCTCGGGAAGAATCTCTGCTACCGATAAACATTCTGGAACTAAGAGCGATATTCAATGCTCTCTAGGCTTGGCCTCAGCTAGCAAAGGCCAAATTCATAAGGTTTCAATCAGACAACATGACGACGGTTGCGTATATCAACCATCAGGGGGGAACAAGGAGTTCCCTGGCGATGGAAGAAGTGACCAAAATAATTCAATGGGCGGAGACTCACTCCTGCCACTTGTCTGCAATCCACATCCCAGGAGTGGACAATTGGGAAGCGGATTTTCTGAGTCGTCAGACATTTCATCCGGGGGAGTGGGAACTCCATCCGGAAATCTTTGCCCACATAACTCAATTATGGGGCATCCCAGACATGGATCTGATGGCGTCTCGCCAGAACTTCAAGGTTCCTTCCTACGGGTCCAGATCCAGGGATCCCAAGGCGGCTCTAGTGGATGCACTAGTAGCACCTTGGACCTTCAACCTAGCTTATGTGTTCCCACCGTTTCCTCTCATTCCCAGGATGGTAGCCAGGATCAAACAGGAGAGGGTATCGGTGATCTTGATAGCTCCTGCGTGGCCACGCAGGACTTGGTATGCAGACCTGGTGAATATGTCATCGGCTCCACCATGGAAGCTACCTCTGAGACAGGACCTTCTTGTTCAAGGTCCGTTCGAACATCCAAATCTGGCCTCACTCCAACTGACTGCTTGGAGATTGAACGCTTGATTTTATCAAAGCGAGGGTTCTCAGATTCTGTCATTGATACTCTGGTTCAGGCTAGAAAGCCTGTAACTAGAAAAATCTACCATAAAATATGGAAAAGATATATCTGTTGGTGTGAATCTAAAGGATTCCCATGGAACAAGATAAAAATTCCTAGGATTCTATCCTTTCTTCAAGAAGGTTTGGAGAAAGGATTATCTGCAAGTTCTTTGAAGGGACAGATTTCTGCTTTATCTGTTTTACTTCACAAAAAGCTGGCGGCTGTGCCAGACGTTCAAGCTTTTGTTCAGGCTCTGGTTAGAATCAAGCCTGTTTACAAAAATTTGACTCCTCCCTGGAGTCTAAATCTAGTTCTTTCAGTTCTTCAGGGGATTCCGTTTGAACCCCTACATTCCGTTGATATAAAGTTATTATCTTGGAAAGTTTTGTTTTTGGTTGCAATTTCTTTTGCAAGAAGAGTTTCAGAGTTATCTGCTCTGCAGTGTTCTCCTCCATATCTGGTGTTCCATGCAGATAAGGTGGTTTTGCGTACTAAACCTGGTTTTCTTCCGAAAGTTGTTTCTAACAAAAATATTAACCAGGAGATTGTCGTGCCTTCTTTGTGTCCTAATCCAGTTTCAAAGAAGGAACGTTTGTTGCACAACTTGGATGTAGTTCGTGTTCTCAAATTTTACTTAGCAGCTACTAAGGATTTCAGACAAACATCTTCTTTGTTTGTTGTTTATTCTGGTAAAAGGAGAGGTCAAAAAGCAACTTCTACCTCTCTCTCTTTCTGGCTTAAAAGCATTATCCGATTGGCTTATGAGACTGCCGGACGGCAGCCTCCTGATAGAATCACAGCTCACTCCACTAGGGCTGTGGCTTCCACTTGGGCCTTCAAGAACGAGGCTTCTGTTGATCAGATATGTAAGGCAGCGACTTGGTCTTCACTGCACACTTTTACCAAATTCTACAAATTTGATACTTTTGCTTCATCTGAGGCTATTTTTGGGAGAAAGGTTTTGCAAGCCGTGGTGCCTTCCATCTAGGCGACCTGATTTGTTCCCTCCCATCATCCGTGTCCTAAAGCTTTGGTATTGGTTCCCACAAGTAAGGATGACGCCGTGGACCGGACACACCTATGTTGGAGAAAACAGAATTTATGCTTACCTGATAAATTACTTTCTCCAACGGTGTGCCCGGCCCACGGCCCGCCCTGGTTTTTAATCAGGTCTGATGATTTATTTTCTCTAACTACAGTCACCACGGTATCATATGATTTCTCCTATGCATATTCCTCCTTTACGTCGGTCGAATGACTGGGGAAGGCGGAGCCTAGGGGGGATCATGTGACCAGCTTTGCTGGGCTCTTTGCCATTTCCTGTTGGGGAAGAGAATATCCCACAAGTAAGGATGACGCCGTGGACCGGACACACCGTTGGAGAAAGTAATTTATCAGGTAAGCATAAATTCTGTTTTTTTTCTTACCTGGGGTATAGTCTTTTCTTCAAAATTGACTGTTTTCAATAATTTTCGCAGGCAAAATTTAGGCTTGCGAGGCCGCAAAATGCTGATATTTATTGCGTCATTCTTGGAGCGATAATTTTTTTGGCGTGAAGGTACGTTCGGTGACGCAAATTTGTTATTTCCGGCGTCTTAGTTGATGCCAGGTTTCCTTGCACAAGGTTGCGTCTGCTATGATGCGAGTTGCGTCATTTCCGGATATTGTTAGCGCCAAAAAAGTTTGTTTTGCGTTGCGCGTCATACTTTGCGCCAAATAATTTTATTATTTAAACCTCACTTCCTATATGCCTCTTGCCTTTTTCTATGCTCAGAGGGCTATGCTGATTGCATTTTTTCCCATTCCTGAAACTGGCATATAAGGAAATTGATCATTTTGCTTTATATGTTGTTGTTTTTTTTTTGTTTTTTTTTATATTTTTATTGAGGTTTACCAAGTGGTACATAGTTAGCAGGTTATAACACATACACGTATACTTCAATACACATACAAGACAAGAAAGTTTTGTGAAATACAATGATGGGGCATGATTATTATAACACTGTAAGTATCATAGCACCATTTCTCACAGCCTTCCCGCTAATAGAAGGGTCACTTTTGAACCCTATTAACCTTTAAATTTGTTATAAGAAGAAGGCATTGGGAAAATAGGGGACCGCTCTTGGGTCCCAATGAGTGGTAGAGACCTCTTTTATATTTATACAGTTGATGCTATCAAAACAAATTGCATATATAACACTAATAGTTTAAAATAATACGAGTAACTATTGTCACAACAAATACTGATATTTTGTCTTATCTGGGAGACATGCAGTTCTGCTATTCAGACACAGAATGAAGCTCTATAACAAACTGGAGCATTAACATGTAGATACAGTCGTGCAGGGGGATATGAAGAGGGACAAAAAGGGAACCTTTAAGATTGTTAACTAACTACTAGGCTTAGTATGAGATAGCTGGCACCAGTCTCTGGGCTTACATTTGCATAATGATGAATAGACACGTTAATATAGCATGCATAAGCACTCTTGCAAACTCCAGCTATTATTAGGGAGTATAGTAGGAGGGACTACCGTCATGTAAGGAGCTAAAGTGATACGGATCCCAGCTATTTAATAAGGTTAAACCCAGAGTAGGCAGCCCACTAACTTCAGATAATCTATGTATGTCTCTGACATGGGGCAAAGCGTGTGGCCCCGGCTACCGCACCTGCTGTTAAACTATGGGGAACCCAGTGAGATACAGTTTGATCGCGAGAGGAGGACTTGCATAAGTATAAACCCATCTCAAGTAGTAAATTATGCAAAACATGAATCAGCTAGTACTATTGTGCAGCGCTCATGAGTAAGACCGTACCCAACAAGTCTGAAATAGTTAAATACACATAATGCACCCTCTCAATTTGACAATTAGGGTAACAACAAAAATGTAATGTATGCACACATTGACAGTCCTCTGAGGTTTTAGGTCCCGTACATAAATTATAGACTTAGGGCTTCAGACTGCAAAGTCATCGTCAAAGGATTCCTCACCCCAAACCCAAGTCACATATCTGGAATATATATGGATACTCAATGTTTCAGACTCGTAGGTCGTCATAAAGAGTTCCAGAAGATATGTGTATGCGTCTCTACAAGTTCCAGCAAATGTCTATTAGAGCCGATTAATGTCAGCTCTGTGTAGCATGGTTTAGTATCCTACCCCGCATCAGCGCTCCAGAATCATCAGCCCACTCCGGTCGCCGACAAGCTGCCAGGAACTATTAGAGGGATCAGCCATGTCCTAGTTCGTAGGTGCCGTAAGGTATCAGATGAAGCTACACACTCATCATGTAAGAGCCGGTCAGCCCTCCCACTTGCTAACTGGAGAAAGTTAAGGCCCAAAAGACGTGACTGCCTCTTCTCAAGCGTGATTCTCCCCTCGGTCTGGGTAGATTTAGCCTCTGCTTCTGAACAGGGTTGCGAAGGATACAAATGCTCCGGATCAAAGACTCTGACAGCTACAGCCGGCGACCCGAATCCATACAGCACACTACTTCCAGCGGAGGTGTAGTAAGTTAATGCAGCGCTCAATCTCTCGCTCTGTAGTGAATTCCTTTGTGTATTTGATAGGATCAAGAGGCTTCTTCTTGTTGGCTTAGAAGGGATCTCTTTTCTGTCAAGGCCCTCATTCCGGTCTCCATTTTTTGTAATAGTAACATGTACAGTCCGGAGCTGAGCAGCACTTGTCGCTTCTAGGAAATCATGTGTGTCCCGACTTATTTGCTCGCCAGTTTGAAGATCGATGTCTGGTGACTTAGTATAGCATGTCGGAGGTATGCGGGCATGGCCCCATTCACATGCCAGATGGTCAGTAATACTTTTAAGTTGTGCTTCCAGTAATCTGGCAAAGATAGCCGTTAGTGATGTATCGCTATTGTCCATTCTGTGTCAATCTGCGTGATACTTTCTCCCACTAAATTAGGGCATTGGCCGTGCAACACTGGCGCGGCAGTTATGAGGACAGATGAGGCCTCAGTGATAAGGGAAGGCCTCAAAGTACAAAGTCCGGTACTGATGGCGCGCAGGCCACACTACAGTCCAAAACCCCTGTTTTTGGGTCAGAGTGCCTTCAGCTAAACTTCTCCACCTATTTAGATGGTCTGTCACCAAGATTACAGTGAGTTTTTAGGTAAAAGTGGTGGATAGCTCAGGAGCTGAAGCTCAGTGCGACCAGCAAGATGGCCGCTGCCCGGAAGTCCCCCTATGTTGTTTTTTTATCTTACATTTGCAAGATCTCTCAATCTGATCCTGTCTCAGAAACCACTGTTGGATTCCTGCTGCCTGATAACAGTTCTACCAAAGATAAGTGTATCTGTTGTAAGTTAGCGGAGATTATATCTCCAGCTGTAGTATGTAACAGTTGTCATGATAAGCTTTTACATGCAGAGAATGTATCCATCAGTACTAGTACAATGCCTGTTGTTCCTTCAACATCTAATGTACATGATATCCCTGTGAATATAAAAGATTTTATTGGTGATGCGATTCAGAAGGCTTTGTCTGCCAAACGTAAACGGTCTTTAAAAACTTCTCATAAAGATAATGAATTTTCAAATGACCGAAAACATACTGAATTATCCTCCTCTGATGAGGATCCATCTGATTTAGAAGATCCTACCTCAGATATTGACACTGACAAATCTGCTTATCTCTTTAAGATGAAGTATATTCGTTCCTTGTTGAAAGAAGTGTTAATTAATTTGGATATTGAGGAAACTAGTCCTCTTGATATTAAAACTAGTAAACGTTTAAATTCTGTTTATAAACCTCCTGTGGTTACTCCAGAGGTTTTCCAGTTCCTGATGCTATTTCTGATATGATTTCAAAGGAATGTAATAGGCCTGGTATTTCTTTTATTCCTTCTTCTAGGTTTAAAAAGTTGTATCCTTTGCCAGCAGCCAGATTGGAGTTTTGGGGAAAAATCCCCAAAGTTGATGTGGCTATTTCTACTCTTGCCAAACGTACTACTATCCCTATGGAAGATAGTACTTCCTTTAAGGATCCTTTAGATAGGAAACTTGAATCTTATCTAAAGAAAGCTTATTTATTTTCTGACTATCATCTCAGGCCTGCAATTTCTTTGGCTGATGTTGCACCTGCATCAACCTTCTGGTTGGAAAGCTTAGCACAACAGGAAACAGATTCAGATTTTTCTAGCATTGTTCACTTGCTTCAACATTCTAATCATTTTATCTGTGATGCTATTTTTGAAATTATCAAAATTAATGTTAAATCTATGTCTTTAGCTATTTTAGCTAGAAGAGCTTTGTGGCTCAAATATTGGAATGTTGACATGGTATCTAAGTCTAGATTGCTATCTCTTCCTTTCTAAGGTAACAATTTATTTGGTTCTCAGTTGGATTCCATTATTTCAACTGAAACTGGGGGGAAGGGAGTTTTTTTTACCTCAGGATAAAAGATCTAAAGCTTCTAATCGTTTTCGTTCTTTTCCACAGAATAAGGAACAGAAACCAAATCATTCCCCCAAGGAATCTGGTTCCAATTGTAAGCTTTCTTCATGTTGGAATAAATCCAAGCATTTTAAGAAACCAAAGCCAGCCCCCAAGTCTGCATTATGGTGCGGCCCTCATTCCAGTTCAGCTGGTGGGGGGCAGATTAAATTTTTTTCCAGAACATTTGGGCAGATTCTGTCCAAAATCGTTGGATTCAGAGCATTGTCTCTCAAGGGTATTGAATAGGATTCAGAATGAGACCTCCTGTGAGAAGATTTTTTTTCTCTCACGCGTTCCAGCAAATCCAGTGAAGGCTCAGGCTTTTCTGAAGTGTGTTTCAGATCTAGAACTTTCAGGGGTAATTATACCAGTTCCGTTTCAGAAACAGGGTCTGGGGTTTTATTCAAATTATTCATTGTCCCAAAGAAAGAAAATTCATTCAGGCCAGTTCTGGATCTGAAAATTTTGAACCGTTTTGTAAGAGTGCCAACTTTCAAAATGGTGACTATTCTGCCTTTTGTTTAGCAAGGTCATTATATGTCCACGATACTTACAGGATGCATATTTTCACATTCCGATTCACCCAGATCACTATCGCTTTCTGATATTCTCTTTTCTAGTCAAGCATTACCAATTTGTCGCTCTTCCATTTGGCCTAGCGACAGCTCCAATAATTTTTTCAAAGGTTCTCCGTGCCCTACTCAGGGTATTGCTGTGTTTCCTTATTTGGACGATATCTTGGTACTAGCTCAGTCTTTACATTCTGCAGAATCTCACACAAATCAACTAGTGTTGTTTCTTCAAAGACATGGTTGGAGGATCAATTTACCAAAAAGTTCCTTTATTCCTCAGACAAGAGTCACCTTTTTAGGTTTCCAGATAGATTCAGTGTCCATGACTCTGTCTCTAATAGACAAGAGACAAATAAAATTGGTTTTAGCTTGTCGGAACCTTCAGTCTCAGTCATTCCCTTCAGTGGCTTTGTGCATGGAAGTTTTAGGTCTCATGACTGCAGTATCGGACGCGATCCCCTTTGCTCGTTTTCATTTGAGACCTCTCCAGCTTTGTATGCTGAATCAATGGTGCAGGGATTATACAAAGATATCACAATTAATATCCTTAAATCCCAATGTTCGACTCTCTCTTACCTGGTGGTTAGACCACCATTTTCTTTCATGTAATTAGCAAGAGTCCATGAGCTAGTGACGTATGGGATATACATTCCTACCAGGAGGGGCAAAGTTTCCCAAACCTCAAAATGCCTATAAATACACCCCTCACCACACCCACAATTCAGTTTTACAAACTTTGCCTCCGATGGAGGTGGTGAAGTTAGTTTGTGCTAGATTCTACGTTGATATGCGCTCCGCAGCAAGTTGGAGCCCGGTTTTCCTCTCAGCTTGCAGTGAATGTCAGAGGGATGTGAGAAGAGTATTGCCTATTTGAATGCAGTGATCTCCTTCTACGGGGTCTATTTCATAGGTTCTCTGTTATCGGTCGTAGAGATTCATCTCTTACCTCCCTTTTCAGATCGACGATATACTCTTATATATACCATTACCTCTGCTGATTCTCGTTTCAGTACTGGTTTGGCTATCTGCTATATGTAGATGAGTGTCCTGGGGTAAGTAAGTCTTATTTTCTGTGACACTCCAAGCTATGGTTGGGCACTTTGTTTATAAAGTTCTAAATATATGTATTCAAACATTTATTGCCTTGACTCAGAATGTTCAACTTTCCTTATTTTCAGACAGTCAGTTTCATATTTGGGATAATGCATTTTTTGATTTATTCATTTTTTCTTACCTTCAAAAATTTGACTCTTCCCGGTGGGCTATTAGGCTCGCGGGGGCTGAAAATGCTTCATTTTATTACGTCATTTTTGGCGCGGACTTTTTTGGCGCAAAATTCTATTTCCGTTTAAGTTACGTCATTTTTTGACGTTATTTCGCGCCAAAAGTGTCGGCGTTCCGGATGTGGCGTCATTTTGGCGCCAAAAGCATTTAGGCGCCAAATAATATGGGCGTCGCTTTAGTCTCCTCAATTATTTCAGTCTCATTTTTTATTGCTTCTGGTTGCTAGAGGCTTGTTCTTGGCATTTTTTCCCATTCCTGAAACTGTCATTTAAGGAATTTGATCAATTTTGCTTTATATGTTGTTTTTTCTCTTACATATTGCAAGATGTCTCACGTTGCATCTGAGTCAGAAGATACTACAGGAAAATCGCTGGCAAGTGCTGAATCTACCAAAGCTAAGTGCATCTGCTGTAAACTTTTGGTAGCCATTTCTCCAGCTGTTGTTTGTATTGCTTGTCATGACAAACTTGTTAAAGCAGATAATATTTCCTTTAGTAAAGTACCATTGCCTGTTGCAGTTCCTTCAACATCTAAGGTGCAGAATGTTCCTGATAATATAAGAGATTTTGTTTCTGATTCCATAAAGAAGGCTATGTCTGTTATTTCTCCTTCTAGTAAACGTAAAAAATCTTTTAAAACTTCTCTCCCTACAGATGAATTTTTAAATGAACATCATCATTCTGATTCTGATGACTCCTCTGGTTCAGAGGATTCTGTCTCTGAGGTTGATGCTGATAAATCTTCATATTTATTTAAAATGGAATTTATTCGTTCTTTACTTAAAGAAGTACTAATTGCTTTGGAAATAGAGGATTCTGGTCCTCCTGATACTAATTCTAAACGTTTGGATAAGGTATTTAAAGCTCCTGTGGTTATTCCAGAAGTTTTTCCTGTTCCTAATGCTATTTCTGCAGTAATTTCCAAAGAATGGGATAAATTGGGTAATTCATTTACTCCTTCTAAACGTTTTAAGCATTTATATCCTGTGCCGTCTGACAGATTGGAATTTTGGGACAAAATCCCTAAAGTTGATGGGGCTATTTCTACCCTTGCTAAACGTACTACTATTCCTACGTCAGATGGTACTTCGTTTAAGGATCCTCTAGATAGGAAAATTGAGTCCTTTCTAAGAAAAGCTTATCTGTGTTCAGGTAATCTTCTTAGACCTGCTATATCTTTGGCTGATGTTGCTGCAGCTTCAACTTTTTGGTTGGAAACTTTAGCGCAACAAGTAACACATCGTGATTCTCATGATATTATTATTCTTCTACAGCATGCTAATAATTTTATCTGTGATGCCATTTTTGATATTATCAGAGTTGATGTCAGGTTTATGTCTCTAGCTATTTTAGCTAGAAGAGCTTTATGGCTTAAAACTTGGAATGCTGATATGGCTTCTAAATCAACTTTACTTTCTATTTCTTTCCAGGGTAACAAATTATTTGGTTCTCAGTTGGATTCCATCATTTCAACTGTTACTGGTGGGAAAGGAACTTTTTTACCACAGGATAAAAAATCTAAAGGTAAAAGTAGGGCTAATAATCGTTTTCGTTCCTTTCGTTTCAACAAAGAACAAAAGCCTGATCCTTCATCCTCAGGAGCAGTTTCAGTTTGGAAACCATCTCCAGTCTGGAATAAATCCAAGCCAGCTAGAAAGGCAAAGCCTGCTTCTAAGTCCACATGAAGGTGCGGCCCTCATTCCAGCTCAGCTGGTAGGGGGCAGGTTACGTTTTTTCAAAGAAATTTGGATCAATTCTGTTCACAATCTTTGGATTCAGAACATTGTTTCGGAAGGGTACAGGATTGGTTTCAAGATGAGACCTCCTGCAAAGAGATTTTTTCTTTCCCGTGTCCCAGTAAATCCAGTAAAAGCTCAAGCGTTTCTGAAATGTGTTTCAGATCTAGAGTTGACTGGAGTAATTATGCCAGTTCCAGTTCCGGAACAGGGGATGGGGTTTTATTCAAATCTCTTCATTGTACCAAAGAAGGAGAACTCCTTCAGACCAGTTCTGGATCTAAAAATATTGAATCGTTATGTACGAATACCAATGTTCAAAATGGTAACTGTAAGGACTATCTTGCCTTTTGTTCAGCAAGGGAATTATATGTCCACAATAGATTTACAGGATGCATATCTGCATATTCCGATTCATCCAGATCATTATCAGTTCCTGAGATTCTCTTTTCTGGACAAGCATTACCAGTTTGTGGCTCTGCCGTTTGGCCTAGCTACAGCTCCAAGAATTTTTACAAAGGTTCTCGGTGCCCTTCTGTCTGTAATCAGAGAACAGGGTATTGTGGTATTTCCTTATTTGGACGATATCTTGGTACTTGCTCAGTCTTTACATTTAGCAGAATCTCATACGAATCGACTTGTGTTGTTTCTTCAAGATCATGGTTGGAGGATCAATTTACCAAAAAGTTCTTTGATTCCTCAGACAAGGGTAACCTTTCTGGGTTTCCAGATGGATTCAGTGTCCATGACTCTGTCTTTAACAGACAAGAGACGTCTAAAATTGATTGCAGCTTGTCGAAACCTTCAGTCACAATCATTCCCTTCGGTAGCCTTATGCATGGAAATTCTAGGTCTTATGACTGCTGCATCGGACGCGATCCCCTTTGCTCGTTTTCACATGCGACCTCTTCAGCTCTGTATGCTGAAGCAATGGTGCAAGGATTACACGAAGATATCTCAAACAATATCTTTAAAACCGATTGTTCGACACTCTCTAACATGGTGGACAGATCACCATCGTTTAATTCAGGGGGCTTCTTTTGTGCTTCCGACCTGGACTGTAATTTCAACAGATGCAAGTCTCACGGGTTGGGGAGCTGTGTGGGGATCTCTGACAGCACAAGGAGTTTGGGAATCTCAGGAGGTGAGATTACCGATCAATATTTTGGAACTCCGTGCAATTTTCAGAGCTCTTCAGTTTTGGCCTCTTCTGAAGAGAGAATCGTTCATTTGTTTTCAGACAGACAATGTCACAACTGTGGCATACATCAATCATCAAGGAGGGACTCACAGTCCTCTGGCTATGAAAGAAGTATCTCGAATTTTGGTTTGGGCGGAATCCAGCTCCTGTCTAATCTCTGCGGTTCATATCCCAGGTATAGACAATTGGGAAGCGGATTATCTCAGTCGCCAAACGTTGCATCCGGGCGAATGGTCTCTTCACCCAGAGGTATTTCTTCAGATTGTTCAAATGTGGGAACTTCCAGAAATAGATCTGATGGCGTCCCATCTAAACAAGAAACTTCCCAGGTATCTGTCCAGATCCCGGGATCCTCAGGTGGAGGCAGTGGATGCATTATCACTTCCTTGGAAGTATCATCCTGCCTATATCTTTCCGCCTCTAGTTCTTCTTCCAAGAGTAATCTCCAAGATTCTGAAGGAATGCTCGTTTGTTCTGCTGGTAGCTCCGGCATGGCCTCACAGGTTTTGGTATGCGGATCTTGTCCGGATGGCCTCTTGCCAACCGTGGACTCTTCCGTTAAGACCAGACCTTCTGTCACAAGGTCCCTTTTTCCATCAGGATCTGAAATCCTTAAATTTAAAGGTATGGAGATTGAACGCTTGATTCTTGGTCAAAGAGGTTTCTCTGACTCTGTCATTAATACTATGTTACAGGCTCGTAAATCTGTATCTCGAGAGATATATTATAGAGTCTGGAAGACTTATATTTCTTGGTGTCTTTCTCATCATTTTTCTTGGCATTCTTTTAGAATACCGAGAATTTTACAGTTTCTTCAGGATGGTTTAGATAAGGGTTTGTCCGCAAGTTCTTTGAAAGGACAAATCTCTGCTCTTTCAGTTCTTTTTCATAGAAAGATTGCTATTCTTCCTGATATTCATTGTTTTGTACAAGCTTTGGTACGTATAAAACCTGTCATTAAGTCAATTTCTCTTCCTTGGAGTTTGAATTTAGTTCTGGGAGCTCTTCAAGCTTCTCCGTTTGAACCTATGCATTCATTGGACATTAAATTACTTTCTTGGAAAGTTTTGTTCCTTTTGGCCATCTCTTCTGCCAGAAGAGTTTCTGAATTATCTGCTCTTTCTTGTGAGTCTCCTTTTCTGATTTTTCATCAGGATAAGGCGGTGTTGCGAACTTCTTTTGAATTTTTACCTAAAGTTGTGAATTCCAACAACATTAGTAGGGAAATTGTGGTTCCTTCATTATGTCCTAATCCTAAGAATTCTAAGGAGAAATCGTTGCATTCTTTGGATGTCGTTAGAGCTTTGAAATATTATGTTGAAGCTACAAAATCTTTCCGTAAGACTTCTAGTCTATTTGTTATCTTTTCCGGTTCTAGAAAAGGCCAGAAAGCTTCTGCCATTTCTTTGGCATCTTGGTTGAAATCTTTAATTCATCTTGCCTATGTTGAGTCGGGTAAAACTCCGCCTCAGAGAATTACGGCTCATTCTACTAGGTCAGTTTCTACTTCCTGGGCGTTTAGGAATGAAGCTTCGGTTGACCAGATCTGCAAAGCAGCAACTTGGTCCTCTTTGCATACTTTTACTAAATTCTACCATTTTGATGTATTTTCTTCTTCTGAAGCAGTTTTTGGTAGAAAAGTACTTCAGGCAGCGGTTTCAGTTTGAATCTTCTGCTTATGTTTTTCGTTAAACTTTATTTTGGGTGTGGATTATTTTCAGCAGGAATTGGCTGTCTTTATTTTATCCCTCCCTCTCTAGTGACTCTTGTGTGGAAAGATCCACATCTTGGGTAGTCATTATCCCATACGTCACTAGCTCATGGACTCTTGCTAATTACATGAAAGAAAACATAATTTATGTAAGAACTTACCTGATAAATTCATTTCTTTCATATTAGCAAGAGTCCATGAGGCCCGCCCTTTTTTTGTGGTGGTTATGATTTTGTATAAAGCACAATTATTCCAATTCCTTATTTTATATGCTTTCGCACTTTTTTATCACCCCACTTCTTGGCTATTCGTTAAACTGAATTGTGGGTGTGGTGAGGGGTGTATTTATAGGCATTTTGAGGTTTGGGAAACTTTGCCCCTCCTGGTAGGAATGTATATCCCATACGTCACTAGCTCATGGACTCTTGCTAATATGAAAGAAATGAATTTATCAGGTAAGTTCTTACATAAATTATGTTGTATAGTTCAAGGGGCCTCCTTTGTTTGTTTGTCCAACCTGGGCTGTAATCGCAACAAATGCAAGTCTTTCAAGTTGGGGAGCTGTCTGGGGATCTCTGACAGCACAAGGAGTTTGGAAATTTCAAGTGGTGAGGTTACCAATCAATATTTTAGAACTCTGTGCTATTTTCAGGGCTCTTCAGGTTTGGCCTCTATTAAAGAGAGAACCATTCACTTGTTTTCAGACAGACAATGTCACAATTGTGGCACATGTTAATCATCAGAGTGGGACTCACAGTCCCCTAGCTATGAAAGAAGTATCTCGGATACCGCCTTGGGCGGAATCCAGCTCTCGTCTAATTTCTGCGGTACATATCCCAGATGTAGACAATTGGGAAGCGGATATTCTCAGCCGTCAAATTTTACATCCGGGGGAGTGGTCACTCCACCCAGATGTGTTTTTTCAGATTGTTTAGATGTGGGGTCTTCGAGAAATAGATCTGATGACTTCCCATCTGAACAAGAAACTTCCAAGGTACCTGTCCAGGTCCAGGGATTCTCAGGTGGAGTCGGTGGATGCGTTAGCAGTTCATTGGTTTTACCAACCTGCTTATATCTTCCAGCCTCTCGTTCTTCTTCCAAAAGTGATCTCCAAGATCATCATGGAACATTTGTTTGTGTTTCTTGGGGGGGCGTGTCTGGACCACTGTCATGGATGCCAGCATTTTATTTGACTGCTAAAGAACGATCCTGAATATCTATTAAATATCGGATATCCATCCTATCTTCTGGGCTTGAAAATAGCACATTACAATGCTTACAACTGACAGCACCTAATGATTATACATATATAAGAAGCACTAACGCAGAAGACGGATCAATTCAGACTGGCAGTGGCCACGCTTATGAAGGCCTCAACACCCTCACTTCTAACGGTATCCTCTAAAGCACCACCACCGATCTAGATGTTAAGGTTGACCATGGAACACAGCAGTGAGGAAAGCTACCTCGATATACAGAAAATACTGGGAGATCTGGCTCAGATGGGGATGACATGCTATACCGGTGCAGGCCGATCTCCATCTGCCCATACATCTGAGATGGCTAATACCCTAGATCGGCAGAAGGATTCTCCGGTACTTACAGAGATGAGATGTGGAGCAGAGCCTGATGCCTCAGAATTGCTTCCCCGGGCAGTGCAGTTCCCACATGCTGCTGTGGCACTCGCTGAGGTGGATGCGATCGGCCCTCGGGTGAGTGACGCAGCAGACCCTCAAGTGGACATACAAGCTGTAAATCCTGATAAAATTTTCAACCGGCCCGTTGGGTCCTTACCTACCACAAGATCTGCCGACCCCTCCTACCGCAGAGGCCCAGCAGACTATAGCCATCTCGTGCAATATTGGAACCTCTGTGACACTGACAATCCAGCCGCATTGGCTACGGAGGTGCGGTTTATCTCATGGGCACTATTACAAAAGGAGCTGGTGTTCCCTTCATCCCTATTCACCTGCCTGGATTAAAGAAGGATTGGGCTGAGGCTACTTGACTTCTGTGGGGAGCCTTCTACTCTTTCTTTATGTGATGACATGGTGCTGGAACTACACCTTTCTTCCTTTATTTCCAAACAATAGCGTCAAACAGTAAAGAGTACTCCCTAGACCCTATACAGCAACTCTGAAACTTCCCTGATCACCTTGCAAAGAATTAAAACTGATGGGACTCACTTTTTCTATGTAAAAAAGAACGATAATCTGCAGGAATTTAATGGCATACCTCCTATCTCCCCATCAAATGTCAATGTATAAAACTCTGTTCCTTAGAACTAAGTTGTAGCCAAGTCTACCTGGAATCTAGGAAAACAGGAGTAGGGTAACAGTGTGTAGCTCACCTGCACAAAATTAGGGGTAGTTTATTACATTTTATGGCAGACAATAGCCATGGTTATAGGCCCACATACTACAATTTTTCCTAACTTGCAGACAATTTATTTGTATGTATTAACTAAGTTTTAACTGTTGTTTTATTATGTTATAACTACATAGGTTTGATATTTGCGTATCACATCTGAACTCTATTCCTAAAATACATAGCCCCATGTTATTTGACCATAATAGTGAAATGCCATATTATCACAAGCACCACAATACATGATCTCACACCTATCTATTAGATATTACACCTCATTCCAGCACACTTCCTTCAGGTTAAACAAAAGACCTAGGACTGATTTGCCTACTTCCCCCCAGTCCTATCTCATTTTGTCCTCATGTTAATGTTAATATAATAACTTTACTACAACTATATGAATATACGGGCTCTGGCTAATGCACTTAGGATTATCTATCTCCTACTAATACATAGAATAGTATAACCCCTAGTTCACTGACCTAGCTCTTGTCATAGTCAAAGTTGCTGGGCTGAAAACAGTATGAAAACAGCTAATAGGGTCCTATAACTATCCCCAGTCTATTTATACTGTATGGTAAGCTAGCTCGCAATGGCCTAGAATAGCCTCCTTTTAAGGTTTAACTGACAACACATTGTGATGGCTCTAGAGCCACTCTTTACGTATTTGACTTAAAGGGTAATGGCCCACCATAGTACTCTAGACGCTATCCTGAATACCCAAATAAGTAGCTAGCTTCCTTATCACTTCCCATCCATTGAGCTTTATATATCTAATTTTAGCCCACACACTCTGGGTTCAACAAAAGACCTAGGAATGATTTACTGAATTCTCCTTAGTTACACTTCCAATTTGCTGGGAGATCTAGTTATCTTGTTTAGCTCTAATATACTACGCAAGCTAATGAACTCTACTACTTGAGCTCATAGAGAATCGAATTATATTTCTTTCATGTAATTAGCAAGAGTCCATGAGCTAGTGAGGTATGGGATATACATTCCTACCAGGAGGGGCAAAGTTTCCCAAACCTCAAAATGCCTATAAATACACCCCTCACCACACCCACAATTCAGTTTTACAAACTTTGCCTCCCATGGAGGTGGTGAAGTAAGTTTGTGCTAGATTCTATGTTGATATGCCCTTCGCAGCAGGCTGGAGCCCGGTTTTCCTCTCAGAGTGCAGTGAATGTCAGAGGGATGTGAAGAGAGTATTGCCTATTTGAATACAATGGTCTTCCTCTAGGGGATCTATTTCATAGGTTCTCTGTTATCGGTCGTAGAGATTTCTTCTCCTACCTCCCTTTTCATATCGACGATATACTCTTATATACCATTACCTCTACTGATTCTCGTTTCAGTACTGGTTTGGCTATCTACTATATGTAGATGAATGTCTTAGGGTAAGTAAGTCTTATTTTATTTATGACACTCTAAGCTATGGTTGGGCACTTTATATGTAAAGCTCTAAATATATGTGTTTAAACTTATATTTGCCATGATTCAGGATAATCAGTATTCCTTCATTCAGACTGTCAGTTTCATTATTTGGGATAATGCATATGAATAATTTTTTTTTTTTTCTTACCTTAAGAATTTTCAATTGACTTTTTTCCCTGCGGGCTGTTAGGCTCGCGGGGCAGAAAATGCTTCAATTTATTGCGTCATTCTTGGCGCAAAATTTTGTCATTTCCGGCGCCATAGTTGACGCCGGAAGTTTGTCCGTGGTTGCGTCATTTTTTGACGTATGTGTGTTACAGACGTTTTTTTGCGCCAAAAAATGTGGGCGTCGTTTTTTACGTCAGAGGATATTGCGTCATACTTGGCGCCAGAAGATATGGGCGTTGTTCTTGGCGCCAAAAAATGTGGGCATCATTCTAGTCTCCACCTTTTTTTCACATTATTTAAGTCTCACTTTTTTATTGCTTCTGGTTGCTAGAGGCTTGTTTATTTTGCATCTTTTCCCATTCCTGAAACTGTCATTTAAGGAATTTGATAATTTTGCTTTATATGTTGTTTTTCTATTACATATTGCAAGATGTCACAACCTGACCCTGGATCAGAATCTACTTCTGGAAAGACGCTGCCTGATGCTGGTTCTACCAAAGTTAAGTGCATCTGTTGTAAACTTTTGGTAACTGTTCCTCCGGCTGTAGTTTGTGTTAGTTGTCATGATAAGCTTTCTAACGCAGATAGTGTCTCCATTAGTAATAATCCTTTACCTGTTGTTTTTCCTTCAACATCTAATGTTCAGGATGTCCCTGTTAATGTAAAAGAATTTGTTTCTAATTCTATTAGGAAGGCTCTGTCTGTTATTCCTCCTTCCAGTAAACGTAAAAGGTCTTTTAAAACTTCTCATATTTCAGATGAGTTTTTAAGTGACCGCCATCATTCTGACTTATCTGTTTCTGATGAGGATCTATCTGGTTCAGAAGATTCTGCTTCAGATATTGACACTGATAAATCTTCATATTTATTTAAGATGGAATTTATTCGTTCTTTACTTAAAGAAGTGTTGATTGCATTAGATATGGAGAATTCTAGTCCTCTTGATACTAAATCTACTAAGCGTTTAAATTCGGTTTTTAAACCTCATGTAGTTATTCCAGAAGTTTTTCCAGTTCCTGATGCTATTTCAGAAGTAATTTCTAGGGAATGGAATAGTCTGGGTACTTAATTTACTCCTTCTCCAAGGTTTAAGAAATTGTACCCTGTGCCATCTGATTAATTTAGAATTTTGGGACAAAATCCCTAAAGTTGATGGGGCTATCTCTTCTCTTGCTAAAAGTACTACTATTCCTACAGCGGATAGTACTTCCTTTAAGGATCCTTTAGATAGGAAGCTTGAATCCTTTCTATGGAGAGCTTATTTATGTTCAGGTAATCTTCTTAGACCTGCTATTTCTTTGGCTGATGTTGCTGCAGCTTCCACTTTCTGGTTGGAAGCTTTAGCGCAACAAGTGTCAGACCATAATGCTTATAGCATTGTTAAACTTCTTCAACATGCAGAATAAGGAACAAAAGCCTGACCCTTCCCCTAAAGGAACGGTTTCCATTTGGAAACCTTCTCCAGTCTGGAATAAATCCAAGCCTTTTAGAAAGTCAAAACCAGCTCCCAAATCCGCATGAAGGTGCGGCCCTCATTCCAGCACAGCTGGTAGGGGGCAAGTTACGATTTTTCAAAGATATTTGGATCAATTCGATTCACAGTCTTTGGATTCAGAACATTGTTTCACAAGGGTACAGAATAGGTTTCAAGGTAAGGCCGCCTGTGAGAAGATTTTTTCTCATGCATTCCAGTAAACCCAGTGAAGGCTCAGGCGTTTCTGAAATGTGTTTCAGACCTAGAGTTGGCTGGGGTAATTGTGCCAGTTCCAGTTCTGGAACGGGGTCTGGGGTTTTACTCAAATCTATTCATTGTACCAAAGAAGGAGAATTCCTTCAGACCGGTTCTGGATCTAAAAATATTGAATCGTTATGTAAGGATACCAACAATCAAAATGGTGACTATAAGGACTATTCTGCCTTTTGTTCAGCAAGGGCATTATATGTCTACAATAGACTTACAGGATGCATATCTTCATATTCCAATTCATCCAGATCACTATCAGTTCCTGAGATTCTCTTTTCTAGACAAGCATTACCAGTTTGTTGCCCTTCCGTTTGGCCTAGCAACAGCTCCAAGGATCTTTTCAAAGGTTCTCGGTGCCCTTCTCTCTCTAATCAGAGAACAGGGTATTGCGGTATTTCCTTATTTGGACAATATCTTGGTACTTGCTCAGTCTTTACATTCTGCAGAATCTCATACGAATCAACTTGTGTTGTTTCTTCAAAGACATGGTTGGAGGATCAATTTACCAAAGAGTTCATTGATTCCTCAGACAAAGGTAACCTTTTTGGGTTTTTTAATAGATTCAGTGTCCATGACTTTGTCTCTAACAGAAAAGAGACGTCTGAAGTTGGTTTCAGCTTGTCGAAACCTTCAGTCACAATTATTCCTTTCGGTAGCTTTGTGCATGGAAATTCTAGGTCTCATGACGGCTGCATCGGACGCGATCCCCTTTGCTCGCTTTCACATGAGACCTCTTCAGCTTTGTATGCTGAACCAGTGGTGCAGGGATTATACAAAGATATCACAATTAATATCCTTAAATCCCAATGTCCGATCTTCTCTGACTTGGTGGTTGAATCACCATCGTCTAATTCAAGGGGCTTCTTTTGTTCGTCCAACCTGGACTGTAATCTCAACAGATGCAAGTCTTTCAGGTTGGGGAGCTGTATGGGTATCTCTGACAGCGCAGGGGGTTTGGGAATTTCAGGAGGCGAAATTACCAATCAACATTTTGGATCTCTGTGCGATTTTCAGAGCTCTTCAGTTCTGGCCTCTTCTGAAGAGAGAATCGTTTATTTGTTTTCAGACAGACAATGTCACAACCGTGGCGTATGTCAATCATCAAGGTGGGACTCACAGTCCACAGGCTATGAAAGAAGTATCTCGGATACTTGTATGGGCGGAATCCAGCTCCTGTCTAATCTCTGAGGTTCATATCCCAGGTGTAGACAATTGGGAAACGGATTATCTCAGTCGCCAGACGTTGCATCCGGGCGAATGGTCTCTTCATCCAGAGGTATTTCTTCAGATTGTTCAAATCTGGGGACTTCCAGAAATAGATCTGATGGCCTCTCATCTAAACAAGAAACTTCCCAGGTATCTGTCCAGATCCAGGGATCCTCAGGCGGAAGCAGTGGACGCGTTGTCGCTTCCTTGGAATTATCAACCTGCTTATATCTTTCCGCCTCTAGTTCTTCCTCCAAAAGTGATTTCCAAAATGCTAATGGAACGTTCGTTTGTATTGCTGGTGGCTCCAGCATGGCCTCACAGGTTTTGGTATGCGGATCTCGTTCAGATGGTAAGTTGCCAACCTTGGACACTTCCGTTAAGGCCAGACCTTCTATCTCAAGGCCCGTTTTTCCATCAGGATCTCAAATCATTAAATTTGAAGGTATGGAGATTGAACGCTTGATTCTTAGTCATAGAGGTTTCTCTGACTCAGTGATTAATACTATGATACAGGCTCGTAAATCTGTGTCTAGAAAAATTTATTATTGAGTCTGGAAGACTTACATTTCTTGGTGTTCTTCTCATAAATTCTCTTGGCATTCTTTTAGAATTCCTAGAATTTTACAGTTTCTTCAGGATGGTTTGGATAAGGGTTTTGTCTGCAAGCTCTTTGAAAGGTCAAATCTCTGCTCTTTCTGTTCTTTTTCACAGAAAGATTGCTAATCATCCTGATATTCATTGTTTTGTACAGGCTTTGGTTCGTATCAAGCCTGTCATTAAATCAATCCCTCCTCCTTGGAGTCTTACTTTGGTTCTGAGGGCTTTACAGGCTCCTCCGTCTGAACCTATGCATTCTCTGGATATTAAATTACTTTCTAGGAAAGTGTTGTTCCTTTTAGCCATCTCTTCTGCTAGAAGAGTTTCTGAGTTATCTGCTCTTTCTTGTGAATCTCCTTTTCTGATATTTCATCAGGATAAGGCAGTGTTGCGGACTTCATTTACATTTTTACCTAAGGTTGTGAATTCTAACAACATTAGTAGAGAAATTGTTGTCCCTTCATTGTGTCCTAATCCTAAGAATTCTCTGGAGAGATCTTTACATTCTTTGGATGTAGTAAGAGCTTTGAAATATTATGTTGAAGCTACTAAAGGTTTTAGAAAGACTTGTAATCTATTTGTTATCTTTTCTGGTTCCAGGAAAGGTCAGAAAGCTTCTGCCATTTCTTTGGCATCTTGGTTAAAATCTTTGATTCATCATGCCTATGTAGAGTCGGGTAAGTCCCCGCCTCAAAGGATTACAGCTCATTCTACTAGGTCAGTTTCTACTTCCTGGGCTTTTAGGAATGAAGCTTCTGTTGATCAAATTTGCAAAGCAGCAACTTGGTCTTTGCATACTTTTACTAAATTATACCATTTTGATGTTTTCTCTTCTTCAGAAGCAGTTTTTGGTAGAAAAGTACTTCAGGCAGCTGTTTCAGTTTGATTCTGCTGCTTATTATTTAATTTTTTTGATTTGGGTTGTGGATTATTTTTTCAGCGGAATTGGCTGTCTTTATTTTATCCCTCCCTCTCTAGTGACTCTTGCGTGGAAGTTCCACATCTTGGGTATCTGCTATCCCATACGTCACTAGTTCATGCCAATTACATGAAAGAAAACATAATTTATGTAAGAACTTACCTGAAAAATTCATTTCTTTCATATTGGCAAGAGTCCATGAGACCCACCCTTTTTATGGTGGTTATGTTTTTTCTTTCATGTAATTAGCAAGAGTCCATGAGCTAGTGACGTATGGGATATACATTCCTACCAGGAGGGGCAAAGTTTCCCAAACCTCAAAATGCCTATAAATACACCCCTCACCACACCCACAAATTAAGTCTGACAGGTTGGGGAGCTGTTTGGGGGTCTCTGACAGCACAAGGGGTTTGGGAAATTTTCAGAGCTCTTCAGTCATGGCCTCTTCTAAAGAGAGAGTCGTTCATTTGTTTTCAGACGGACAATGTCACAACTGTGGCATATGTCAATCATCAAGGAGGGACTCACAGTCCTCTGGCTATGAAAGAAGTATCTCGAATTCTGGTTTGGGCGGAATCCAGCTCCTGTTTAATTTCTGCGGTTCATATCCCAGGTATAGACAATTGGGAAGCGGATTATCTCAGTCACCGAACGTTACATCCGGGCGAATGGTCTCTTCACCCAGAGGTATTTCTTCAGATTGTTCAAATGTGGGGACTTCCAGAAATAGATCTGATGGCTTCTCATCTAAACAAGAAGCTTCCCAGGTATCTGTCCAGATCCAGGGATCCTCAGGCGGAGGCAGTGGATGCATTGTCACTTCCTTGGAAGTATCATCCTGCCTATATCTTTCCACCTCTAGTTCTTCTTCCAAGAGTAATTTCCAAGATTCTAAGGGGTGCTCGTCTGTTCTGCTGGTGGCTCCAGCATGGCCTCACAGGTTTTGGTATGCGGATCTTGTCCGGATGGCCACTTGTCAACCGTGGACTCTTCCGTTAAGACCAGACCTTCTATCACAAGGTCCTTTTTTCCATCAGGATCTCAAATCCTTAAATTTGAAGGTATAGAGATTGAACGCTTAAATTCTCAGTCATAGAGGTTTTTCTGACTCTCTGATTAATACTATGTTACAGGCTCGTAAATCTGTATCTAGGAAGATATATTTCGAGTCTGGAAGGTTTACATTTCTTGGTGTTTTGCTCATCTTTTTTTCTTGGCATTCTTTAGAATTCCTAGAATTTTATCAGTTTCTTCAGGATGGTTTGGATAAAGGTTTGTCTGCAAGTTCCTTGAAGGACAAATCTCTGCTCTTTCTGTTCTTTTTCACAGAAAGATTACTAGTCTTCCTGTTATTCATTGTTTTGTACAAGCTTTGGTTCGTATAAAACCTGTTATTAAGTCAATTTCTCCTCCTTGGAGTTTGAATTTGGTTCTGGGGGCTCTTCAAGCTCCTCCGTTTGAACCTATGCATTCGCTGGACATTAAATTACTTTCTTGGAAAGTTTTGTTTCTTTGGCCATCTCTTCTGCTAGAAGAGTTTCTGAATTATCTGCTCTTTCTTGTGAGTCTCCTTTTCTGATTTTTCATCAGGATAAGGCGGTGTTGCAAACTTCTTTTAAATTCTTACCTAAGGTTGTGAATTCTAACAACATTAGTAGAGAAATTGTGGTTCCTTCATTGTGTCCTAATCCTAAGAATTCTAAGGAAAGATCATTGCATTCTTTGGATGAAGTTAGAGCTTTGAAATTTTATGTTGAAGCTACTAAGAATTTCCGAAAGACTTCTAGTCTCCCGCCTAGGTCAGTTTCTACTTCCTGGGCGTTTAGGAATGAAGCTTCGGTTGATCAGATTTGCAAAGCAGCAACTTGGTCTTCTTTGAGTACTTTTACCAAATTCTACCATTTTGATGTGTTTTCTTCTTCTGAAGCAATTTTTGGTAGAAAAGTTCTTCAGGCAGCTGTTTCAGTTTGATTCTTCTGCTTATAATTTCAGTTTTTTTCATTATAAGATTTAAACTTTATTTGGGTTTGGATTATTTTCAGCGGAATTGGCTGTCTTTATTTTATCCCTCCCTCTCTAGTGACTCTTGCGTGGAAGATCCACATCTTGGGTATTCATTATCCCATACGTCACTAGCTCATGGACTCTTGCTAATTACATGAAAGAAAACATAATTTATGTAAGAACTTACCTGATAAATTCATTTCTTTCATATTAGCAAGAGTCCATGAGGCCCACCCTTTTTGTGGTGGTTATGATTTTTTTTTGTGTAAAGCACAATTATTCCAATTCCTTATTTTTTATGCTTTCGCACTTTTGTCTTATCACCCCACTTCTTGGCTATGCGTTAAACTGATTTGTGGGTGTGGTGAGGGGTGTATTTATAGGCATTTTGAGGTTTAGGAAACTTTGCCCCTCCTGGTAGGAATGTATATCCCATACGTCACTAGCTCATGGACTCTTGCTAATTACATGAAAGAAATGAATTTATAAGGTAAGTTCTTACATAAATTATGTTTTTGTATAAAGCACAATTATATTTCTAGTTCACTTTTTTGATGCTTTTTACTCCTTTTTCTATCACCCCACTACTTGGCTATTCGTTAAACTGAATTGTGGGTGTGGTGAGGGGTGTATTTATAGGCATTTTTAGGTTTGGGAGACTTTGCCCCTCCTGGTAGGATTGTATATCCCATACGTCACTAGCTCATGGACTCTTGCCAATATGAAAGAAACTAAACCCCTTAGATTTTGTCGACTAAAATCTACTGAAGATTTAGTCGACTAAAAGTAGATAAAAACTTAAACAATTCAGATGACTAAAATACAACTAAAAGTAAAATGGCATTTTAGTCAAAAGACTAAAACTAAGACTAAATCGAAATTTGCCTTCAATATTAACAATGTTTTGTAGGGCATTGCCCTAAGTTAAACCGCTCTTTAAAAAATACCCCCCACAATAAAAAAACTAACACCAAAAAAGCCCAAGCTACCCATTGCCCCTAAAGGGGCATTTGTATGGGCATTGCCCTTTAAAGGGCATTCAGCTCTTTTACTGCCCTTAAAAGGGCATTCAGCTCTTTTACTGCCCTTAAAAGGGCATTCAGCTCTTTTTAGAGTGCCCAATAAATCCCTAATCTAAAAATAAAATAAAAAAAATCCTAACTCTAACCCCCAAATAGGTACTCACCGTTCCTGAAGTCCGGCGGAGAAGGTCCTGTTCCAGGCAGTGAAGTCTTCTTCCAATCGGCCGACATCTTCTTCCAAGCGAGGACCACTTCCTTCTTCAACCAGGATCAAGCCGGCGTGGATCGAAGATGAGCGCGGAGCAGGACCGGCGACCGCAGAGTCATGGAGCGTGGAGGATCCTCTTCGTACGATCGTTGCCATACACTGAATAGTGAATTCAAGGTACGCATTTAAATATGGCGTTCCTTGCATTCCTCTTGGCTGATTTGATTCTTCAAATTCAAATCAGCCAATAGGATGAGAGCTACTGATTTGAACAGCTAATAGGATTTCAGTAGCTCATCCTATTGGCTGATTTGAATTTGAAGAATCAAATCAGCCGATAGGTATGCAAGGGACGCCATATTTAAACACGTACCTTGAATTCACTATTCAGTGTAAGGTGGCAATCGTACGAAGAGGATCCTCCACGCTCCATGGTTCCGCGGTCGCCGGTCCTGCTCCACGCTCATCTCCGCTCTGCACCGGCTTGGTCCTGGATGAAGACGGAAGTGGTCCCAGCTTCGAAGAAGACTTCACCGCCTGGAACAGGACCTTCTCTGCCAGACTTCAGGAACAGTGAGTACCTATTTGGTGGTTAGAGTTAGGATTTTTTTTTTTTTTTGGGAGGGGGGTTTAGATTAGGGATTTATTGGGCTGAATGCCCCTTTAAGGGCAGTAAAAGAGCTGAAGGCCCGGGCAATGGGTAGGTTTTTTTATTTTGGTGGGTTGTTGGGTGGTGGGTTTTACTGTTAGAGGGGAGACTTAGTAGTTTTTAAGGTAAAAGAGCTGTTTAACTTAGGGCAGTGTACTACAAAGGGCCCTTTTAAGGGCTATTGGTAGTTTAGTATTAGATTAGGGGGTGTTTTTATTTTGGGTGGACTTTCTCCTGTTAAGTGTGATCAGTCAACGGGTCATCATTACTTCTGGGATATTAACTCCTCCCCAACAGGAAGTGCAAGAGGATCACCCAAGCAGAGCTGCTATATAGCTCCTCCCCTCTACGTCACACCCAGTCATTCTCTTGCACCCAACTAATAGATAGGATGTGTGAGAGGACTGTGGTGATTTTACTTAGTTTTTATGACTTCAATCAAAAGTTTGTTATTTTAAAACAACACCGGAGCTTGTTGTTCATTCTCAGGGGGAATTTGAAGAAGAATCTACCTGAGTTTCTATATGATTTTAACCGGAGTAGTTAAGATCATGTTGCTGTTCTCGGCCATCTGAGGGGTGAGGTATACTTCAGATCAGGGGACAGCGGGCAGGTTCACCTGCAAAGAGGTATGTAGCAGCTTATTATTTTCTGAGAATGGAATTGACTAGAAAATACTGCAAATACCTATATAAAGTAAGTTCAGCCTTAAATGCAGTAGTAGCAACTGGTATCAGGCTGTCATGTATGTATATTTTCATCAGTATTCTGGGGAATGGCATTTCACTGGAATAATACTGTTTACATAAAGCTTTAGCCTATTTTGCAGTGAAAACGACTTGCAGCAGGTTTTTTATGACAATTTATTTGTAATGTTAAACGTTTTTACTGGCATGTGAAATCGTTTGTTTGTCTGAGGTACTGGGTGAAAACTTGTTTGGGCATTAGTTTTATCCACTTGGCGGGCATTTTATTTAATTTATGACAGTTTGCTGATCTCCCTCACTGTTGTGTGTGAGGGGGAGGGGCTTAATTTGGCGCTTCTACTACGCATCAAAAATTCAGTCACAAGTCTGTCCTTCTTCCCTGCATGATCCGGTTCGTCTCTACAGAGCTCAAGGGTCTTCAAAAGTTATTTTGAAGGAGGTAATCACTCACAGCAGACCTGTGAGATTGTGCTTGACTGTGATAAAAAACGTTATATTCTGTACATTTTTTCTGCTATTAAAGGGTTAGTTATCCATTACTATGGGGGCAATCCTTTGCTAAAATTGTAATTTTTACCGGAAAAAATTTGATTTCATAGTTTATCTGTTTTATTGTACTCAACTGTCATATCTTCTGTGCTTCTTAAAGGCACAGTACGTTTTTTTTTCATACTATTTGTAAAGTGAATTGAAAAGTATTTCCAAGTTTGCTGGTTATTTGCTAGTGTGTTAAACATGTCTGACTCAGAGGAATATCTCTGTGCTATATGTGCTAAAGCCAAAGTGGAGCCCAATAGAAATTTATGTACTAATTGTATTGATGCTACTTTAAATAAAAGTCAATCTGTACAAATTGAACAACATTCACCAGACGACGAGAGGAAAGTTATGCCGACTAACTCCCCTCACGTGTCAGTACCTGCATCTCCCGCTCGGGGGGTGCGTGATATTGTAACGCCGGGTACTTCAGGGCGGCCATTACAAATCACATTACAGGACATGGCTAATGTTATGACTGAGGTTTTGTCTAAATTACCAGAACTTAGAGGGAAGCGGGACCACTCTGGGGTGAGAACAGAGTGCGCTGATAATACTAGGGCCATGTCAGATACTGGGTCACAGTATGCGGAACATGAGGACGGAGAGCTTCAATCTGCAGGTGACGGTTCTGATCCCATTAGAGTGGATTCAGACATTTCTAATTTTAAGTTTAAGCTTGAAAACCTCCGCGTACTGCTAGGGGGAGGTATTAGCGGCTCTGAATGATTGTAACACCGTTGCAATTCCAGAGAAATTATGTAGGCTGGATAGATACTATGCGGTACCCAGGCGAGTACTGACGTATTTCCTATACCTAAGAGGCTTACAGAGATAATTACTAAGGAGTGGGATAGGCCCGGTATAACCCTTTTCCCCCCCTCCTGTATTTAGAAAAATGTTTCCAATAGACGCCACCACACAGGGACTTATGGCAGACGATCCCTAAGGTGGAGGGAGCGGTTTTCGACTCTGGCTAAGCGTACCACTATCCCGGTGGAGGATAGCTGTGCTTTTTCTGATCCAATGGATAAAAAATTAGAAGGTTACCTTAAGAAAAATGTTTGTTCAACAAGGTTTTATATTGCAACCCCTTGCATGTATTGCGTCTGTCACGGCCGCTGCAGCCTTTTGGTCCGAGTCCCTGGAAGAGACTCTTGACTCAATAACTATAGAGGAAATTTCAAACAAGCTTAAAACACTTAAGCTAGCTAATTCATTTGTTTCAGACGCCGTCCTGGTCAGCTGATGTTACTTCTAAATCTAAGTTACTCAACATACCTTCAAAGGGCAGACCTTATTCGGGCCCGGTTTGAAAGAAATTATCGCTGACATTACAGGAGGTAAAGACCACGCCCTGCCTCAAGACAGAGCCAAACCTAGGGCTAGACAGTCTAATTTTCGTTCCTTTCGTAATTTCAAGGCAGGAGCAGCATCAACTTCCTCTGCACCAAAGCAGGAAGGAGCTGTTGCTCGCTACAGACAAGGCTGGAGGACCTAACCAGTCCTGGAACAAGGGCAAGCAGGCCAGAAAACCTGCTGCTGCCGCCCCTAAGACAGCATGAATTTGAGGGC
Organism: Bombina bombina; assembly: GCF_027579735.1. Taxonomy (NCBI): domain Eukaryota; kingdom Metazoa; phylum Chordata; class Amphibia; order Anura; family Bombinatoridae; genus Bombina; species Bombina bombina. The sequence goes on from NC_069503.1 coordinate 843,928,483, forward strand.
CCCCGATCCGGAAACGGATCTAGTAGGGGGCAGACTTTCTCTCTTCGCCCAGGCTTGGACAAGAGATGTCCAGGATCCCTGGGCGTTAGAGATCATATCTCAGGGATATCTTCTGGACTTCAAATCCTCTCCCCCAAAAGGGAGATTTCATCTATCAAGGTTGTCGACAAACCAAATAAAGAAAGAGGCGTTTCTACGCTGTGTACAAGACCTGGTACTTATGGGAGTAATCCTTCCGGTTCCGCGGTCAGAACACGGACAGGGGTTTTACTCAAATCTGTTTGTGGTTCCCAAGAAAGAAGGAACCTTCAGACCATCTTAGATTTAAAGATCCTAAACAAATTCTAAGAGTTCCATCGTTCAAAATGGAAACTATTCGGACAATTCTACCCATGATCCAAAAGGGTCAGTACATGACCACAGTGGATTTAAAGGATGCTTACCTTCACATACCGATTCACAGAGATCATTACCGGTATCTAAGGTTTGCCTTTCTAGACAGGCATTACCAGTTTGTAGCTCTTCCATTCGGGTTGGCTACGGCTCCAAGAATCTTCACAAAGGTTCTGGGGGCTCTTCTGGCGGTACTAAGACCGCGAGGAATTTCGGTAGCTCCATACCTAGACGACATTCTGATACAAGCTTCAAGCTTTCAAACTGCCAAGTCTCATACAGAGTTAGTTCTGGCATTTCTAAGATCGCATGGGTGGAAGGTAAACGAAAAGAAGAGTTCTCTCTTTCCACTCACAAGAGTTCCTTTCTTGGGGACTCTTATAGATTCTGTAGAAATGAAGATCTACCTGACAGAAGGACAGGTTAACAAAACTTCAAAACGCTTGCCGTGTCTTCATTCCATTCAACACCCGTCAGTGGCTCAATGCATGGAGGTGATCGCTTAATGGTAGCGGCAATGGACATAGTACCCTTTGCACGCCTACACCTCAGACCGCTGCAATTGTGCATGCTAAGTCATGTGGAAATGGGGATTACTCAGATTTGTCCCCTACTCTGAATCTGGATCAAGAGACCAGAAATTCTCTTCTGTGGTGGCTTTCTCGGCCACATCTGTCCAGGGGGATGCCATTCAGGCAGGCCAGATTGGACATTTGTAACAACAGACGCCAGCCTGTTAGGTTGGGGCGCTGTCTGGAATTCCCTGAAGGCTCAGGGATCATGGACTCAGGAGGAGAGTCTCCTGCCAATAAACATTCTGGAATTGAGAGCATTCTCAATTGCCCTTCTTGCTTGGCCCCAGTTAACAACTCGGGGGTTCATCAGATTTCAGTCGGACAACATCACGACTGTAGCTTACATCAACCATCAAGGAGGGACAAGAAGCTCCCTAGCGATGATGGAAGTATCAAAGTCTCACTCTTGCCACCTATCAGCAATCACATTCCGGGAGTGGAGAACTGGAGGCGGATTTCCTAAGTCGTCAGACTTTTCATCCCGGGGGAGTGGGAACTTCATCCGAAGGTCTTTACCCAAATACTTCGACGTTGGGGCAAACCAGAAATAGATCTCATGGCGTCTCGACAGGAACGCCAAGCTTCCTCGTTACGGGACCGATCCAGGGATCCGGGAGCGGCCCTGGTAGATGCTTTGACAGCACCTTGGACATTCGGGGAGAGCTTAGTGTTTCCACCCTTCCCCAATGCTTCCTCGATTGATTGCCAGGATCAAACAGGAGAAAGCATCAGTGATTCTAATAGCGCCTGCGTGGCCACGCAGGACCTGGTATGCAGATCTAGTGGGACATGTCCTCCTGTCCACCTTGGTCTCTGCCTCTGAGACAGGACCTTCTGGTTCAGGGTCCCTCAAACAGTCAAAATCTATTTCTCTGAAGCTGACTGCCTGGAAATTGAACGCTTGATTTTATCAAACGTGGTTTTTCTGAGTCAGTAATTGATACCTTAGGTACAGGCTAGGGAAGCCTGTTACCAAGAAGATTTACCATAAAAATATGGCGTAAATACCTATATTGGTGCGAATCCAAAGTTACTCTTGGAGTAAGGTTAGGATTCCTAGGATACTGTCTTTTCTACAAGAAGGTTTAGAAAAGGGTTTGTCCCGGCCAGTTCCTTAAAGGGACGATCTCAGCTCTGTCCATTCTGTGTACACAAACGCCTGTCAGAAGTTCCAGACGTTCAGGCTTTTTGCCAGGCCTTGGCCAGGATTAAGCCTGTGTTTAAAACTGTTGCTCCGCCATGGAGTTTAAACCTAGTTCTTAACGTTTTACAGGGAAGTTCCGTTTGAACCCCTTCATTTCCATTGATATAAAAATTGTTATCTTGGAAAGTTCTGTTCTTAATGGCTATTTCCTCGGGCTCGTAGAGTCCTGAGTTATCAGCCTTACATTGTGATTCTCCTTAATCTGATTTTTCACTTCGGATAAGGTAGTTTCTGCGTACTAAACCTGGGTTACATTACCTAAGGTAGTCACTAACAGGAATATCAATCAAGAGATTGTTTGTTCCATCATTGTGTCCAAATCCTTCTTCAAAGAAGGAACGTCTTCTGCACAATCTGGATGTAGGTTCGTGCCCTAAAATTCTATTTACAGGCAACGTAAAGACTTTGACAAAACGTCTTCCTGTTTGTCGTTTATTCTGGTCAGAGGAGAGGTCAAAAAGCTTCTGCTACCATCTCTCTCTTTTTTGGCTTCGTAGCATAATACGGTTAGCCTATGAGACTGCTGGACAGCAGCCTCCTGAAAGGAATTACAGCTCATTCCACTAGAGCTGTGGCTTCCTCTTGGGCCTTTTAAGAATGAGGCCTCTGTTGAACAGATTTGCTAAGGCTGCAACTTGGTCTTTCGCTTCATTCTTTTTACAAATTTTACAAATTTGACACTTTTGCTTTCTTCCGAGGCTATTTTTGGGAGAAAGGTTCTTCACGGCAGTGGTTCCTTCTGGTATAAAGATCCTGCCTGTCCCTCCCGTCATCCGTGTACTTTTGCTTTGGTATTGGTATCCCAGAAGTAATGATGAACCGTGAACTGATCACACTTAACAGGAGAAAACATAATTTATGCTTACCTGATAAATTCCTTTCTCCTGTAGTGTGATCAGTCCACGGCCCGCCCTGTTTTTTATGGCAGGTCTAAATTTTTAAATTATACTCCAGTCACCACTGCACCCTTTAGCTTCTCCTTTCTCGTTGGTTCTTGGTCGAATGACTGGGGTGTGACGTAGAGGGGAGGAGCTATATAGCAGCTCTGCTTGGGTGATCCTCTTGCACTTCCTGTTGGGGAGGAGCTTAATATCCCAGAAGTAATGATGACCCGTGACTGATCACACTACAGGAGAAAGGAATTTATCAGGTAAGCATAAATTATGTTTTTTTATTTTCATAGGGATTAGGTTTAATTTTTATAATTTGGTTTATTATTTTATGTAATGTTAGCTTTTTTATTTTAATTGTAACTTAGTTTTTTTATATTTAGGTAATATGGGGTTAATTTAGGGGGTGTTAGGTTAGGGGGCTTAGTAATTTAATTCGTTATTTGCATTTGGGGGTTTGTTGGGTTAGGGTTTAATAGATTTATTTGGATTATTGCGTTGTGTGGGTTTGGCGGATTAGGGGTTAATAGTTTTATTATGATTATTGGCGTTGTGTGGGTTTGGCGGATTAGGGGTTAATAGATGTAAAAGGTATGTTGCGAAGTGGTGTTAATGGCAGATTAGGGGTTAATAGTTTTAATAGGTACTCTGCGATGTGGGATAAATGGCGGATTAGGGGTTAATACACTATTAAGTTTATTGCGATGTTGGGTTAATGGCGGATTAGGGGTTAAAATTTTAATTAGTTATTGGCGAGGGGGATTGCGGTTGACAGGTAGGATAGATATTGAGCTATGCGTTAGGGTGTTAGTTTATATTTTCAGGCAGTTACGGTGCTCACATTTTCAGCGCAAGGCTTGCTGCACCTGCCTATGTGTGGCAAGGTGAAAATGGAGTACAAGTTCTCTATTTTCGCCACGTAATTCCTTGGCGCTGAATATGTGATACCGATTTGCGACGCGGTTCTATGTTAACTTATAGGAGTAATAATTGTGGGAGACGGGTGAAATATACGCGCCGCATTTTATATGCCGCGCCATATATGTGATACCAAAACCGCGTAAAAAACCGGTATCGCCGGCTTTTGCGGGCGGCGCCGCATATGTAAACCTTGCCCCTTAGTTATGAAGTGTGTTTTATTGCAAGTTATTGCAAGAACTTAAAGCGAGAGAACATAAAAAAACCTAGATAACATCTATGTATTGAAACAATTATTTCTTCTCCCAACTTCTCTATCCATATAGTTATTAGTTAGGTAATTAAAACTGGATGAAAGATGAGGAAACTTACTGTAATATGGGGCTTTCTGGGAAATGGTTTACCTACTCCAATTTATTTATTTTGATTACAATATATGACATATTGTTAATAAATATAAATCTTATTGTAAGTGTATGGCATATATCAATGGTTAAGGCTTAGGTATGAAAGTGATCCTCACTACCCCCAAGAATTAGCTTAAGGACATATTTTCAATATTTTGTCTGATTTATATTTAATTTACCTTCAGGAAAAAAACTGCAGGAGATTTTCCCTCATATTGAGGGTTGTACGCAGTAAGGAAGAAAGAGAGAAAATGCTTGGTCTACTTGCAAAGAATGTGAAATAGTAAGTAATAAAAATGTGACCAATTAAATTGCAAATAAGAGTATATAGTCTTTATTTTTTTTCATACAGGTGTTGAGCGTCCACAATCCATTACTCCTGGGAATTACTCTTCCTCACCATTAGGAGGAGGCAAATGGTTCCCAAACTCCAAGAGCACTATAAAAACCTTTCCCACATCTATGGTAACTAGTCTTGTCTTTCCATCCGCTAGAGGTAGGTGAAGGATTGAAGGTGCTCCAGATGTTTTGCTATGAGAAGGGTTCCCAGATTAAGTTGATGCACATTTTCTACCTCAGAGTGCTGCTGATTGACGAAGGGATGTATTTGGGAGTATTTGGGTAGTGGCACAATTCCATCTTATGGGAGTTAGTCACAAGGTGTTGCAGGGACCTGTCCTTTGCCTCCTCCTGACATCAGTATACTCTTTCCATATCCTCTGCTGATGTGTTTCAGTATTGGTTTAGCTTTCTACTGGATCTCTGCTTATTTTCAGTAGATAGGTGCCTATGGGCAAGTACATTTTCCTTCTATTGGCAGTGAAGGTCCACAAGAACATTCATAACCTATAAAAAATACTATTCCAGGCCATCAGGAGGAGGCAAAGTCACCCCAAACAAGACTATAAATATCCCTCCCACTTCCCCTACCCTCCAGTAGTTATTTGCCTCGTATCTTGGAGGTAGGCAGAGAGTGGTACTCTGTAAAAAGAAGAAATTAAGTTTAACATGGATGGTCTTGTACCTGCACTATAATGCGTATTCTGAGCACATTTCTATCCCCTTTTGATAGGCATTAATTTGCTGTAAACCCAGCCATAATCGTATAAAGCTGAGGGGACTGCGCCTTGGCGCGTTAACACACAGGTCAATGATGAGCATTATGTCCTATCTTGGGCTTTTTTAATACCCAGTCATGGTCACACTTTGGTGATCATTAGATGACCGCGCTTGTTCGCAGATTCCCGGTCACTTAAATTGACATGGTGCAGGCTGCCCACTAATGGGCTAATGAGCGTACTACAGACCCCAGGCTATGTTTTGATACAGACAGCAGAGGTGGGTGGTGTAGCTGTTTCCCGCCGTAGGCGGGATCCACTGAGCAATAGTCCTGTGGGAGAGTGGTAGCAACGCAGCTCAGATGGACCAAAGGTGGTAAGATGCCCTAAACAGGGTTTACAAGGGGGCAGTCATTTGGTGCTTTGGGACCCAGGTACCTCGCTGTGCTGTTCACGTTTATTTATTTTCTCATACAATGGATGACTCAATAGCTAATAAAGAGTCTGGAGGAATCTTCCTCGTTTAATTCCATTAACAATAGTAAATGTATGTTTTGCAACTAATTACTGTGAACCCTCTGGCACAACTCTGCAATTGTTGCCTTACATAGTACTGACATCTTGTTTAGGGAGGCCCAATCGATCAGACGACCGAAGAGAGCTCCCTCGTGCCTGGCCAAGAGTGTGGCGCAGAGAGTGGTTCAGTCCGGCTGGAGTGGACCTTCTAACCGATGACCTTATGGCCCACAATTTAGGGGGGCTGTGTCTGGTGCCCTGAGTGCTAGACAGGTATCAGGGAAGAGGGAGAAGAGGAAGTTAAACATTGCTTTCCAACAAGTAGCCCCGGTGCGGAGGACACAACCAATAGTTTTTGGAGCAACCTTCTGATGACAAACCCTTAGATCTGAAGGGGAGCTTCCTTCCTCTTTACCCTTCTGACGGAAAGTCAGAAGAAATATTCCAGTAAGGGGATGATTAGGCTCAAGGTGGAGCAGCTTAGAGCTCCTGTTGAAGAGGGTTCTATCTACACTTGGAGGTTCCAGCGGTTAAGCCGTCTGAGGAACAGATTTTGAGACGTAAAATTGGTGTTTAGACCTAGGCCTAGTGCCTCCGGACGTTTTTCCTGTACCCCCGTTATTGCTGAAATCTTCCTCTAAGGAGTGGAAATACCAGGATGTCCCTCCTTTTGCCTTTTTCTTTGCGTTTTAGAGATTATTCCCCATATCCTAATACCCACACGGAAGTTTGGAAACAGTGTCCCTAAAGGCGATGGCGCTATAGCCACATTGACCAATTGTACTATACTATCCTGCTTGAGGACAGCACTTCCTTTAAGGATCCCTTTAGATAGAAAGCTTGAGGGACATCTCCAGTCTGGCGCCCTGTTTTATCATATTAGTGGGGAATAGCTGGCTGTCACAGGGGCAGCCAAGTTTTGGTGGTGAATCTTTAGTGGATCTGGTTACTGTGGAAACTCCCATGGAGGAGATCCAGGATCATATTCAATCCCTACGGTTCATGCATGCCTTAATACAGGAATGCCATTCTGCAAATTATTGCATTAACGCTAAGAATTCTAGCTTTGCAGTTCTGGCTAGCAGGGGCCATGTGGCTTAAGCCGTGGTCAGCGGATAAAGTCTCTTTATTTTTGTCTTTAAGGGCAAGGTCCCTGTTTGGTCCGGATCTGGACTCCATCATGGCCACAGTCACGTTTGGAAAGGGAGGCTTTCCTATCTCAGGATAAGAAATCTAAGCCTAAGAACCATTTGACAGGATTTTGCACTCCTTTTGTCCGAACAGGGGATAAAAGAGCACGGAAGAACCAGATCCATACGGAATCTTTCCATGATGACCTGGAAGTCCCACCCAAAAGGGGAATAAAAAATAAGCAGCATGATGGGATCGCCATCGACATGGGACCAGGTCGTGTTGGGGTGCAGACTTTCTCTGTTTCAGATGGAATGGGTGTAAGTCCGTGCAAGGACCCATGGGTGTTGGAACGATTATTATACCGTGGGATACAAGAATAAGATATTTGGTCTCATCCCCCAAGGGACTGCTTTTTGCTTTCAAGGGTCTTAGGAAACCTGAAAAACAGAGCCGCTCTGATCCGCTCAGCATGGACCACCCTCCTTGCCATGTGGGCGTAGTAGTTCCAGTTCCACTATCAGAAAGAGGAAAAGGGTTTCTACTCCAATCTCTTTGTGGTTCCCAAGAAAGAGGGCACATTCGCCCCTATTTTGGACTTTGAAGGGGACTCAACAAATTCGTAAAGATTCCCACCTTCAAGATGGAAACGATAAGGTCCATCCTTCCCCTATACAGGAGGGGTCAGTTCATGTCCACAATAGACCTAAAGGACGCGTTTCCTTTAACATCCCAATCCACAAAGATCATCACCGTTTCCTACGATTCTCCTTCCTAGAACGGCACTATCAGGTTTGTTGCGCTTCCATTCAGATTGGCTATGGAAACCAGAGTGTTCACCAAGGGGCTAGTAGCTCTGCTAGCCGTGGTTTGTCTGCAGGGGGATTGCAGTGGCCCCCTTATCTGACAACATTCTTGTTCAGGGCTTCAATCTTTACCATTGGCTCAAGAACCACTAGAGTAAATTTTCTGGGAATGATCATAGACTCTGTCAGTATGTGGCATTTACCTTACAGATCAGCGAGGTAGAAGCTTCAGAAGGGGTGTTGCTTGCTGTAGTCCAATGCCTATCCTTTGGTAGCACAAAGCATGCAAGTTGTAGGTGTCATGGTTGCGTCATCAGATACAATACTGTTTGCTCACTTTCATCTGAGAGTCCCTACAGTTGTGTAGTGCTCAGACAATGGAATATAGATCAATTCAGATTGTCGCAGGTCATCTATCTGGACGCCCAGATGAGAGGGAGTCTTGCCTGGTGGGAATCCCCAACTCCAATTCTTATAGGGATGAGCTTCTGTTGCCCCTCCTGGATAATAAATTACCAGAGACGGGAGTCTGTAAGGCTGGGATGCGGTGTGGGTTTCTCTCAGAACTAAAGGAACCTGGTGCCAGGAGGACTATTTACAATTCTATCTAAACCGCAATTGGGTTATGCCCATGTATATCCAATTCCCATCACCATGACATCATCATGACAGTGTCCTACATCAACCATCAGGGAGGCACACATAGCTCTCTGGCATTGCAGGAGGTGGTCTTGAATCTTGCTGTGGGCAGAGAGAAATCAATGCCAAGTTTCAGCTATCCACATCACAGGTGTGGATAATTTGGGAAGCAGATTTCCTGTGCAGGCAGACTCATCCACTGGAAATAACTTGCAAGATGGGGTAGTTTTAGACATAGATCTGATGGCTTCCCGCTTCAATGCCAAGCTCCCCGAAGTAAAGGATCAAGGTCCAGGGATCACTCAGGCGGAGGCAGTGGACGCTCTACGCAGTCCTGTTGGATCTTCAAACTGGTTTATTTCCGTTTCCCACCGATTGTCTATCTTTGCCTCAAGTGGTTGCCTGGGATCAAGCAGGAGAGAATAACAACTATTCTGATAGCCCCTGCGTGGCCACGCAAGAACTTTGGTACGCAGACCTGGTGAACATGTCGTCTGCTCATCTTTGGCGGGTTACCTCTTTGTCAGGATCTGCTGACTCAAGGGACCGTTCCTTTACCAAAGCCTAAATACTCTTAGGGCTGACTGCCTGAAGTTGAAACGGTCAATTTTGGCTCAGAGATGCTTCTCTGACAGTATTATTGATACACTTATTAAGGCTCGGCAAGCCAGTTTACCAGACGCATCTACTATAAGGTCTGGAGGATTTATTCTACACTGGTGCGACCAGTGAGGTTTTTTCTTGGCGTAGAGTGAAGACTCCACTATTCTTCATTTCTCCTCCAGGAAGAAAGGCCTGTCAGACAGTTTTATCAAGGGTCAGAACTCTGCCCTTTCTTTTCTGTTTTCCAAGGAAGCTTTCTATCTGCCAGATGTTCAAGAGCTCTTGTTCAGGCTCTAGTCTGAATTTAGACCTGTTTTGAAACCTGTTGCTCCCCCGTGGAGCCTAAAATTTAGTTCCTACGGTTCTTCAAAGAGCTCCGTTTGAGCCTCTGCATCTGTTGATATTACGTTATTTACTTGGAATGTTGTCTTCCTTTTTGGCTGTTTCCTCTGCTCGCAGAGTCCCAAAGCTTTCGACTTTGATGTGTGATCCTCCGTATCTGTGGATCCATCAGGATGAGGCTGTGTTGAGGACTCAACCAGGCTTTATACCTAAGGTGGCGAATACTCATAACATCAATCAGGAGATTGTAGTTCCTTCACTTTGTCCTAATCCGTCGTCCTCTAAGGAGAGACTGTTACACTATTTGGATGTGGTCAGAGCTCAGAGTTCTACCTTCACCCTACTAAGGATTTTGTCAATCTTCTTCCCTATTCATCCTGTATATTGGCAAGGCGCAAGGGGCAAAAGGCCTTAGGCTGTTTCTATTTCCTTTTCGTTGAGAAAATCTTCATCAGTACAACCTACAGGGTAGCAGGGTCAACAGCCCCCTTTGAGAATCGAGGTGCATTCTGCATGTGCGGTGGTCTACTACTTGGCTGCTTCAAGAATAAGCTTCAGTTGAGTAGATTTGCAAGGCTGTAATGTGGTCTTTATTGCACACTTCACGAAGTCCTACAAATTAGATTTTTATTTTTTTGCTTCAGCGGAGGCATCCTTTGGGAGAAAGGGCTATACAAAGGTTTTGGTGCCTAGGACTGCCTCCCCTTCTTTTTTTTCGCCAGGGACATTCGTGAACTCCACAACTTGGGTATTGGTTTCCCATAGGTTATGAATGTTCTCGTGGACTCTCACTGCCAATAGAAGGAAAATAAAATATATGCTTACCTGAATAAATTCATTTCATTCTTGGCAGTGAAGAGTCCATGACCCTGCCCAAATGCTACGTGTAGTGGCGGCAGTTTGTTTTTGCACCTCTGTACCCCTCTTCACTTTTCCTTATCCTCAGTTGAAATTACTGGAGGGGTAGGGGAAGTAGGAGGGGATATTTTATAAGTCTTGTTTGGGAGTGTCTCTGTGCCTCATCCTTGGTGGCCAGCAATAGTATTTACCATAGGTTATGAATGTTCTCGTGGGACCCTTACTGGCAAGAATTAAATTAATTTATCAGATAAGCTATACATTTTATTTTTTTGTGTTTATAGGGCACTCTTTAGTGTTTTTGAATGTATATTTGGTTTATTTATTTGGCTCCTTTTATTTTTTTTTATTTTTTTAAAGGTTATATCCCTTTAAATTTTTACGCAGGTTTTTTTTACCTGTTGTTTGTAACACGCGTTTTTAAAAAAAAAAAATTTGTGCGTTGGGATTGCTCACGTCATATTATCAGCTTTTGCACATGTCAGCCTGATCAGACTAGCACACGTCATCTGTTTGGGTTATTGCAGGTCAGCTATTCAAGGTAGCTCATATTGTTTTTTTTGTGTTTGTTAGTTTTTTGGAGTGCTATTCTTTTTTTTCCTTCATCTTTTTGCACACATTTTATTTTCTGTTTCAGGATGTATTCAAGGTGGGTTTCTTAGTACACTTGCGTTATTTCATTTTTTTAATTATTTTTTTAATGTCGGATTAGTGCTCCTTGGCCTGTATTTATTTATTTATTGCTTCTGTCTAAAAGGGGAAAGTCTTTCCCTTTCTTTAAGATCTTTTTTTAAGGGGATATAGCCATATAATTGTGCATTCTATTTGTTTATAGTTTCCACTATCATGGCCCTTTCTATTTCTGTCCTTAAATCCTCCTTTAGAATGACCTTTGAACACTTTACTCCCAATGTTAAAGGGATGTTAAATAGTGCTCCTTCAGTAAAACAAATTAAATCAAAGTAAACCTAAAAAGAAGCATATAAAGCTAGATTACAAGTGGATTTTACCTCCCCTGCTCCTTTTATTGGCTGACCTCCGACCCACTGAGGTCTTCCTCCTAGCTGTGCATCGCATGGGATCAGTGAGACTAAGGAAGCACTTAAACAGCCATTACCTAAAATTATTAATTCCTTAGCAAGTTTCTTCTCCCTGGACCTCAGCAATCACCCTAGTTACAGGACATAGACTATTCCACATACCAGAACGAGAGGTGATAAGTGTAGCAGTGGACATTGGACTTAACCCCTTCACAATATACCTTCATCCCCCTGACGGAAAAGTTCACACAGTCTGATGTTTTTAACAGATGCTTTTATCCATTTATCTCTTGTGAGTAGCCCATCGTGTGGGGCAAATAAATTCTGTTTTTTTACACTACACTTGAATTTGTTTTGCGCTTCTCTCCTTTGTTCGTTTTTAGACTTTTGTGTGTTGGGAATCACCGTTGGAGAAGCAGCATATTCGAGTTGAAGAAGACATTTTCTGTTCTGTGACTTTCACATCCCTCGGGATCCTAATATTGGAAACGTTTAGAGAACTTTGCTGAACAATATATACATGTCCTGAGGCCCTTGACTATTTTATATTTCAACTCTGAGGTACTCTACATCATTGATGTTTGATATTTCAAACAGACTTTCATTTTAGTATATCTTTCTAATAGAGTGTGTGTGTGTGTGTGTACAAGATATAGCTAATCCGTTTATGTCAGCAGCGCAATTTTTTTTCTTTTCTCTTGTTTGTATAGATCTTTGCTAGATTACAAGTGGTGAGCACAAATAATGGTCGCAAGGGTTTGCGCTCCGTTTCAATTGAGCTCATATTACAAGTTTGCGATTTACAATTAGAATCCTTACTACCGCGATCTCAGAGGCTGTGGTTAACTGTTTTTTTCGAAAATAAAAAGTGTCACAAAACACATCAAAAATAGATTACTAAGTACACCTTACACTCATAGTAACACTGTCTAATAAAAATTATTTTAAAAAAATATTGCAAACAAAAGATCTTGGGTGTTAGGGAAAAAAGGCTGCCAAAGGATTTTAACATTGAGATACATACAGATTACATGTCTAAACATGTGTGTGTATGTACGTACATATACAGTGTGTGTGTATGTGTGTATATATATATATGTGTGTGTGTGTATATATATATAAATATATATAATGGTTGTAATATATTTGTGTTATTTACAGACATATATACACATATAAAAACATTAATATCTATATACATATATAGACATATATATATGTCTCTCCCAAGGGGAGATTTCTTCTTTCACGATTGTCTGTAGACCAGATAAAAAGAGAGGGCGTTCTTACGTTGTGTAAAAGACCTCTCTACTATGGGAGTAATTCGCCCCGTTCCAATACTTGGAACAGGGGCAGCGGTTTTTACTCAAATCTTTTCGTGGTCCCCAAAAAGGAGGGCACGTCAACCTATTTTAGGATCTAAAAAGTCTAAACAAGTTTCTCAGTGTCCCATCCTTCAAGATGGAGACTATTCGAGACAATTCTGCCATTGATCCAGGAGAGGGGCAATATATGACTAACCGTGACTTGAAGGATGCATATCTTCATATTCCTATCCACAAGGATCATCAACCAGTTCTAAGGTTATGCCTTCCTGGACAAACATATTTCAGTTCGTGGCGCTTTCCCTTCGGGTTGGCCACAGCACCCAGATCTTCACGAAGGTTCTAGGGTCCCTTCTGGCGGTTTCTCAGGCCGCGGGGTATTGCAGTGGCGCCTTATCTAGACAATATTCTGATCCAGGTGTCGGTCTTAAACCATCTGACAAAGTCTCATACAGACATGGTTTCTGTCCTTTCTGAGGACTCACCGGGTGGAAGGTGAATCTAGAAAAGAGTTAATTAATTCCACAGACCAGGGTTCCCTTCCTGGGAACTCCAATAGATTCCATATCCATGAAAATTTTCTTGACAGAGGTCAGAAAGTTAAAAATTCTGAATACATGCCGAGCCCTTCAGTCCAATCCTCGGACATCAGTGGCTCGGTGCATGGAGGTAATTGGATTGATGGTGGCGGCAATGGACATCATTCCTGTTTGCTCATTTTCATCTCAGACCGCTACACACTGAACATGCTCAGGCAGTGGAATGGAGATTATGCAAATTTGTCTCCTCAGATAGATCTGGATCAGGAGACAAGTGACTCTCTCTTCTTTGGTGGTTGTCCCCGGATCATCTGTCCCAAGGGACGTGCTTCCGCAGACCCTCATGGGTGATAGTGACAACGGACGCCAGCCTTCTAGGTTGGGGTGCAGGCTGGAATTCCCTGAAGGCTCAGGGTGTGTGGGACTCGGTCAGAGTCTCTTCTTCCAATCAATATTCTGGAATTGAGAGCAATATTTAATGCGCTTCAGGCTTGGCTTCAGTTGACTTCGGCCAAATTCATCCGTTTTCAGTCAGACAATATCACGACTGTGGCTTACATCAATCATCAGGGGGGGAACAAGAAGTTCCTTAGCGATGACAGGAGTATCCAAGATAATTCAATGGGCGGGAGGCTCACTCTTGTTATCTGTCAGCAATATACATCCCAGGAGTGGACAACTGGGAAGCGGACTTTTTGAGCAGACAGACGTTTCCATCCAGGGGAGTGGGAACTCATTCCGGAGGTCTTTGCCACCCTGATTCTCAGATGGGGCAGACCGGAATTGGATCTGATGGCGTCTCGTCAGAATGCCAAGCTCCCAAGATATAAGGATTCAGGTCAAGGGATCCTCAGGCCGAACTGATCGTCAACCGGTCGTTCAACCTAGCTTATGTGCTTCCACTGTTTGCTCTTCTTCCCCGGGTGATTGCTCGGATCAAACAGGAGAGGGCTTCAGTAATTCTAATCGCGCCTGCGTGGCCTCGCAGGACTTGGTATGCCGATCTAGTGGACATGTCCTCTCTGCCGCCGTGGAGGCTTCCATTGAGGCAGGACCTTCTCATTCAAGGACCCTTCCAACACCCAAATATAGTTTCTCTGCAACTGACTGCTTGGAGATTGAACGCTTGATTTTATCTAAGCTGGGGGTTCTCTGATTCGGTCATTGATACTTTGATTCAGGCACGTAAGCCTGTTACTAGAAAGATCTACCATAAAATATGGCGTAAATATCTTTATTGGTGCGAATCCAAAGGCTACTCAAGGAGTAGAGTTAGGATTCCCAGGATTCTTTCTTTTCTCCAAGAAGGAGTGGAGAAAGGTTATCAGCGCGTTCCTTAAAGGGGACAAATCTCTGCTTTGTCAATTTTGCTACACAAACGTTTGGCAGATGTTCCAGACGTTTCAGTTCTTTTTGTCAGGCTCTAACCAGAATCAAGCCTGTGTTTAGACCAATTGCACCACCACTGGAGTTTGAATTTAGTTTCTTAATGTTCTCCAAGGGGTTCCATTTGAACCCATGCATTCCATAGATATTAAGTTGTTATCTTGGAAAGTTTTTATTTTGGTTTCTATTTCTTCTGCTCGTAGAGTTTCTGAGTTTTCAGCGTTACAGTGTGACTCGCTTTATCTTATCTTACATTCTGATAAGGTGGTTTTACATACCAAACCTGGTTTCCTTCCTAAGGTTGTTTCTAATAAGAATATTAATCAGGAAATTGTGGTTGCTTCATTATGTCCTAATCCTTCTTCTAAGAAGGAGCGTCTGTTGCATAACTTGGACGTGGTCCGTGCCCTGAAGTTTTACTTGCAGGCGACTAAAGAATTTCGTCGATCATCTTCATTATTTGTTGTTTTTTCTGGAAAGCGTAGGGGTCAGAAAGCTATGGCTACCTCTCTTTCTTTTTGGCTAATGAGTATCATCCGTCTGGCATATGAGACTGCTGGACAGCAGCCTCCTGAAAGAATTATGGCTCATTCTACTAGGGCTGTGGCTTCCTCCATGGGCATTTAAAAACGATGCTTCTGTTGAACAGATTTGCAAAGCTGCAACTTGGTCGTCTCTTCACACTTTTTTTCCAAATTTTACAAATTTGATACTTTTGCTTCTTCTGAGGGACTGGTTTTGGGGAGAAAGGTTCTTCAAGGCAGTGGTGCCTTCCGTTTAGATTCCAGTCTTGTCCATCCTTTCATCCGTGTCCTATAGCTTTGGTATTGTATCCCATAAGTAAGGATGAAATCCGTGGACTCGTCTTATCTTGTAAAAGAAAAGGAAATTTATGCTTACCTGATAAATTTATTACTTTTACGATATGACGAGTCCACGGCCCACCCTGTCATTTCTAAAAATAGGTATTTATTTTTGTTAAAACTTCAGTCACCTCTGCACCTTTGGCTTTTTCCTTTCTCTTCCTAAACTTCGGTCGAATGACTGGAGGGAGAGGGGAAGGAGGAGCTATATATACAGCTCTGCTGTGGTGCTCTTTGCCACTTCCTGCTAACAGGAGGCATAATACCATAAGTAAGGATGAAATCCGTTGGACCTCGTCATATCGTAAAAAACATAAATTTATCAGGTAAGCATAACTTTCCTTTTTTTTTTTTTTTTTTTTGTTGATTAAATTTATTGTTTGATGTTTTTTGCAGCCTTTAGTAATATATATATATATATATATATATAGTTTTTTGAAAGAGATTGTATTCTTTATGTCTCGACTCATTCCTCGTCGGACTTCTCTGCTTAGGTAATTGTTTCCCAGGAGTATGGATTGTGGACTCTCACCACCTATATGAGAGAAAAAACACAAAGTATGCTTATCTGATAAATTGATTTCTTTCATGGTGGTGGAGTCCACGATACCCCACCCCTGTTATTTTTTTCTGGTGGTAGTTTTAGTATTTTTTGTATCTCTTTTCTCCCCTTCTCCTTATATGCTGTCATTTTCTTTTTCCTACCTCTCTTTTTGCTTGGCTATACTTCAGACTAGTGACCATAGAGGTGGAGGTGCTCTTGGAGTTTGGGATCTTTGCTGCCTCCTACTGGTAATTTCCAGGAGTAATTGATCGTGGACTCTCACAACCATGAAAGAAATTAATTTATCAGGTAAGCATAAATTGTGTTTTAAAAAATTTGTTAATCTTAAAGGGATAGGAAACCCAAACATTTTCTTTTGTGATATAGACGGAGCATACCATTTAAAAAAAAAAAAAAATTACTTCTATTATCAAATTTGCTTCGTTCCCATGGTATTCTTTGTTAAAAGAGATACCTAAGTAGGTGTCTGGAGCACTACATGACAGGAGATAGTGCTGCCATCTAGTGCTTTTGCAAATGGATATTCTTACAAAACTGCTGCTATATAGTGATCCAGAATATAGCAGACTCCTGAGCTTATGTCCTTGCTTTTCAACAAAAGATGCAAAGAAAACAAAGAAACATTAATAATAGAAGTAAATTAGAAAGTTGTTTAAAATCACATGCTCTATCTGAATTATGAAAGAACAATTTCGGGGTTTATATCCCTTTAATCTCTGTTTTTATTTACAAAAAAATAACCCTGTGGCATCCATTGCATGTGCCTATCAAATCATTTTATTCATCATTTTAGAATTCTTATTTTTCATCCATTACCAGACAAGGCTGAGATTGTCCAGTTCTCAAAAAAATAGTGGTTTTCACAGCGCCTATCCTGTGTCCTATTAGCTCCCCAGAAAACAAGACACCTAATATATCTTGGAAGAAGTTATAGTTAAATTGTGAGGTCTGAGGATCGCCTCGAATTGGGCAAAGGACAACTACGTCGCTACGATACAAACAAATTTATTAATCACAGACAGTGGATGGTCTAATATCGGTTAGTTAAAAATAGCCGGTTAAAATAAATAAAACAATGTCACATATGTATCATATATAAAATAGAGTTAAAACCGGATAAAAATCACATAAAAAATAAAAATACAAATACATGGATCCATGTTACATAAAAAATCAATACATAACACCAATGTACAATGACTTTAAAAATTATGTAAATATAGCACTTGTAAAGCAGACTTGGTAGTCCTAATAGGCCAATAGTGTGGTTTTGTGAAAGAGTGGTGTAGTTCCATTAAATGTCTTGTGGGTAAAATATTCCAGAAATTCCTAGTCCTTGGAGATTGATAGGGACAGTTGTATTTCCTAGATAGAGTCTCTCCTATGATTATAAGTGTCTGTGTGACTTAATCCAAAAAAAGGAAAAATAATAATGATGTAAAAATGTGTCCACGGTGATGTAGAAATCAGTGATAAAAATTAGGAACCAAAAAATTATGAATTAAAAAAATTAAAAATACATACTGATGTGCCAATAAAAACTGTGAAAAAATGAAAAAAAAATATGAAGAACTCCAAATGTGTGCTGAGGTTACTTTAACAGTGAGGTTCTGTCAAAATCAGTGAATCCTGTGTTTTCTAACAGTTAATCCAAAAATATGGCGTAATACAAAGTTTATCCAAGAGAAATTCAAAACAATCCAAAAAGTCAAAGTAAGTGAGAAGATTAAGGTTGATATAGACAAAAATAGAGCATGAATTCCAGTGTACCTGTGGAAAACAAACACAAAATAGTGCATAACGCTAAAAAAATTCTTATGTACAATTGAAATAAGGCTTACCATACAATAGCCAACGCGTTTCGGCCCTTCCCTGGGCCTTTCTCAAGACTGTAGTATGGTAAGTGTTGATAAGCCTCCTTAAATAGTGTTTGTGATTCAGCCTAATTGGCGCTATTTTCGCGCCAAAAAGTAAGGCTTTTAACCCGGAAGTGGTAACTGCCACTCTTTTATTATTCTCATACATTATTCCTAGTTTTTTCTTCAAATATAAATGTTTACAATTATAGTATCATTGTTCCTAGTGTTTTCTAACTTCAATGTCCTAAGAGAGTATTGTTTAATCTCTTAAACCCTACTATTTTTGTATTAGCGAAAACCGGAAGTGTGATGCATTAGTATCACTTCCGGTTTCGGGTGAGCTTTCATTGTCCGATCACGTTTGCTTCTTTAACTAATTAGGTTAATTTACCTTATGCCTGCAATGTACTCTCCCTTCCCTCTTGATAGAGGGTAGTTTGTGCCATGATTTCATTTGATGCAGTGATGTAATTCAATTCGCCGCTTGTTTTGTTTGTTTACGTCGGACCGGAAGTGACGTCACTTCCGGTCACGCGATTTTGTTTACCAATATGAAAGGTAAAAATCCCTGCTTAATGGGATGTGTATTGGTTCGCAGACCCAATATGTGGAGTCTATTCCCTTGGCTGATCTGAGATATAAATATTGTAGGAAGGGACATACTAAATAGCTTAAAATAAGTATATACGGATTGGATATAAAAAAGAGAACATAAGTTTAAACAGATATGGGGTTGTTAAAAACAGTGTAAGTAATATGTAAAATCCTAAAGACATATAATTATAGATGTACACTAAAAAATGTTTAAAAATCTATAGATCGAAGCCTCTGGATCTTAGTTCGTATATACAGTAGTGTAGATCTTACATCCATATTATAAGGTGTATGCCATAATTTTTGGAGGTATGAGAGATCACTGTTCTAAATTTATGTGCCTCTATTATGGAGGCAGCAAAGCAGCCTTAGGAGACTTGGTGAGCATACAGAGAGGGTTGAGAGAGTCCACTATGGTAATACCAAATTGGGAATAGAGATATTGGTGGTATAGTTCTTGTTTACATCCTAGAGATTTTGTTATGTAGAGAGATGTATTCTTAAAAACGATATGATAAAGAGATTTAAGTTAGAAGGAATCTCTATAGATATGTGCTTTAAGGGATTCAACAGCTGCTACCTACCCCTTAGGTGGATGCTTATGATGGTAAAACATTAGGGACTACAATTATCAGAATGATTTGGAACACAGGGGACTGAGGATGCGGAGTTAAAACTTCTAAATAATCTGGGTGTTTTCTCTACTGCTGTGGTTCACAGTTCTAGGTCTAAGACTCACTTGTCTGTTACGCTAGTATGAAAATACATGCTAATAAAAGATATAAGTGTTACTCAGATAAACATCATAGATTACTAACAATAGTCTAACAATGTAAACTAATGTAGAATACCTGTGTACTCAGAGCGTAGTTACTTCAGATTAAATAAGTGTGATAGGTCCTCTTTATTGTTCAGCCCCCTTGGATATAAACAATCTAGATTAAAGATCCATTTGGATTCCTCTACAAGTAGTCTTTTCTCTTGGTTACCCCCTCTCCAACTGGGGGTTACTAATTGTATTCCACAATACTTAAAATCTTTCTTTTTACCCAGATGCTGTGTAGTAAAATGTCTATACAATGGGGTCTCCATATTTTTATGTTTAATTTGTAGCAGATGTTCCCTAATTCGATCTTTAAGGGGTCTTGAGGTCTGTCCTATATATTGCAGACCACAACTGCATTGAATCAAATATATGACTCCTGTATTGCTACATCTTATGTGATCTCTTATGGGATATTCTATTTTGGAATTGTGTGATGTAAACTTCTTAGTCTTCATGCCTCTTTCACATGCTTTACAGCTCGGGCATGGATAGAATCCTATAATGTCTCTCCCATATATATCTCTTGTTTTCATCCTGGGGGTTCTTGGTACACTAGGTGAAAGTATGCTCTTCAAATTGTTCAATTTTCGATAAATAAAATTCGGTGTTTCTGGTAGTCTCTCACCCAGTATGTCATCATCCTTCAAAATCGGCCAGTGTTTTCTTATTAATTTTTTCAATAATATGTCTGTTTGCACTATATCCTTGTGATAAAGGGGATGTTGAGTATGCCATCTTCCAACTCCCTTTTCTCCAACATTGGTGTGTCGGTCCACGGCGTCATCCATTACTTGTGGGATATTCTCCTCCCCCACAGGGAAAGGCAAGGCGAGCACACAGCAAGAGCTGTCCATATAGTCCCTCCCAGGCTCCGCCCCCCCCCAGTCATTCTCCTTGCCGCTCTGAACAAGTAGCATCTCCTCGGGGATGGTGAGGAGTTTGTGGTGTTTAGTTGTAGTTTTTTTATTCTTCTATCAAGAGTTTGTTATTTTAAAATAGTGCTGGTATGTACTATTTACTCTGAAACAGAAAGAGATGAAGAGTTCTGTTTAAAAGAGGTGTATGATTTTAGCAGCAGTAACTAAAATCAATTGCTGTTTCCCACACAGGACTGTTGAGATGAGAGAACTTCAGTTGGGGGGGAACAGTTTGCAGACTTTTCTGCTCAAGGTATGACTAGCCATTTTTCTAACAAGACTGTGTAATGCTGGAAGGCTGTCATTTTTCCCTCATGGGGATCGGTAAGCCATTTTCTTAGTCAAAAATCAAACAGAATAAAGGGCTTATTATGGGCTATAAACTGGTAGACACTTTTAGGGGCTAAATCGATTGCTTTATTTAAGTATTATATGCAGTTTGAAGTTGAATTTCACACTTTTATAACATTGGGGAACGTTTTTAGCACCAGGCACTTGTTAAGACACCTTCCCAGTCAGGAAGGGCCTTTCTCTGTAGTAGGCAGAGCCTCATTTTCGCGCCATTATTGCACAGTTACTTTTGAGTACAGTACATGCAGCTGCATGTGTGAGGGTCTGGAATCCACTAAAAACGTTCTTAGAAGGCTTCATTTGGTATCTTATACCCCCCTGGGATTGGTGAAGTCGCAGCAAAGGCTGTGGCTGGGACTGTAAGGGGGTTAAAATTGTAAACGGCTCCGGTTTCAACATTTTAAGGGTTAACAGCTTGAAAATTGGGGTGCAATACTTTGAATGTATTAAGACACTTTGGTGAAAATTTGGTAAAGATTGGATAATTCCTTCATAGTTTTTCACATATTCAGTAATAAAGTGTGCCCTGTTTAACATTTAAAGAGACAGTAACGGTTTTGTTTTAAAACGGTTTTTGTGCTTTATTAACCAGTTTAAGCCTGTTTAACATGTCTGTACCTTCAGATAGATCATGTTCTGTATGTATGGTAGCCAATGTGGTTCCCCCTTCAAATATGTGTGATAATTGTGCCATAGCGTCCAAACAAAGTAAGGACAGTACTGTCACAAATTGTAAAGTTGCCCAGGATGATTCCTCAGATGAAGGAAGTAGACATAGTTCTACATCATCTCCTTCTGTGTCTATACCAGTTATGCCCGCGCAGGCGACCCCTAGTACTTCTAGCGCGCCTATGCTTGTTACTATGCAGCGATTGACGGCAGTAATGGATAACTCCATAGCTAATATTTTATCCAAAATGCCAGCATTTCAGAGAAAGCGCGATTGCTCTGTTTTAAACACTGTAGAGCAGGAGGGCGCTGATGATAATTTTTCTGTCATACCCTCACACCAATCTGAAGTGGCAGTGAGGGAGGGTTTGTCAGATGGGGAAATTTCTGAAAGGAAGAATTTCTCAGCAGGCAGAACCTGATGTTGTGACATTTAAATTAGAGCATCTCCGCGCATTACTTAAGGAGGTGCTATCTACTCTGGATGATTGTGACAATCTGGTCATCCCAGAAAAATTGTGCAAGATGGACAAGTTCCTTGAGGTCCCGGTGCACCCTGATGTTTTTCCGATACCTAAACGGGTGGCGGACATAGTGTATAAGGAGTGGGAGAAGCCAGGCATACCTTTTGTCCCTCCTCCTATATTTAAGAAATTGTTCCCTATGGTCGACCCCAGGAAGGACACATGGCAAACAGTCCCTAAGGTCGAGGGGGGCGGTTTCTACTCTAGCCAAGCGCATGACCATTCCTATTGAGGACAATTGTGCTTTCAAAGATCCTATGGATAAAAAATTGGAGGGTTTGCTTAAAAGATTTTTGTACAGCAAGGTTAACCTCCTTCAACCTATTTCGTGCATTATTCCTGTCACTACAGCGGCGTGGTTCTGGTTCGAGGAACTGGAAAAGTCGCTCAGTAGGGAGACTCTGTATGAGGAAGTCATGGACAGAATTCACGCACTTAAGTTAGCTAATTCCTTTATTTTGGACGCCGTTTTGCAGTTAGCGAGGTTAGCGGCTAAAAATTCAGGGTTTACAATTGTGGCGCGCAGAGCGCTCTGGCTAAAGTCTTGGTCGGCGGATGTATCTTCCAAGACAAAATTGCTTAATATCCCTTTCAAGGGTAAGACCCTTTTTGGGCCAGAATTGAAAGAGATTATTTCAGACATCTCTGGGGGAAAGGGCCATGCCCTCCCACAAGATAAACCTTTCAAGGCTAAGAATAAGTCCAATTTTCGTTCCTTTCGCAATTTCAGGAACGGACCGGCTTCCAACTCGGCAGCCTCTAGACAAGAGGGTAACGCTTCTCAGACTAAACCAGCTTGGAAATCAATGCAAGGCTGGAACAAGGGTAAACAGGCCAAGAAGCCTGCTGCTGCTACCAAAACAGCATGAAGGGGTAGCCCCCGATCCGGGACCGGATCTTGTAGGGGGCAGACTCTCTCTCTTTGCTCAGCTTGGGCAAGAGATGTTTAGATCCCTGGGCACTAGAAATAGTCTCTCAGGGTTTTTCTTCTGGAATTCAAGGAACTACCCTCAAGGGGAAGGTTCCACATGTCTCACTTATCTTCAAACCAAATAAAGAGACAGGCATTCTTACATTGTGTAGAAGACCTGTTAAAGATTGGAGTGATACACCCAGTTCCAACTGTGGAAAAAGGTCAGGGGTTTTACTCAAATCTGTTTGTAGTTCCCAAAAAAGAGGGAACTTTCAGACCAATTCTGGATTTCAAAATTCTAAACAAATTTCTCAGAGTTCCATCGTTCAAAATGGAAACTATTCGAACAATTTTACCTACAATCCAGGAGGGTCAATTTATGACTACCGTGGATTTAAAGGATGCGTATCTACATATTCCTATCCACAAAGATCATCCAAGGATTTTCACAAAGGTGCTAGGGTCCCTTCTAGCGGTTCTAAGACCAAGGGGTATTGCAGTGGCACCTTATCTGGACGACATTCTAATCCAAACGTCGTCTCGTTCCAAAGCAAAGGCTCATACAGACATTGTTCTAGCCTTTCTCAGATTTCACGGGTGGAAGGTTAACGTAGAAAAGAGTTCCCTGTCTCCGTCGACAAGAGTTCCCTTCTTGGGAACGATAATAGATTCTTTAAAAATGAATATCTTCCTGACAAAGGTCAGAAAGTCAAAGCTCTAATCGCTTGTCAAGTTCTTCACTCTATTCTGCAGCCTTCCATAGCTCAGTGCATGGAAGTAGTAGGGTTGATTGTTGCAGCAATGGACATAGTTCCTTTTGCTCGAATTCATCTAAGACCATTACAACTGTGCATGCTCAAGCAGTGGAATGGGGACTATACAGACTTGTCTCCAAAGATTCAAGTAGACCAGATGACCAGAGACTCACTCCGTTGGTGGTTGTTACAGGATCACCTGTCTCAGGGACTGAGTTTCCGCAGATCAGAGTGGGTCATTGTCACGACCGACGCCAGTCTATTAGGCTGGGGCGCGGTCTGGGATTCCCTGAAAGCTCAGGGTCTATGGTCTCGGGAAGAGTCTCTTCTCCCGATAAACTTCCTGGAACTGAGAGCGATATTCAATGCTCTCCGGGCTTGGCTTCAACTAGCGAAGGCCGGATTCATAAGATTCCAGTCAGACAACATGACGACTGTAGCTTACATCAACCATCAGGGAGGAACAAAGAGTTCCTTGGCGATGAGAGAGGTATCCAAGATCATCAAATGGGCGGAGGATCACTCCTGCCATCTATCTGCAATTCACATCCCAGGAGTAGACAACTGGGAGGCGGATTATCTGAGTCGTCAGACTTTCCATCCGGGGGAGTGGGAACTCCACCAGGAGGTTTTTGCCCAGTTGACTCAATTATGGGGCATTCCAGACATGGATCTGATGGCGTCCTCCTCAGAACTTCAAGGTTCCTTGCTACGGGTCCAGATCCAGGGATCCCAAGGCGACTCTAGTGGATGCATTAGCGACGCCGTTGGTCGTTCAACCTAGCTTATGCGTTTCCACCGTTCCCTCTCCTTCCCAGGCTTGTAGCCAGGATCAAACAGGAGAAGGCCTCTGTGATTCTGATAGCTCCTGCGTGGCCATGCAGGACTTGGTATTCAGACCTGGTGAATATGTCATCGGCTCCACCAGGGAAGCTACCTTTGAGACAGGATCTTCTAGTACAAGGTCTATTCGAACATCCAAATCTAGTTTCTCTCCAGCTGACTGCTTGGAAATTGAACGCTTGATTTTATCCAAGCGCGGGTTTTCAGATTCAGTGATAGATACTCTGGTCCAAGCCAGAAAACCTGTGACTAGAAGGATTTACCATAAAATATGGAAAAGATATATCTTTTGGTGTGAATCCAAGGGATTCTCATGGATTAAAATTCCCGGGATCCTCTCCTTTCTCCAAGAAGGTTTGGATAAGGATTGTCAGCGAGTTCTCTAAAAGGGACAGATTTCTGCTTTATCTGTCTTGTTACACAAACGACTGGCAGCTGTGCCAGATGTACAAGCTTTTGTACAGGCTTTTGTCAGAATCAAGGCCTGTTTACAGACCTTTGACTCCTCCCTGGAGTCTAAATTTTTTTTTTTCAGTTCTTCAAGGGGTTCCATTTGAATCCTTACATTCCATAGATATTAAGTTACTATCTGGAAAGTTCTGTTTTTGGTTGCTATTTCTTCTGCTAGAAGAGTTTCTGAATTATCTGCTTTGCAGTGTGATCCACCCTATCTGGTGTTCCATTCAGATAAGGTTGTTTTGCGTACCAAGCCTGGTTTTCTTCCAAAAGTTGTTTCCAACAAGAATATTAACCAGGAAATAGTTGTCCCTTCTTTGTGTCCGAACCCAGTTTCAAAGAAGGAACGTTTGTTACACAATTTAGATGTAGTCCGTGCTTTAAAGATTTTATTTAGAAGTAACAAAGGATTTCAGACAAACTTCTTCTTTGTTTGTCATTTATTCTGGTAAGAGGAGAGGACAAAAAGCTACTGCTACCTCTCTTTCTTTCTTTCTTTCTGGCTGAAAAGCATTATCCGATTGGCTTATGAGACTGCCGGACGGCAGCCTCCTGAAGGAATCACAGCTCACTCTTCTAGGGCTGTGGCTTCCACATGGGCCTTCAAGAACGAGGCTTCTGTTGATCAGATATGTAAGGGCAGCGACTTGGTCGTCTCTGCACACTTTTGCCAAATTCTACAAATTTGATACTCTTGCTTCTTCGGAGGCTATTTTTGGGAGAAAGGTTTTGCAAGCCATGGTGCCTTCTGTTTAGGTAACCTGATTTGCTCCCTCCCTTCATCCGTGTCCTAAAGCTTTGGTATTGGTTCCCACAAGTAATGGATGACGCCGTGGACCGGACACACCAATGTTGGAGAAAACAGAATTTATGCTTACCTGATAAATTACTTTCTCCAACGGTGTGTCCGGTCCACGGCCCGCCCTGGTTTTTTAATCAGGTTTGAAAAATTTATTTCTCTATACACTACAGTCACCACGGCACCCTATAGTTTCTCCTTTTTTCTCCTAACCGTCGGTCGAATGACTGGGGGGGCGGAGCCTGGGAGGGACTATATGGACAGCTCTTGCTGTGTGCTCTCCTTGCCTTTCCCTGTGGGGGAGGAGAATATCCCACAAGTAATGGATGACGCCGTGGACCGGACACACCGTTGGAGAAAGTAATTTATCAGGTAAGCATAAATTCTGTTTTATCTTCTTTTTGTCTATAATGCAGTAGATCTTTCCTATTTCTGGCTCTCACCTCTGATATGTCTTTCTCCAGGCCTTCATCTCCATAGCCTCGTTCGAGGAACCTCTCTTTCATAAGTGTTACTTGCTGTTCCCATTTCTCTGGGTTAGAACAGTTTTTCTTTAATCTAAGCATTTGGCCCTTCGGAATATTGGACTTCCAATTGTGATGGTGGCAACTGTCTTGATGTATATAATTGTTACAGTCTACTTCTTTAAAGTGTGTAGATGTCTCAAGTTTCCCATCGATTACCTCAATCTTCAAGTCCAAAAATGTAATTTCTTTCATACTTAGTTCATGTGTGAACTTGAGGTTGTAACTGTTATCGTTCATAACCTTAATTGTATGTATGAGGTCCTCCATGGGACCTTTCCAAATTAATAGTATGTCATCTATGTATCTCTGATAGAGGACCAGGTCCGCGCTAGCTGGGCACGATTCCCAGAATATCCGTTCCCATCGTCCCATATACAGATTCGCGTAGCTAGGCGCGAACCTGGTCCCCATAGCTGTTCCACATGTCTGATTATAGTAGACCCCTTGGTTAAAAAAATAATTATGGGTAAGTATATAATTAATCCCTTCTAGGATAAAATCCTTTTGCTTAGATTAAAGAAAAACTGTTCTAACCCAGAGAAATGGGAACAGCAAGTAACAGTTATGAAAGAGAGGTTCCTCGAACGAGGCTATGGAGATGAAGGCCTGGAGAAAGACATATCAGAGGTGAGAGCCAGAAATAGGAAAGATCTACTGCATTATAGACAAAAAGAAGATAAAAGGGAGTTGGAAGATGGCATACTCAACATCCCCTTTATCACAAGATATAGTGCAAACAGACATATTATTGAAAAAATAATAAGAAAACACTGGCCGATTTTGAAGGATGATGACATACTGGGTGAGAGACTACCAGAAACACCGAATTTTATTTATCGAAAATTGAACAATTTGAAGAGCATACTTTCACCTAGTGTACCAAGAACCCCCAGGATGAAAACAAGAGATATATTATGGGAGAGACATTATAGGATTCTATCCATGCCCGAGCTGTAAAGCATGTGAAAGAGGCATGAAGACGAAGAAGTTTACATCACACAATTCCAAAATAGAATATCCCATAAGAGATCACATAAGATGTAGCAATACAGGAGTCATATATTTGATTCAATGCAGTTGTGGTCTGCAATATATAGGACAGACCTCAAGACCCCTTAAAGATCGAATTAGGAACATCTGCTACAAATTAAACATAAAAATATGGAGACCCCATTGTATAGACATTTTACTACACAGCATCTGGGTAAAAAGAAAGATTTTAAGTATTGTGGAATACAATTAGTAACCCCCAGTTGGAGAGGGGGTAACCAAGAGAAAAGACTACTTGTAGAGGAATCCAAATGGATCTTTAATCTAGATTGTTTATATCCAAGGGGGCTGAACAATAAAGAGGACCTATCACACTTATTTAATCTGAAGTAACTACGCTCTGAGTACACACAGGTATTCTACATCAGTTTACATTGTTAGACTAATGTTAGTAATCTATGATGTTTATCTGAGTAACACTTATATCTTTTATTAGCATGTATTTTCATACTAGCGTAACAGACAAGTGAGTCTTAGACCTAGAACTGTGAACCACAGCAGTAGAGAAAACACCCAGATTATTTAGAAGTTTTAACTCCGCATCCTCAGTCCCCTGTGTTCCAAATCATTCTGATAATTGTAGTCCCTAATGTTTTACCATCATAAGCATCCACCTAAGGGGGTAGGTAGCAGCTGTTGAATCCCTTAAAGCACATATCTATAGAGATTCCTTCTAACTTAAATCTCTATCATATAGTTTTTAAGAATACATCTCTCTACATAACAAAATCTCTAGGATGTAAACAAGAACTATACCACCAATATCTCTATTCCCAATTTGGTATTACCATAGTGGACTCTCTCAACCCTCTCTGTATGCTCACCAAGTCTCCTAAGGCTGCTTTGCTGCCTCCATAATAGAGGCACATAAATTTAGAACAGTGATCTCTCATACCTCCAAAAATTATGGCATATACCTTATAATATGGATGTAAGATCTACACTACTGTATATACGAACTAAGATCCAGAGGCTTCGATCTATAGATTTTTAAACATTTTTTAGTGTACATCTATAATTATATGTCTTTAGGATTTTACATATTACTTACACTGTTTTTATCAACCCCATATCTGTTTTAAACTTATGTTCTCTTTTTTATATCCAATCCGTATATACTTATTTTAAGCTATTTAGTATGTCCCTTCCTACAATATTTATATCTCAGATCAGCCAAGGGAATAGACTCCAAATATTGGGTCTGGCGAACCAATACACAATCCCATTAAGCAGGGATTTTTTACCTTTCAAATTGGTAAACAAAATCGCGTGACCGGAAGAGACGTCACTTCCGGTTTCGCGTTAGAAGTTGGCCGGAAGTGACGTCACTTCCGGTCCGACGTAAACAAACAAAACAAGCGGCGAATTGATTACATCACTGCATCAAATGAAATCATGGCACAAACTACCCTCTATCAGAGGGAAGGGAGAGTACATTGCAGGCATAAGGTAAATTAACCTAATTAGTTAAAGAAGCAAACGTGATCGGACAATGAAAGCTCACCCGAAACCGGAAGTGATACTGAATGCATCACACTTCCGGTTTTCGCTAATACAAAATAGTAGGGTTTAAGAGATTAAACAATACTCTCATAGGACATTGAAGTTAGAAACACTAGGAACAATGATACTATAATTGTAAACATTTATATTTGAAGAAAAAACTAGGAATAATGTATGAGAATAATAACACAGAGTGGCAGTTTACCACTTCCGGGCTAAAAGCCTTACTTTTTTGGCGCGAAAATAGCGCCAATTAGGCTGAATCACAAACACTATTTAAGGAGGCTTATCAACACTTACCATACTACAGTCTTGAGAAAGGCCCAGGGAAGGGCCGAAACGCGTTGGCTATTGTATGGTAAGCCTTATTTCAATTGTACATAAGAATTTTTTAGCGTTATTGCACTATTTTGTGTTTGTTTCCACAGGTACACTGGGAATTCATGCTCTATTTTTTGTCTATATCAACCTTATTCTTCTCACTTACTTTGACTTTTTGGATTGTTTTGAATTTCTCTTGGATAAACTTTGTATTACGCCATATTTTTGGATTAACTGTTAGAAAACACAGATTCACTGATTTTGACAGAACCTCACTGTTAAAGTAACCTCAGCACACATTTGGAGTTCTTCATATTTTTTTCATTTTTTCACAGTTTTTATTGGCACATCAGTATGTATTTTTAATTTTTTTAATTCATAATTTTTTGGTTCCTAATTTTTATCACTGATTTCTACATCACCGTGGACACATTTTTACATCATATTATTTTTCCTTTTTTTGGATTAAGTCACACAGACACTTATAATCATAGGAGAGACTCTATCTAGGAAATACAACTGTCCTATCAATCTCCAAGGACTAGGAATTTCTGGAATATTTTACCCACAAGACATTTAATGAACTACACCACTCTTTCACAAAACCACACTATTGGCCTATTAGGACTACCAAGTCTGCTTTACAAGTGCTATATTTACATAATTTTTAAAGTCATTGTACATTGTGTTATGTATTGATTTTTTATGTAACATGGAACCATGTATTTGTATTTTTATTTTTATGTGATTTTTATCCGGTTTAACTCTATCTTATATATGATACATATGTGACATTGTTTTATTTATTTAACCGGCTATTTTTAACTAACCGATATTAGACCATCCACTGTCTGTGATTAATAAATTTGTTTGTATCGTAGCGACGTAGTTGTCCTTTGCCCAATTCGAGGCGCTCCTCAGACCTCACAATTTAATTGTCCCAGTTCTCAGTAATACAGGCTTGCATTACATTGTCTTCTGTACCTATTTAGCTCTGAACTTTGGAATTAGGATCATGTTTTGCTTTAGCAGGGTATTTGCTGAGTTTACACTGATCATTGAAATACATTTTGCAGCTTTTATTTTTCAAGGTTACACCAGTTTCACATGCATTTAGGTTATCCTTAACTTCTTTTCTTACATCTCCCTGCATGTTACTGCAGAATAAATGAGTTCTATCAAATCATACTGTGTTTAGCTACAGTGGGCTATATGTTGTATAGTTTAAGGAGTTCATCATTCCTATTATCTGACTCCCACTACATTTTACCAATTCTGGATTGATCTGCTGCTTTTAGCACATTTCAGTATTCTTTCCTCTTACAAATTCTTTATTTCTCCAACATTGGTGTATCCTGTCCACGGCGTCATCCATTACTTGTGGGATATTCTCCTCCCCTACAGGGAAAGGGCAAGGAGAGCACACAGCAAGAGCTGTCCATATAGCTCCCCCTCTGGCTCCGCCCCCCAGTCATTCTCCTTGCCGCTCTGAACAAGTAGCATCTCCACGGGGATGGTGAGGAGTTTGTGGTGTTAGTTTATTTCTTCTATCAAGAGTTTGTTATTTTAAAATAGTGCTGGTATGTACTATTTACTCTGAAACAGAAAGAGATGAAGAGTTCTGTTTAAAAGAGGAGTATGATTTTAGCAGCAGTAACTAAAATCGATTGCTGTTCCCACACAGGACTGTTGAGATGAGAGACTTCAGTTGGGGGAACAGTTTGCAGACTTTTCTGCTCAAGGTATGACTAGCCATTTTCTAACAAGACTGTGTAATGCTTGAAGGCTGTCATTTTTCCCTCATGGGGATCGGTAAGCCATTTTCTTAGACTTAGAAAGAATAAAGGGGCTTATTATGGGCTATTAACTGGTGGACACTCTTAAGGGCTAAATCGATTGTTTTATTTAAGTTTTTATTTAAAGTTGGAAGTGGATTTCACACTTTTATTATTTGGGGAACGTTTTTTTATCGCCAGGCACTAGTTAAGACACCTTCCCAGTCAGGAAGGGCCTTTCTCTGTATTAGGCAGAGCCTCATTTTTCCGCGCCATTATTGCACAGTTTCTTTTAAGTACAGTGCATGCAGATGCATGTGAGAGGGTCTGGTGTTCACTGAAAACGTTCCTAGAGGGCTTGAAATACCCCCCTGGGATAGTTGAAGTCACAACAAAGGCTGTGGCTGGGACTGTAGTGGGGTTAAAATTGCAAACGGCTCCGGTTTCCACATTTTACAGGGTTAACAGCTTGAAAATTGGGGGTGCAATACTTTGAATGTATTAAGACACTATTCCTTCATAGTTTTTCACATATTCAGTAATAAAGTGTGCCCCGTTTAACATTTAAAGAGACAGTAACGGTTTTGTTTTAAAACGGTTTTTTGTGCTTTATTAACAGTTTAAGCCTGTTTAACATGTCTGTACCTTCAGATAGATCATGTTCTGTATGTATGGAAGCCAATGTGGTTCCCCCTTCAAATATATGTGATAATTGTGCCATAGCGTCCAAACACAGTAAGGACAGTATTGTCACAAATAGTAAGGTTGCCCAGATGATTCCTCAGATGAAGGAAGTAGAGAGAGTTCTACATCTTCTCCTTCTGTGTCTATACCAGTTATGCCCGCGCAGGCGACCCCCTAGTACTTCTAGCGCGCCAATGCTTGTTACTATGCAACAATTGACGGCAGTAATGGATAACTCCATAGCTAATATTTTATCCAAAATGCCAGCATTTCAGAGAAAGCGCGATTGCTCTGTTTTAAACACTGTAGAGCAGGAGGGCGCTGATGATAATTTTTCTGTCATAACCCTCACACCAGTCTGAAGTGGCAGTGAGGGAGGGTTTGTCAGATGGAGAAATTTCTGATACAGGAAGAATTTCTCAGCAGGCAGAACCTGATGTTGTGACATTTAAATTTAAATCAGAGCATCTCCGCGCATTACTTAAGGAGGTGCTATCTACTCTGGATGATTGTGACAATCTGGTCATCCAAGAAAACTTGTGCAAGATGGACAAGTTCCTAGAGGTCCCCGGTGCACCCTGATGCCTTTCCGATACCTAAACGGGTGGCGGACATAGTGAATAAGTAGTGGGAAAAGCAGGCATAACCTTTTGTCCCCTCCTCCTATATTTTAGAAATTGTTCCCTATGGTCGACCCCCAGGAAGGACATATGGCAAACAGTCCCTAAGGTCGAGGGGGGCCGGTTTCTACACTAGCCAAACGCGACGACCATTCCCATTGAGGACAATTGTGCTTTCTAAGATCCTATGGATAAAAAATTGGAGGGGTTTACTTAAAAAGATTTTTGTACAGCAAGGTTACCTCCTTCAACCTATTCGTGCATTATTCCTGTCACTACAGCGGCGTGGTTCTGGTTCGCGGGAACTGGAAAAAGTCGCTCAGTAGGGAGACTCCGTATGAGGAAGTCATGGACAGAATTCACGCACTTAAGTTAGCTAATTCCTTTATTTTAGACGCCGCTTTGCAGTTAGCGAGATTAGCGGCGAAGAATTTCAGGGTTTGCAATTGTGGCGCGCAGAGCGCTCTGGCTAAAGTCTTGGTCGGCGGATGTATCTTCCAAGACAAAATTGCTTAATATCCCTTTCAAATGTAAGACCCTTTTTGGGCCAGAATTGAAAGAAATTATTTCAGACATCACTGGGGGAAAGGGCCATGCCCTCCCACAGGATAGGGCCTTTCAAGGCTAAGAATAAGTCCAATTTTCGTTCCTTTCGCAATTTCAGGAACGGACCGGCTTCTAACTCGGCAGCCTCTAGACAAGAGGGTAACGCTTCCCAGACTAAACCAGCTTGGAAACCAATGCAAGGCTGGAATAAGGGTAAACAGGCCAAGAAGCCTGCTGCTGCTACCAAGACAGCATGAAGGGGTAGCCCCCGATCCGGGACCGGATCTAGTAAGGGGCAGACTCTCTCTCTCTTTGCTCAGGCTTGGGCAAGAGATGTTCAGGATCCCTGGACACTAGAAATAGTCTCTCAGGGTGATCTTCTAGAATTCAAGGAACTACCCCCAAGGGGAAGGTTCCACATTTCTCACTTATCTTCAAACCAAATAAGTAGACAGGCATTCTTACATTGTGTAGAAGACCTGTTAAAGATGGGAGTGATACACCCAGTTCCAACTGTGGAACAAGGTCAGGGGTTTTACTCAAATCTGTTAGTAGTTCCCAAAAAAGAGGGAACTTTCATACCAATTCTGGATTTAAAAATTTCTAAACAAATTTCTCAGAGTTCCATCGTTCAAAATGGAAACCATTCGAACAATTTTACCCACAATCCAGGAGGGTCAATATATGACTACCGTGGATTTTAAAGGATGCGTATCTACATATTCCTATCCACAAAGATCATCATCAGTTTCCTAAGGTTCGCCTTTCTGGACAAACATTATCAGTTCGTGGCTCTCCCATTCGGACTAGCCACTGCTCCCAGAATTTTCACAAAGGTGCTCGGGTCCCTTCTAGCGGTTCTAAGACCAAGGGGCATTGCAGTGGCACCTTATCTGGACGACATTCTAATTCAAGCGTCGTCTCTTTCCAAGGCAAAGGCTCATACAGACATTGTTCTAGGCCTTTCTCATGATCTCATGGGTGGAAGGTGAACATAGAAAAGAGTTCCCTGTCTCCGTCGACAAGAGTTCCCTTTTTAGGGAACAATAATAGATTCTTTTGAAATGAAGATCTTCCTGACAGAAGTCATAAAGTCAAAGCTTCTAAACGCTTGTCAAGTTCTTCTCTCTATTCTGCAGCCTTCCATAGCTCAGTGCATGGAAGTAGTAGGGTTGATGGTTGCAGCAATGGACATAGTTCCTTTTGCTCGAATTCATCTAAGACCATTACAACTGTGCATGCTCCAGTAGACAGGATCACCTGTCTCAGGGAATGAGTTTCTGCAGACCAAAGTGGGTCATTGTCATGACCGACGCCAGTCTATCAGGCTGGGGCGCGGTCTGGGATTCCCTGAAAACTCAGGGTTTATGGTCTCGGGAAGAGTCTCTTCTCCCGATCAACATCCTGGAACTGAGAGCGATATTCAATGCTCTCCGGGCTTGGCCTCATCTAGCGAAGGCCGGATACATAAGATTCCAGTCAGATAACATGACGACTGTAGCTTACATCAACCATCAGGGAGGAACAAGGAGTTCCTTGACGATGAGAGAGGTATCCAAGATCATCAAATGGGCGGAGGATCACTCCTGCCACCTATCTGCAATCCACATCCCAGGAGTAGACAACTGGGAGGCGGATTATCTGAGTCGTCAGATTTTTCTATCCGGGGGAGTGGGAACTCCATCCGGAGGTGTTTGCCCAGTTGACTCAATTATGGGGCATTCCAGACTTGGATCTGATGGCGTCTCGTCAGAACTTCAAGGTTCCTTGCTACGGGTCCAGATCCAGGGATCCCAAGGCCACTCTAGTGGATGCATTAGTGGCGCCTTGGTCGTTCAACCTAGCTTATGCGTTTCCACCGTTCCCTCTCCTTCCCAGGCTTGTAGCCAGGATCAAACAGGAGAAGGCCCTCGGTGATTCTGATAGCTCCTGCGTGGCCGCGCAGGACTTGGTATGCAGACCTGGTGAATATGTAATCGGCTCCACCATGGAAGCTACCTTTGAGACAGGATCTTCTAGTACAAGGTCCATTCGAACATCCAAATCTAATTTTCTCTGCAGCTGACTGCTTGGAAATTGAACGTTTGATTTTATCCAAGCGTGGGTTTTCAGATTCAGTGATAGATATTCTGGTCCAAGCCAGGAAAACCTGTGTCTAGAAAGATTTACCATAAAATATGGAAAAGATATATCTGTTGGTGTGAATCCAAGGGATTCTCCTGGAGTAAGATTAAAATTCCTAAAATCCTCTCCAAGAAGGTTTGGATAAGGTATTGTCAGCGAGTTCTCTAAAAGGACAGATTTCTGCTTTATCTGTCTTGTTATACAAATGACTGGCAGCTGTGCCAGAGGTACAAGCTTTTGTACAGGCTTTGATCAGAATCAAACCTGTTTACAGACCATTGACTCCTCCTTGGAGTCTAAATTTAGTTCTTTCAGTTCTTCAGGGGGTTCCGTTTGAACCCTTACATTCCATAGATATCAAGTTGCTATCTTGGAAAGTTCTGTTTTTGGTTGCTATTTCTTCTGCTAGAAGAGTTTCTGAATTATCTGCTTTGCAGTGTGATCCACCCTATCTGGTGTTCCATTCAGATAAGGTTATTTTGCGTACCAAGCCTGGTTTTCTTCCAAAGTTGTTTCCAACAAGAATATTAACCAGGAAATAGTTGTTCCTTCTCTGTGCCTGAACCCAGTTTCAAAGAAGGAACGTTTGTTACACAATTTCGATGTAGTCCGTGCTTTAAAGTTCTATTTAGAAGCAACAAAGAATTTTAGACAAACCTCATCCTTGTTTGTCGTTTACTCTGGTAAGAGGAGATGGACAAAAGCTATTGCTACATCTCTTTCTTTCTGGCTGAAAAGCATTATCCGATTGGCTTATGAGACTGCCGGACGGCAGCCTCCTGAACGAATCACAGCTCACTCCACTAGGGCTGTGGCTTTCACATGGGCCTTCAAGAACGAGGCTTCTGTTAATCAGATATGGAAGGCAGTGACTTGGTCTTCTCTGCACACTTTTGCCAATTTTACAAATTTGATATTTTTGCTTCTTCGGAGGCTGTTTTTGGGAGAAAGGTTTTGCAAGCCGTGGTGCCTTCCGTTTAGGTAACCTGATTTGCTCCCTCCCTTCATCCGTGTCCTAAAGCTTTTGGTATTGGTTCCCACAAGTAATGGATGACGCCGTGGACCGGACACACCAATGTTGGAGAAAACAGAATTTATGCTTACCTGATAAATTACTTTCTCCAACGGTGTGTCCGGTCCACGGCCCGCCCTGGTTTTTTAATCAGGTTTGAAAAATTTTTCCTTTTCTTTATACACTACAGTCACCACCGGCACCCTATAGTTTCTCCTTTTTCTTCTAACCGTCGGTCGAATGACTGGGGGGCGGAGCCAGAGGGGGAGCTATATGGACAGCTCTTGCTGTGTGCTCTCCTTGCCTTTCCCTGTAGGGGAGGAGAATATCCCACAAGTAATGGATGACGCCGTGGACCGGGACACACCGTTGGAGAAAGTAATGTATCAGGTAAGCATAAATTCTGTTTTTCTTGGCATTTGACACACAGCCCTCTCCTGGTTTGCTTCCTACCTCTTAAATGACTAATTTACAGTTTCCTTTAACAGCATATCCTCTGATACTTTGCCTCTCTTAGTAGGATTATACCATATGTCTTGGGTCCCTTGCTTTTTTCTATCTATACATCCTCCCTTGGAAAGTCTTATATCCTCCTTCGGGTTCCAGTACCACTTATATGCTGATGATACCCAAATTTTAGCTTTCCTCTTCAGATCTTTCCCTCTTTACTCAACCTGATTATCAACTGTCCCTCTGCAATTTCCTCTTGGATGTCTTCACACTACCTTCAACTCAACTTGTCTAAAAATGAGATGTTTCTCCCCACCCCTCCTAGACATCTCACACCTGACATTTCTCTTACAGTAGGAATAGAATATTCTCAAA
The DNA here is from genome assembly GCF_027579735.1 of Bombina bombina. Lineage (NCBI taxonomy): Eukaryota > Metazoa > Chordata > Amphibia > Anura > Bombinatoridae > Bombina > Bombina bombina. Next base: position 843,965,034 of record NC_069503.1, read on the forward strand.
ACTCATCTTAGTCCGTTGTCTTGGTGTCGAACTTGATGTCACATTCACGCCATCTATACAAGCGCTTACCAAATCCCTGCTGTGCACTTCTAAGCCACATTTCCAGTATTCACACCTTACTCAAGAAACTACAAAACTTCTAATTCATTTCCTTTATTTTGTTACCTATAGAACTACTGCAACTGACTCCTAAATGGCCTTCCCAAACACTGCCTCTTCCCCCCCCCTTCAATCTATCATGAATTCTTCAGCTATACTCATCACCTAAGTCATTCGATATACATTCACCTGCCCCATTCTACAGTATCCATACACTGGCCCCCATACATTTTAGAATACAATTAAAAATATTAACCAAAATCTATAAAGCACTCAGCAGCCTTACTCACAACTATATTTCCTTATTCATCTCCAAAATACTTTCTGACCTGCACTTTTCGATCAGCCTCTGACCTACATCTCTCTCCCTTGGATTTGCCTCGCTGCTGCAACTACAATCTGCAAACTACCCAAAAGCTTATGTCTCTGCACCATCAGCCTGTACACTGTAAGCTGTTCGGAGCAAGGCCTTTCCTCCTCCTGTACTAGTTTTATTTAATCTGTTGTGTATTTGTATCTTACCACAAACCTTTGTCATTGTATACCAATATTTTGCAACGCTATACAAATAAATTATACAGATATAATAAAGCAAAATCTATAGCCTAGGTTTTCAAAATGCTACAAATAGCCTAAACCAGATAATTAATTTGCAGCATTTTCAGGTTGCAGAATTTACCTTTTGGTATCTAGGAAAAGTAAAAGAAAAGTATAAAAAAAAATTACACAAAGAAAATTTAACAAAAGCAAGAGGTGTTTAATGGCCTTTTACAGTCTAGATTACAAGTGGAGCATAATTTAACTTGTGCCCGTAAATGGGCAAATTTGCAAGTGGCTGGTTAATGCACTTTGTGCTCAATTTCATTAACCAGAGATCAGACCTCTGGTTAAAGAAAAAAATGTCCCCCAATTTCCCCCAAAATAAAGTGTACAGTTCCTTTTTAAAAATAAAGAATATGAGCATCTTTATTTTTTATTAAAATAAATATAATAGTTATAAGGGGTTTAGAGTGAGGGGATGTGGGATATTAGGAAACAAATGGCACTGAAAAGTACCTTTACATTGCGGTCTATGAGGAATGTTTTCTCTATAAAAATATATGTATATGCTTATACATTTTGCACTCCACTCGTAATCTAGCCCTAAGTTTGTGGCAATTACTGACATAAATGTGAAGAGCCTGTACACAGGTGGAATTATTTTACATCATTCCATATAAAAAAAAAATAATGTCCAAGTTAACATGACCCTTCACAAGGTAGAATGGTAAAATTAATAATGACCATGAAGTGCCTCTGGTTGCAGCTGCTAGGGAATATCGTGGATAGTACTTTATTATGCATAGGGACAGTGCTTGATAGGGTGACAACTACAATCTTAACTAACATACTTGTCATATTGTCAGTACTATGCCCGACCTTCCTGAAGAAGAGAGAGCAAAGAAGCTGGCTTCCTGCTCACGGCATCGCTTTCGCTACATCCCACCTAATACTCCTGAGAATTTTTGGGAGGTTGGGTTCCCTTCTACACAAACTTGCAAGGACAGAGGTAAGCAAATACATATAGAACTGGTTATTATCATAAGCATGCATCACTCTTAGCTTGGTAAATGCTAGTGTGCCTGCCCTCCTATGTATTTATTTTATAAATATAGTGAGAGTCCACGATATGTTACTCCTAGGAATTATTCTTCCGTACCACTAGGAGGAGGCAAAGATTCTAAAAACCCCAAGAGCTCTATAAAACCCCTCGCATGTACTTCAGTCTTTGCCTCTGCTGGAGGTGGTCGAAGGATAAAGCTGTGCATTTGATTCTTTAGAGTGAGGGGTTCTCAGTTTATGATGAGGCCCGGGTTCCCCTCAGAGTGCAGTGCTTTGTCAGAGGGATGTATCTGGGTGTATGATTTGGCGCTCTCTTTTTCACCTCATTGGAGATCTGTCACAGACCCTCCATAATTGGTTGCAGGGATTTGTCTTTTGCCTCCTCATAGATCTACAATACACTCCTATTCAATAACCTCTGATGATATGTTTCAGCACTGGTTTGGCTGTCTAATGGTTGTTTGCTGGTGCATGAGTGTCTATTGGTAAGTATCCTTTTTAACATTTAGACACTCTTTAGCCTTATAAGGGCACTTATTGTGTATGTGTGTGTATATATATATATATATATATATGTATGTGTGGTGCGTGTCTTTACATTACATTATTCCCCTTGCTGTTTGCGCATCAGGTTTATTGGCATGCTTAGTTTAAATTCTGCGTGTCTAATTTAAAGTTTAGGCCGTATGGACCACGTACGTATATTCAGTTCTTTTTTTGTTATTCTTACTTTTTTCACACACCTCCAAGATTACACACCACTGCGGGTTTAGCGTATGTAGTTCAGGTTTTTTTTCTCTTGCATTCTCAGTCTGCTTGTGCGTTTCCAAGCATTCGGGTGTGAAGTTATATGGCCTCCTGCTTTGTTTTACAGTTCAGCATAGAGTTGCTATTGTACCTGTACATTTTTTAAAAACTACTTTTGGAGTGGATACGTTACCATACCTCAAGAGCTTTTCTTTCATGTAAGGGGCAAGAGTCCATGAGCTAGTGACGTATGGGATGTACATTCCTACCAGAAGGGGGCAAAGTTTCCCAAACCCTCAAATGCGAATAAATACACCTCCCACCTCACCCATACCTCAGTTTTACAAACTTTGCCTCCTTAGGGAGGTGGTGAAGCATGATGTGCTTGATTTCTTCTGTGAAAGGGCGCTTCTAAGCATTTTGAAGCCCAATTCCTCTCTAAGTACAGTGTTTGTCTGAGGGATGTGAAGAGAGTATTGCCTGGTGACACAATGTTTTCGCCTATAGGAAATCTATTCTAGGGCTCTCTGTAAATTCGGTCGCTGGGATTCATCTGCTGCCTCCCTTTACAGATCGACATTATACTCCTCTACCAATACCTCTGCTGATATGTTTCAGTACTGGTTTGGCTTTCTGCTATATGTGGATGGGTGTCTTACATGGTAAGGTATATACTTTTATTATATAAGACACTCAGCTATGGATTGGGCACTTTTTAAGTAAAGTTGTTAGATATTGTTTGTATACATGCATGAGTCAGTAATCAGTGCTCTTTTTTTAGCGACTTTATTTGTGGCTAAATATTTGTCAAGGTTGGTAGAGTCTGTGAAACATATAGTTTTTTTTGGAGCTAGTAATATATTTATTACATCAGGATGCTAAGTATTATGTTTGTCCTCAATGGAATGTTACTAATCACATTTTATGCAGCTGTAATAGAAGTTTTTTTTTTTCGCCTCTGTTTCCCCATTCTCTCAAGCCTGTTATATATATCAATATAGGAGCATGGATATACATTGCAGAATTAATTTATTTTATTTTTTTCTAATTTTGTTTTTTTTGCAATTACTGTATGTCTCAAACTGAACCTGCCTCTGATGTTACCATAGGATTTGAGCTGCCTAAACAGTTATTTAACAAAGCTAAGTATGTTTGTTGTAATTATAACTTAATTTAAAATTATTCAGCTCAATTATGTGGCTCTTGTTTTAACAAATTGTTATATATATCTATGAGTACAAATACACCCACTGTTATTCCTTTTCAGTCTAATGTACATAGCATTACTGCAGAAATGTAAGATTTTATTGCTACAGCTATAGAGAAGGCAATGACTGCTATTTCTCTTGTAAGGTGTATCCAGTCCACGGGTTCATCCTTTACTTGTGGGTTATTCTCCTTCCCAACAGGAAGTGGCAAAGAGAGCACACAGCAGAGCTGTCCATATAGCTCCCCCTCTAGCTCCACCCCCCAGTCATTCTCTTTGCCGGCTCGAAAGCAATCGGAAGGGTAAAGTGAATGTGGTGTTAGAATTGTAGTTTTTATTTTCTACAAGCAAAAGTTTGTTATTTTAAATGGTACCGGTGTGTACTATTTACTCTCTAGCAGAAAGGAGATGAAGAATTCTGCAGGGAGGAAGATGATTTTAGCATGTTGTAACTAAAATCCACTGCTGTTCCCACAAAGGACTGAGGAGTACAAGAAAACTTCACTTGGGGGGAACGGTTTGCAGTTTAGGTTGCAATAAGGTATGTTCAGTCATTTTTTTCTAGACAAGACTGTGATAATGCTGGAAAAGACTGATAATATCCCCATGAGGGAAGGGTAAGCTGTATTCAGAGACTCAGTAAGGAATTGCAAGCTTACATAACAGGGCTAGTTTATGCTGGTTGACACTACTTAATGGCAAAGTTTTTTTTATTGAAAATATCGTTTTTTTGAGACACTTTGAAGGCTCCTTTGGGTTTCTTTCAGGGGTTGTTACCCACATGGCTATTATTAAAGCACTTAGGAGTGTTTTTTTAGGCCTCACAGCACCGGAGTAAGGTGGGAGGGGCATAATTTCGCGCCTCAGATGCACAGTTAATTTTGACTAGAAGTTCAGGCTGTTTCATATGGAGGGTCCTGCTGCAGTTTGAGGGCCTAAAGGAAGCTTTTTTCCCCACAAATCTGGTTCCTAAGGGCAGGTAGGGCCACAGCAGAGCTGTGGCAAGGTGCTGTAGATTTTTTAACCGGTTTGTTGGCTTACTGTTGATCCGGTTTGGGCATTAAGGGGTTAATCGTTTTTATTGCTAGTGGTGCAATCTTACTAATGCTTTAGGTACATGCTGTAAAAATTTCGAAAAGTTTGCTGCATTTTTCACTGTTTTGTAAAATTGTGTGCCTTTTTTATCTCTTAAAGGCACAGTAACGTTTTTTTTTTTTCAAAGTGTGTTTTTACTTGATTAAAGTGATTTCCAAGCCTGTTTGTGTTACTACTAGTCTGTTAAACATGTCTGACACCAAGTAAAATCCTTGTTCAATGTGTTTAGAAGCCATGGTGGAACCCCCTCTCAGAATGTGTCCCACTTGTACTGATATGTCTATACACTTTAAAGATCATATTGTTACACTTAAAAATGTGGCCCAAGATGATTCTCAGACAGAAGGTAACAAGGTTAGCCCGTCAACCTCTCCCCAAGTGTCACAACCAGTTACGCCCGCTCAAGCGACGCCTAGCACCTCTAGTGCGTCTAACTCTTTTACCTTGCAAGATTTGGCGACAGTTATGAATAATACCCTCTCAGTGTTTTTATCTAAACTGCCCGTGTTAACTGCAAAGCGTGATAGCTCTGTTTTAAGAACAGATTATGAGCATTCTGACGCTTTAGTAGCCGTATCCGATTTACCCTCACAACGTTCTGAAGTGGGGGCGAGGGATGTGCTGTCTGAGGGAGAAATTTCCGATTCGGGAAAGGTTGCTCCTCAGACAGATTCAGATACGTTGGCTTTTAGATTTAAACTAGAACACCTCCGCTTATTGCTCAGGGAGGTATTAGTTACTCTGGATGACTGCGACCCTTTGGTGGTTCCAGAGAAATTGTGTAAAATGGACAAGTACCTAGAAGTTCCTGTTTACACTGATGTGTTTCCGGTCCCTAAGAGGATTGCGGATATCGTTACTAGGGAGTGGGATAGAACGGTATTCCCTTTGTTCCCCCTCCTGTTTTTAAGAAAATGATCCCCATATCTGACCCCATGCGGGACTCGTGGCAGACGGTCCCTAAGGTGGAGGGGGCTGTTTCTTCACTTGCTAAACGCACAGCCATACCAATTGAAGACAGTTGTGCTTTTAAAGACCCTATGGATAAAAAATTAGAGGGTTTACTTAAGAAAATTTTTGTTCAACAAGGTTTTCTTCTCCAACCTATTGCGTGCATTGTTCCTGTAACTACTGCAGCTGCTTTCTGGTTCGAGGCGCTGGAAGATGCGCTCCAGACGGAAACCTCATATGAGGACATTATGGACAGAATTAAGGCTCTTAAGCTGGCTAATTCTTTTATCACAGATACCGCTTTCCAAATAGCTAAGTTAGCGGCAAAGAATTCAGGTTTCGCCATTTTAGCACGCAGGGCGTTATGGCTAAAGTCCTGGTCGGCCGATGTGTCGTCAAAATCCAAACTCTTGAACATCCCTTTCAAAGGAAAGACCCTTTTTGGGCCTAAATTGAAAGAGATTATTTCAGAAATCACTGGGGGAAAAGGCCATGCTCTCCCTCAGGACAAGTCCTTTAAGATAAAGAACAAACAAAATCATTTTCGTTGCTTTCGGAATTTCAGGAGCGGTCCCGCTTCATCCTCCCCTGCTACAAAGCAAGAGGGTAACGCTTCACAACCCAGGTCAGCCTGGAAACCTTACCAGGGCTGGAACAAGGGTAAACAGGCCAAGAAGCCTGCAGCTGACTCCAAGACAGCATGATGGGGTAGCCCCAGATCCGGGACCGGATCTAGTAGGGGGCAGACTCTCTCTTCGCTCAGGCCTGGGCAAGAGATGTACACGATCCCTGGGCCTTAGAGATTGTATCCTAGGGATATCTTCTAGAATTCAAGGACTCCCCTCCAAGGGGAAGGTTCCACATTTCTCGTCCGTCTACAGACCAGACAAAGAAAGAGGCGTTCTTACGCTGTGTAGAAGACCTACATACAATGGGAGTGATCCGCCCAGTTACAATTGCGGAACAAGGGCTGTGTTTTTACTCAAACCTGTTTGTGGTTCCCAAAAAAGAAGGAACTTTCAGACCAATCCTGGATCTCAAAATTCTAAACAAATTCCTCAGAGTACCATCATTCAAGATAGAGACCATTCGGACAATCTTACCAATGATCCAGGAGGGTCAATATATGACTACCGTGGATCTAAAGGATGCGTATCTGCACATTCCTATCCACAAAGATCATCACCAGTTTCTCAGGTTCGCCTTTCTGGACAAGCATTATCAGTTTGTGGCTCTTGCTTTCGGGTTGGCCACTGCTCCCAGAATTTTCACAAAGGTGCTAGGGTCCCTCCTTTTGGTAGCTATCTCTTCTGCTCGAAGAGTGTCAGAGTTATCTGCTTTACAGTGTGATTCACCTTACCTGGTTTTCCATGCAGATAAGGTAGTTTTGCGTACCAAACCCGGTTTTCTTCCTAAGGTTGTGTCTTATAAGAATATTAACCAGGAAATTGTTGTTCCTTCTCTGTGTCCTAATCCTTCTTCAAAGAAGGAACGTCTGTTACACAAGCTTGATGTGGTTTGTGCTTTAAAGTTCTATTTACAAGCAACTAACGATTTCAGACAAACAACTTCATTGTTTGTTATCTATTCTGGTAAGAGGAGAGGTCATAAGGCGACTGCTACCTCTCTTTCCTTTTGGCTGAAAAGCATCATCCATTTGTCCTATAAGACTGCTGGCCAGCAGCCTCCCGAAACAATTACTGCTCATTCTACCAGAGCAGTGGCTTCCACATGGGCTTTTAAAAATGAGGCTTCTGTTGAACAGATTTGTAAGGCAGCGACTTGGTCTTCGCTGCATACTTTTTCCAAATTTTACAAATTCGATACTTTTGCTTCTTCGGAGGCTATTTTTGGTTTTACAAGCAGTGGTGCCTTCCGTTTAAGGTACCTGTCTTGTTCCCTCCCTTCATCCGTGTCCTAAAGCTTTGGTATTGGTATCCCACAAGTAAAGGATGAACCCGTGGACTGGATACACCTTACAAGAGAAAACAGAATTTATGCTTACCTGATAAATTTCTTTCTCTTGTGGTGTATCCAATCCACGGCCCGTCCTGGCTATTAGTCAGGTAGAATTTTGGTTTAAACTACAGTCACCACTGCACCCTATGGTTTCTCCTTTTTCTTCCTAACCTTCGGTCGAATGACTGGGGGGTGGAGCTAGTGGGGGAGCTATATGGACAGCTCTGCTGTGTGCTCTCTTTGCCACTTCCTGTTGGGAAGGAGTATATCCCACAAGTAAAGGATGAACCCGTGGACTGGATACACCACAAGAGAAAGAAATTTATCAGGTAAGCATAAATTCTGTTTTTGCCTTTGAATAAATGAAAAACTTTTTTTGCAACATTTTCCTAAACTTAGTGAATTAAGTTCTGACCTTCAGCATACGGACGTATCCTCTACTGATCGGGTCTCCTCTGATTCAGAGGATGCCACGTCAGAGACTGATATAGACAAATCTTTTTTATTTAAGTTTTATATTCGTTCTCTCTTAAAGGAAGTTTTGTTTACTTTGGGTATTGGGGAGTCTAAATCTCCTGATGATAAATTGCCTAAATTCTGTATTTAAGACTACTGTTATTACTCCTGAAGTATTTCCTATTCCTGACGCAATCTCTAATGTGATTGCTAAAGAATGGTCTAAGCCTGGTACCTCTTTTAACCCTTCTTCTAGGTTTAAGAAATGTATCCTTTACACTGTAGCCAAGGATTCTTTAGATAGGAAGCTTGAATCTTATCCAAGAAGGGCGTACTTGCATTCTGGCTATATTTTTAGACCTGTTATATCTAAGGCTGATGTTGCTGCTGCTTCTACTTTTTGGTTGGACAGTTTTGGACAGTTTAGCACAGCAGTTGTCTTCAGATTCTGAATTATCTAATATTATTGTTTTACTTCAACATGCAAATCATTTTATTTGTGATGCTATATTTGATGTTAGGAAGATCAATATCAAATCCATGTCTTTAGCCATTCTATCTAGAAGAGCTTTATGGCTTAAATCTTGGAATGCTGACATGGTGTATAAGACTAGATTATTATCTCTCTCTTTTCAAGATAAAAAATCTTTTTGGTTCACAATTGGATTCTATTATCTCCACTGTTACTGTGGGTAAGGGAGTTTTTCTACCCCAAGACAAGAAATCTAAGGGTAAATTTAAAGCTCCCAATTGTTTTCTTTCCTTTCATCAGAATAGAGAACAGAAAACCACTCCTTCCCCTAAGGCCTCTGGCTCTAATTGAAGACCATCTCCGAATTCGAATTAATCCAAGCCTTATAAGAAACCAAATCCTGCCCCTAAACCTATATGAAGGTGCGGCCCTCAAGCCAGTACTTCTGGTACGGGGCAGACTAAAGGTATTTCAAAGAGTTTGGACAGACTCTGTCCAAAATCAGTGGATTCAGAATATAATTTCTTAGGGGTGTCGAATAGGATTCAAAATAAGACTTCCTTTGGGAAGATTCTTTCTTACCTATGGAACAAAAAACCCAGTAAAAGCTCAAAGTCTTTCTGAAATGTGTTTCAGATCTAGAACTTTCAGGGGTAATTGTCCCAGTTCCACAGCAGGAACAAGGATTGGGGTTTTTATTCAAATCTATTCATTGTACCTATGAAGGAAAATTCTTTCAGACCAATTTTGGATCTGAAAACTTTAAATCGTTTTGTAAGAGTCCCAACTTTCAAGATGGTGACTATAAGGACTATTCTGCCAATTGTTCAGCAAGGTCACTTCATGTCCACAATAGACTTACAGGACGCTTACCTTCACAATCCGATTCATCCAGATCACTATCGTTTTCTGAGATTCTCTTTTCTAAACAAGCATTACCAATTTGTCGCTCTTCCGTTTGGCCTTGCAACAGCTCCAAGAATATTCTTAATAATTTTAGGTGCCCTTCTATCTGTAATCAGAAAGCAGGGTATTGCATTGTTTCCTTATTCGGACGGTATCTTGGTACTAGCTCAATAGATTTCCAGATAGATTCAGTGTCCATAATTCTATCCCTAACAGAAAAAGAGATGTTTGAGATTGGTTTTAGCTTGTCTAAACCTTCAGTCTCGTATCATTCCCTTTAGTGGCTATGTGCATAGAAGTTTTAGGTCTCATGATTGCAGCATTGGACGCAATCCTTTTTGCTTGTTTTCACATGAGACCTCTATAGTTTTGCATGTGGCACCAATGGTGCAGGGATTATACTCAGATATCACAACTGATATACTTGAATCCCAACTCTCTCTGACTTGCTGGTTAAACCATCACCTTATTGTTTAAGGGGCCTCCTTTGTTTGTCCTACCTTGCCTTTGATCACAACAGATGCATGTCTCTCAGCTTGGGGAGCTGTTTGGGGGGGATCTGACAGCACACAGAGTTTAAGAGCTCTTCAGGCATGGCCTCTATTAAAGTGAGAATCGTATATTCGGTTTCAAACAGACAATGTCACAACAGTGGCATATGAATCATCAAGAAGGGACTCGTAGTCCCCTAGCAATACAAGAAGTATCTCTAATACTTTCTTGGGTAGAATCCAATTCTTGTCTAATCACTTTGATTCATATACCCGGTGTAGACAATTTGGAAGCGGATTATCTCAGCCATCAGATTCTACATCTGGGGAGTTGTCTCTCCATCCAGATGTGTTCTAGTTGATTGTGCAGATGTGGGGTCCTTCAGACATAGATCTGATGGCCTCTCGTCTAGAAACTTCCCAGATATCTTTCCAGGTCCAGGGATCCTCAGGCGGAATTGATGAATGCTCTAGCAGTTCCATGGTTTTACCAACCTGCTTAAATGTTTTCACCTCTGGGAGTGATCTCAAAGATCATAATGGAACAATCTTATGTGTTTCTGATAGCACCAGCATGCCCTCACAGATTTTGGTATGCGGACCTTGTCCAAATATCCAGTTGCCAGCCTTGCTCACTTCCTATAAGACCAGAACTTCTGTCTCAAGGCCCAGTTTTTCATCAGGATCTCAAATCTCTAAATTTGAAGGCATGGAAATTGAACACTTAGTTCTTAGTCATAGACGTTTCTCTGACTCAGCAATTAACACTATGATACAGGCTCGTAAGTCTGTTTCAAGAAAGATTTATCATAGGTTTTGGAAAACCTATATTTCATGGTGTTCCACTTAAGATTATTCTTGGCATTCATTTAGAATTCCTAGGATTTTACAGTTTCTTCAGGATGGTTTGGATAAAGGTTTGTCTGCAAATACTTTGAAAGGACAAATCTCTGCTCTTTCTGTCTTATTTCATAGAAAGATTGCTAAGCTTCCTGATATTCACTATTATTTAATCAATTTCTCCTCCTTGTAATTATTTTAACTAGGTAAGCTATTAAATAGTATATTAATCTATTTAATAGCTATTGTACATAGTTAAAATAAATACAAAGTTGCCTGTAAAATAAATATAAACCTAAAATAGATACAATATAATTTTTTGTTATATTGTAGCTATATTAGGGTTTATTTTCAGGTAAGTATTTAGTTTTAAATAGGAATACTTTAGTTAATAAGAGTTAATTTATTTAGTTAGATTAAAATTATATTTAACTTAGGGGGGGTGTTAGGGTAGACTTAGCTTTAGGGTTAATCTAATTTATTATAGTAGCGGCGAGGTCCGGTCGGCAGATTAGGGGTTAATACTTGAAGTTAGGTGGCGGCGACGTTGGGGGGGGGGCAGATTAGGGGTTAATAAATATTATGTAGGTGTCGGCGATGTTGGGGACAGCAGATTGGGGTTCATAGGGATAATGTAGGTGGCAGCGGTGTCTGGAGCGGCAGATTAGGGGTTAATTGTGTAATGCAGGTGTCAGTGATTGCGGGGGCGGCAGATTAGGGGTTAATAAGTGTAAGATTAGGGGTGTTTAGACTCGGGGTTCATGTTAGGGTGTTAGGTGCAGACTTAGAAAGTGTTTCCCCATAGGAAACAATGGGGCTGCGTTGGGCGCTTAACGCTGCTTTTTTGCAGGTGTTAGTTTTTTTTTCAGCCCAAACTGCCCCATTGTTTCCTATGGGGGAATCGTGCATGAGCACGTTTTGCCAGCTTACCGCTACCGTAAGCAACGCTGGTATTGAGGGTTGAAGTGGAGCTAAATTCGGCTCAACGCTCCCTTTTTGGAGCTTAACGCAGCCCCTCAGACAACTCTAAATACCAGCGTTGTTTGGAAGCAGCGGTAGGAAAAACTTACCGACAAAACTCTAAATCTAGCCGATTGGAAGTGATTGTTCAAATTCCTTTATAGGGACAGGGGGTGGGATTTTATCTCTCTTCATTATTCCAAAAAAATGAAGGTACTTTCAGACCATAGAAACGCTTTGGACTATTCTGCTTTTGTTTAACAAGGTCAGTTTATGTCTACAATAGATTTAAAGGATGCTTATCTTCATGTTCCAATACACAGAGAACATTACTAGTATCTGAGGTTTGCCTTTCTAGACAAGCATTTTCAGTTTGTTGCTTTACTATTTGGACTGGCTACAGCTCCAAAAAATTTCAAAAAGGTTCGGGGTGCCCTTTTGTCTTTGATCAGAACTCAGGGTAATGTAGTGTTTCCATACCTGGACAATATCTTGTTTCAACCTCCGTCTTTTCCTTTAGCAAAATCTTACATCAACTAACTGTTGTTGTTGTTTCTTCAAAAGCATGGTTGGAGGATCAATTGTCCAAAGAGTTCTTTAATTCCTCCAACAAAGTAACTTTTTGGGGATTTCAAATAGATTCAGTATCCATGAGTCTTTCTCTAACAGAGCAGGGAAGGTTTAAATTGGTGTGAGCGTGCTTGAATCTTCAGTCTCTCTCTTTTCCCTCAGTTGCTCTTTGGATGGGAATTCTAGGCCTCATGATTACAACTTCAGATGCAATTCCATTTGCTCGTTTTCACATGAGACCTCTTCAGCTTTGTATACTTTGTCAATGGTGCAGGGTCAGCTGTCTCAAATAATTTCTGGATCCCAGTACAAGTCAGTCTCTGTCTTAGTGGCTGGATCATCAGTTCATTATTCAGGGGCTTCTTTTGCTCATCTTACCTGGACTGTGATCACTACAGATGAGCACAGAGACAGTATCAATCCGAAGATTGAACAATTGTACACCTGAATAGCACTCTTCCCCTAATCAAAAGGTGGCTGTAGTTTTTGGACAAGATTATTAAGTATCTTATGAGAGGAAGTGCGAAGACAATGTTAAAATATAACCTTTATTAGGTAATTTAAAAGAAAAACAAAGAAATACCACACACATTCATGAATTAAAAACACAAAGTTGGGTTAATTGAAATATACACCTAGTATTCACTTATTGAGTAGAGTGGTTGTATATCACAATAATTCTAGCAAACTTCAATAAAAGTTTTATATCATGGAAACATTCAGTGAGTTTGTAATAGACATGGACACAAGGGGGTTAATAAATATATGTTGGGCTAATACCACTCTTATCCACTGCTATGTTGAAAATGGGTATAGGATATTCAGGAATTAGGTTTAATGATAGTTCTTGGTATAATGTATGCAAGTTCAAATTGTTTTCCCTTAATGGTAGATCAGAGGGAGATTTCCCACCTATTGGAATCTGGGGGGTTAAAGATAGTACCCTGTATTCCCTCTAATTCTGTTCAGTTATCAATTATTTGCACCCCATAAAGGATTAACTTTGTGTTAAACAAGAACAGAGGAATTGACAGTTTAATGAGTACTGTTATTATGGAACCACACTGATCTTTTATAGGGTCAAATTCATCACTATTGAATATATGCTGTAATATAGTCTATGAGAGAAAAGTAACTATTCATTCCTGGATCTTAAACATTAGAGAACTGGGTATGGTCAGAAATAATTCTGAGAATCACATATCAAGGAGTAGCTTATTTCACCCAAATATCTGAATACATTTTATTAAACAATTTTTGTAGTAAATTCAGAACCAGGGCAGGACCTTGGATTGTGTATTGTATAAACAGTGTTTATTACATCAGATAGCAGCCATAGATAACCCTATATTGTGTCTCAGAATGCCTATAATAGCTGACTATTTGGTGAGAAAATGTACTATTCCATGTGGCTAATAGTATTTAGATATATAGTTTGGCCAATAAAGGCAGTGCTGTGATAAATTTAAATGTATCAAAACCTGGTTGTTGAGGTAGAATTGACTGTTATGTTATAATATTCTTGTATCCAATGCTTATTGTGAGTTGGAATACGTTATATATCCCAGGATGATACTTAGATAGAGAGTATATTTCTAAATGAGATTTTTATACTGCTACACAGGGTTATAGCTTCTAGTTGATTGATTCTTTATTACTTGAGTAGACGTACAAGCAGGTTGTTACTAAATGACAATTAATGTGCCATGATAAAGTTTACTTGTCAATAGTGTTGGAATATAGCTGCACACAGTAATACCTTGCTTGCTTTCCTACAATATAAATATATATTATTTAAATATAAATCAATTCAATTAGGCAAATAGCCTTTAACTAGATCAGCTAAAATAGAGCAGCTTATCGTAATACCGCTGGTTTGCTTTTATTTAATGCTGTTTAGATAAATTCAAATAGCAATTAATTTTGTAATAACTCCGCTGTGATACCGTTCAGAGTATTGAAGAGATTATTTTCCCACTGATACTTTAACATGATCACGCATAATCGCAACATTGTATACTTTACTTGTAAGATATTGTAAATAAGTTGCAGTGATCCGTAGCATTTACTTATAACCAGTCACCCAGCTAAATCACTATATGTGTATGCTGAATATTTAGGATACTTATGAATAAATTTCAAAGTCACATACTAGTGATATAGTTTAAATATATGGGGCCGTCCATTGGCGGTAAAATGTCGGCTGTTGCGGTTTAGAATAGCATGTCAGTTAATTATTGCTGTAACCGCTCAATAGTAATCACTGAATGTCGTTAGGATTCTCCATTACCATCTGAGTTAGCTAGATACCATTAACAACCACTACGTGCTAAGTAATACTATAATATTTTAAACCACAATCTTTGCTGATTAAAAAACGCTAAAGGCATTCACACATAACAGTTCCCTAACATGTTTCGCCACTAACGTGGTTTTTTCAAAAGACCCTTTAAATTTATCACAGCACTGCCTTTATTGGCCAAACTATATATCTAAATACTATTAGCCACATGGAATAGTACATTTTCTCACCAAATAGTCAGCTATTATAGGCATTCTGAGACACAATATAGGGTTATCTATGGCTGCTATCTGATGTAATAAACACTGTTTATACAATACACAATCCAAGGTCCTGCCCTGGTTCTGAATTTACTACAAAAATTGTTCAATAAAATTTATTCAGATATTTGGGTGAAATAAGCTACTCCTTGATATGTGATTCTCAGAATTATTTCTGACCATACCCAATTCTCTAATGTTTAAGATCCAGGAATGAATAGTTACTTTTCTCTCATAGACTATATTACAGCATATATTCAATAGTGATGGATTTGACACTATAAAAGATCAGTGTGGTTCCATAATAACAGTACTCATTAAACTGTCAATTCCTCTGTTCTTGTTTAACACAAAGTTAATCCTTTATGGGGTGCAAATAATTGATAACTGAACAGAATTAGAGGGAATACAGGGTACTATCTTTAACCCCCCCGATTCCAATAGGTGGGAAATCTCCCTCTGATCTACCATTAAGGGAAAACAATTTGCACTCGCATACATATTATACCAAGAACTATCATTAAACCTAATTCCTGAATTTCCTATACCCAATTTCAACATAGCAGTGGATAAGAGTGGTATTAGCCCAACATATATTTATTAACCCCCTTGTGTCCATGTCTATTACAAACTCACTGAATGTTTCCATGATATAAAACTTTTATTGAAGTTTGCTAGAATTATTGTGATATACAACCACTCTACTCAATAAGTGAATACTAGGTGTATATTTCAATTAACCCAACTTTGTGTTTTTAATTCATGAATGTGTGTGGTATTTCTTTGTTTTTCTTTTAAATTACCTAATAAAGGTTATATTTTAACATTGTCTTCGCACTTCCTCTCATAAGATACTTTATAATCTTGTCCAAAAACTACAGCCACCTTTTGATTAGGGGAAGAGTGCTATTCAGGTGTACAATTGTTCAATCTTCGGATTGATACTGTCTCTCTATAAGTACCAGTACACAGCACCTCAGCCATTTTGGATAATAGTGAATCTGGAATTTCTATACATAAAACACATAGATTATTATTATTTCCAGTGGATAATAGGCTACCCTAATCTGTAAATATCTGCAGTGCCATTAGTACCCTTGCTTTTTCTGTGCAACTCAGTGCAGATTGGGAAGCTGGTTGTGGTCTCTGAGAGCACAGGGAATTTGGGATCCTTGGGAGGCAAGGTTGCCAATAAATATTCTAGAACATGCTATTTTCAGGGCTCTTGTGTCTTGGCCCCTGTTAAAAGGGAGTCTTATCTCTGTTTCCAAACAAACAATGTTACTGCATTGGCTTATGTCAACCATCAGGGGAAACTCAGTTCCCTATCCATCAGGGAAGTATCTAGAATAAAGTGTAGATTGGAGACCAATGGCACTACTTACTATTCAATGAAGGGTAGTAAGTAGGATACTAGTATGTACTTTATTACCATTCATTATGCTAATGTGTATCTAGGTTTGAACAATTAGTTTGGATCCAGTATGAAGACTGGGCAGGATATCCTTTTAAGCACTCTTTCCCTTAATATGATACATTATATATGTGTGCGGTGTGTTTCACTGGGATAAAAACAATTACTTTATTTCTTCATATTAAAAATTGGTCAAAACACAATTAAAAACAAAATGTCTTAGTCAAATAGTATTAAGGATTGTCTCATAAGCCGAATCTTTGTTCCAGTGTCTAGAATAAGTGCTCCCTGGAATACTATGTGGCCTCACTACTGATTATTCAGAAATAATCTGATAGAGGTTGGATTAGTATACTGGTTATTGTTTGTAACTTCAATTCGTTATATTGAAGTTACAAACAAAAACTGGTAAACCAATCCAACCTCTATCAGATTATTTCTGAATAATCAGTAGTGAGGCCACATAGTATTCCAGGGTGCATTTATACTAGACACTGGAACAAAGATTTGGCTTATGAGACAATTCTTGATACTATGAGCATAAGACATTTTGTTTTAAATAGTGTTTTGACTGATTTTTAATATGAAGAAATAAAGTAATTGTTTTTATCCCAGTGAAACACACCCCACACATATATAATGTATTATATGAAGGGGAAGAGTGCTTAAAGGGTTATCCTGCCCAGTCTTTACACTGGATCCAAAATAAAAGTACCTTGAATAATCTCGTGGTCTGAAATCAATTCCTGTCTAATCTCTGCAATTCATATTCCAGGAGTGATCAACTGGGAAGCAGACTTTCTCATTCGCCAATATCTACATCCAGGGGAATGGTCCCTTCACCAGGATGTGTTCAACCAGATTGTGGGTCTTTGGTTGCTCCCAGAGATAGATCTGATGGCTTCTCTATGAACACCACTTCCCGGGTACTTTGTGAGGTTCAGAGACCCTCAAGCAGAGTTTGTGGATGTTCTAGTAGCTCCATGGTCATTTCAGCTTGCTTATTTTTTTCCTCCTCTGGTACTTCTTCCCAGAGTGATCTCCAAGATAAACCTAGAGAAATCTATAGTAATTCTGATTGCCCCAGCTTGGCCTCACAGTTTTTGGTATGCAGATCTGGTTCAGATGTCCAACTGTTCTACTTGGCCTCTTACTCTGTGGTCTGTTTTTCCATCCAGATCTCAAGTCTTTGAACTTAATGGCATGTAAAATGAACGGTTAGTCCTTAGACATAGAGGTTTCCCTGATTCAGTGATTGAAACTTTATTTCAAGCTTGTAAGGCTGTAACTAGGAAAATGTGTTATAAAGTCTGGAATGCCTTTATTTCTTGGTGTATAGATGCTGACATTGTTTAAGAATTTCTAGGATTTTGCAGTTCTTACAGGATGGTTTTTATAAGGGCCTATCTGCCAGTTCTCTGAAGGGGCAAATTTCTGCTCTTTCAGTTTTGTTTCATAAGAAGATTGCTGCGAATCTTCCTTATATTCATGGTTTTGTTCAGGCTTTGACTCGTATTTAGCCTGTGATCAAGCCAATTTCTCCTCCATGGAATCTCAACCTTGTGTTTAGGGTTTTGCAGGCTACTCCTTTTCAACATATGCATAATGTGGATATTAAACTGCTTTCTTGGAAAGTTTTATTTCTTTTGGCTATCTCTTCTGCTAGAAGAGTGTTTGAGTTATCTATGCTTTCTTGTGATCCTCCTTATCTTGTTTTTCTTCAGGATAAGGAAGTTTCTTTCATGTAATTGGCAAGAGTCCATGAGCTAGTGACATATGGGATATACAATCCTACCAGGAGGGGCAAAGTTTCCCAAACCTCAAAATGCCTATAAATACACCCCTCACCGCACCCACAATTCAGTTTTACAAACTTTGCCTCCTATGGAGGTGGTGAAGTAAGTTTGTGCTAAGATTTCTACGTTGATATGCGCTTCTCAGCATTGTTGAAGCCCGATTCCTCTCAGAGTACAGCGAATGTCAGAGGGACGTGAAGGGAGTATCACCTATTGAATACGATGATTTCCCTAACGGGGGTCTTTTTTATGGGTTCTCTGTTATCGGTCGTAGAGATTCATCTCCTACCTCCCTTTTCAGATCGACAATATACTCTCAAATTTACCATTACCTCTACTAAAGAACTGTTTTAGTACTGGTTTGGCTATCTGCTATATGTGGATGGGTGTCTTTTGGTAAGTATGTTTTTATTACTTAAGACACTCTCAGCTATGGTTTGGCACTTTATGCAAATTATATAAAGTTCTAAATATATGTATTGTACTTATATTTGCCATGAGTCAGGTTCATGTATTTCCTTCTGCAGACTTTCAGTTTCATATTTGGGAATATAAACACTTTAAGAAATTTGTTTCTTACCTGGGGTTTAGTCTTTTTCAAATTTGACTACTTTTGCATTTGTGGGTATTAGGCCCGCGGGTGCGTCAAATGTTAGACTTTATTGCGTCATTTTTTGCGCGGGAAATTACGTTTTTTGACGCTACTTCGTCATTTCCGGCGTCATACGTGTCGTCGAGACCTTTCACATGGCGGCGTCATTAGTGACGCAAGTGTGTCATTTCCGGTCATTTTTGGCGCCAAAAAGGTTTACGTTACGTTGTGCGTCATACTTGGCGCCAAATTTTTTTCATTATTTCAATACCCCATTCATGTTTGCCTCCTGCTTTCTTTTCTATCAAGAGGCCTATGCTTTTGCATTTTTTCCCATTCCTAAAACTGTCATTTAAGGAAATAGATAATTTTGCATTATATGTTGTTTTTTTCTTTTACATTGAGCAAGATGTCCCAATCCGATCCTGTCTCTGAAGTTTCTGCTGGAACATTGCTGCCTGACATCGGTTCTACCAAAGCTAAGTGCATTTGTTGCAAAATTGTAGAAATTATTCCACCGAATGTCATTTGTAATAGTTGTCATGATAAACTTTTACATGCAGATAGTGTTTCTATCAGTAATAGTACATTGCCAGTTGCAGTTCCTTCAACTTCTAATGTGCATGATATACCTGTAAATTTTAAAGAATTTGTTTCTGAATCCATTATGAAGGCTTTGTCTGCATTTCCACCTTCTAATAAACGTAAAAGGTCTTTTAAAACTTCTCATTTAGCTGATGAAATTTCAAATGACCAACAACATAATAATTCATCCTCTTCTGCTGAGGATCTATCTGAAACAGAAGATCCTTCCTCAGATATTGACACTGACAAATCTACTTATTTATTTAAAATAGAGTATATGCGTTCTATATTAAAAGAAGTGTTAATTACTTTGGATATTGAGGTAACCAGTCCTATTGACGTTCAGTCTAATAAACGTTTAAATGCTGTTTTTAAACCTCCTGTGGTTTCCCCAGGTGTTTTTCCCATTCCTGAAGCTATTTCTGATATGATTTCTAGGGAATGGAATAAGCCAGGTACTTCCTTTGTTCCTTCTTTAAGGTTTAAGAGATTGTATCCTTTACCAGCAAAATCTATAGAGTTTTGCGAAAAGATCCCCAAAGTTGATGGGGCTATTTCTACTCTTGCTAAACGTACCACTATTCCTATGGAAGATAGCACTTCCTTTAAGGATCCTTTAGATAGGAAGCTTGAATCTTATCTAAGGAAGGCCTATTTATATTCAGGTCATCTTCTCAGACCTGCTATTTCTTTGGGTGATGTTGCGGCTGCATCAACTTTCTGGTTGGAAAATTTAGCGCAACATGAATTGGATTCTGACATATCTAGCATTGTTTGCTTACTACAACATGCTAATCATTTTATTTGTGATGCCATTTTTGATATTATCAAAATTGATGTTAGATCCATGTCTTTAGCTGTATTAGCTAGAAGAGCTTTGTGGCTTAAATCTTGGAATGCTGATATGACATCTAAATCTAGATTACTATCTCTTTCTTTCCAAGGTAATAATTTATTTGGTTCTCAGTTGGATTCTATTATTTCAACTATCACTGGAGGAAAAGTAGTTTTTTTGCCTCAGGATAAAAAACCTAAGGGTAAATCTAAGGCTTCTAACCGTTTTCGTTCCTTTCGTCAGAATAAGGAACAAAAACTCAATCCTCCTCCCAAGGAATCTGCTTACAGTTGGAAGCCTTCCTCAAATTGGAATAAATCCAAGCCATTTAGGAAACCAAAGTCTGCCCCTAAGTCCGCATGAAGGTGCGGCCCCCAGCTCAGCTGGTAGGGGGCAGATTAAGGTTTTTCAAGGATTTTTGGATAATATCTGTCCAAAATCATTGGATTCAGAGCATTGTCTCTCAAGGGTATCGAATAGGATTCAAAGTAAGACCTCCTGTGAGAAGATTTTTTCTCTCACACATTCCTGTAAATCCAGTAAAAGCTCAGGCTTTTCTGAAGTGTGTTTCAGACCTGGAGTCTTCAGGGGTAATCATGCCAGTTCCTCTTCAGGAACAAGGTTTGGGGTTTTACTCAAACCTATTCATTGTACCAAAGAAAGAAAATTTGTTCAGACCAGTTCTGGATCTGAAAATTTTGAATCGTTATGTAAGAGTACCAACTTTCAAGATGGTGACTATAAGGACTATTCTGCCTTTTGTTCAGCAAGGACATTATATGTCCACAATAGGCTTACAGGATGCATACCTTCATATTCCGATTCATCCAGATCACTATCAGTTTTTGAGATTCTCTTTTCTAGACAAGCATTACCAATTTGTTGCTCTTCCATTTGGCCTAGCAACAGCTCCAAGAATCTTTTCAAAGGTTCTGGGTGCCCTACTATCTGTAATCAGAGAACAGGGTATTGTGGTGTTTCCTTATTTGGACGATATCTTGGTACTAGCTCAGTCTTTACATACTGCAGAATCTCACACAAATCAACTAGTGTTGTTTCTTCGGAAACATGGTTGGAGGATCAATTTACCAAAAAGTTTCTTGATTCCTCAGACAAGGGTCACCTTTTTAGGTTTCCAGATAGATTCAGTGTCCATGACTCTGTCTCTAACAGACAAGAGACGTTTAAAATTGGTTGCAGCCTGCCGGCGCCTTCAGTCTGAGTCATTCCCTTCAATGGCTATGTGCATGGAAGTTTTAGGTCTCATGACTGCAGCATCGGACGCAATCCCCTTTGCTCGTTTTCACATGAGACCTCTACAGCTTTGTATGCTGAATCAATGGTGCAGGGATTATACAAAGATATCACAATTAATATCCTTGAATCCCAATGTACAACACTCTCTGACATGGTGGATAGATCACCATCGTTTGGTTCAAGGGGCTTATTTTGTTCGCCCAACCTGGACTGTGGAGCCGTTTGGGGGTCTCTGACAGCACAAGGGGTTTGGAAATCTCAAGAGGCGAGATTACCAATAAATATTTTAGAACTCCGTGCAATTCTCAGGGCTCTTCAGTTCTGGCCTCTACTAAAGAGAGAACCGTTCATTTGTTTTCAGACAGACAATATCACAACTGTGGCTTATGTCAATCATCAGGGTGGGACTCACAGTCCCCAAGCTATGAAAGAAGTATCTTGGATACTTGCTTGGGCGGAATCCAGCTCCTGTCTAATCTCTGCGGTGCATATCCCAGGTGTAGACAATTGGGAGGCGGATTATCTCAGCCGCCAGACTTTACATCCAGGGGAGTGGTCTCTCCATCCAGATGTGTTTTCTCAGATTGTTCAGATGTGGGGGCTTCCAGAGATAGATCTCATGGCCTCTCATCTAAACAAGAAACTTCCCAGATACCTGTCCAGGTCCAGGGATGTTCAGGCGGAAGCAGTGGATGCGCTGACACTTCCTTGGTGTTATCAACCTGCTTACATCTTCCTGCCTCTAGTTCTTCTTCCAAGAGTGATTTCCAAAATCATCATGGAAGAGTCTTTTGTGTTGCTGGTGGCTCCAGCATGGCCACACAGGTTTTGGTATGCGGATCTGGTCCGGATGTCCATCTACCCGCCTTGGCCACTTCCGTTACGGCCGGACCTACTATCTCAAGGTCCGTTTTTCCATCAGGATCTCAAATCATTAAATTTGAAGGTATGGAAATTGAACGCTTAGTTCTAAGTCATAGAGGTTTCTCTGATTCAGTGATTAATACTATGTTACAAGCTCGTAAATCTGTCTCTAGGAAGATTTATTATAGAGTTTGGAAGGCTTACATTTCATGGTGTTCTTCTCATAAATTCTCCTGGCATTCTTTTAGAATTCCTAGAATTTTGCAGTTTCTTCAGGATGGTCTGGATAAGGGTTTGTCTGCAAGTTCCTTGAAAGGACAAATCTCCGCTCTTTCTGTTTTATTTCACAGAAAGATTGCTATACTTCCTGATATACACTGTTTTGTACAGGCTTTAGTTCGTATTAAGCCTGTCATTAAGTCAATTTCTCCTCCTTGGAGTCTTAATTTGGTTCTGAGGGCTTTACAGGCTCCTCCATTTGAACCTATGCATTCTTTGGACATTAAACTACTTTCCTGGAAAGTGTTGTTCCTTTTGGCTATCTCTTCTGCTAGAAGAGTTTCTGAGCTATCTGCTCTTTCTTGTGATTCTCCTTTTCTGATTTTTCATCAGGATAAGGCAGTTTTGCGGACTTCTTTTCAATTTTTACCTAAGGTTGTGAATTCTAACAACATTAGTAGAGAAATTGTTGTCCCTTCTTTATGTCCTAATCCTAAGAATTCTTTGGAGAGATCCTTACATTCTTTGGATGTGGTAAGAGCTTTGAAATATTATGTGGAAGCTACTAAAAATTTCAGGAAGACTTCTAGTCTATTTGTTTTATTTTCTGGTCCTAGGAAAGGTCAGAAAGCTTCTACTGTTTCCTTGGCTTCTTGGTTGAAACTTTTGATTCGTGAAAAAACAAGTTTAGAGTGAGTGCACCTGGTGAGTGTTAATGTTGGGAAAATTGGTTAATATAACCACGCTCTAAACCCTACAAGTGTGACAATTGTTCCTTCAAACAACTGTCAAAGAATGAAGTGCAATAACCAAGGTGAGGGGAGCTAGAGGTATAATTAGTGGTGATTGTATGTTACTGTGTAACCTAAATAAAAGTTTATGCTTAAGCGTTATGGTTGATAAAATAATATATTTATTTTAAAACACTTTAAAACATATGCATAGTAAAAGTATAGAGCTCTATTACTTTAAGACATATAAAACAATATACAATATACAAATTGTAATAACAATAATTGAAGCTTTAAAATAGTTGCTAAAATATTGTACACTTATTTGCTTGCTTAAATATGTACACTTTTTGCTTTCTTCTGTGGTCTACACGGTCTCTTTTAAGGCTCTAAAAGTTTAGTATTAATATTAATGTTCTTCTAGTACTCACGATTTGGTCTTGAGTGTAAAGGCTTTTTAGCTTTATGGGGTAATAAAAAACCGTTGTGGAGGCAAAATACGTTTGGAGTAAATACAGCCTTAAAGTTGACAATCTTGCTTTTTGTAGTTTTGGAGGTTAATAAGAACAAGCTGTTGATTTGTTTCTATTTCCTTTATTAGGCTGATACAATGTTTATCTCCAATAAGTTGTACTAGAGAAAAATCTTAGCCGTTTTAGCGCTGAAAAGGTGCTTGAAAGTTCCTCAAATTTTTCGTGAAGGCTTTAAATTGAATTATCCGTTGGTCTCTGAGACTGTATACCCTATTTTGTGCTAGTATGCTATTCAGGGTTTGCAGGAGTCTCTAAGAGGCTTATAGCGTTTGAAAATTCCTCAATCTTTAGCAGGAGTTTGTTTGCGAATTACCGTTGGTCTCTGAGACTGTTTACCCTTTAGATTTTGTTCAGGGTTTGCAGGAGTCTCTAAGAGGCAGTTCTGTCTGTTGTCCGGTGTTTTTCTTCTTTTGCGCTTATTATTTCAAGCGCTAGATAGAGCTGAATCCGTTGAAAGGAAGATAGTTCTTGTCCCACAGTGTGGGCATTAACTGTCAAAGAGGGTGCGCACTCAGGTGGGCAGATCTACGCGTTTCGGCGGGTGCCTTTATCAAGATGCCTCTGAGAGTGTTCGCGGTCCTTTTTAAAAAGGGGTAAGTAGCTCCTGGTTGGTTAATTACAAATTCTTAGTTGACCAATCTTTGTGCAGATATTTGAGCAAAATGTTCGGTTACAATTTCAAGCTGTAGTACAGATTTGTGAAATGATAATAATAACGTAAGCTAGAATGAAACTTTTAACATATAAAACTATTCATAATTTCCTAAACATAGTTGATCTGTTTAAGTGTTTGGTAAGTGTGTGCGCCCTCTATAATGATAGAAATATACAGTATAATTTTGTGAAGATAAAATCAATATAATAGTGAGTTGGAAAGGGGGGTGTTATTGTTTCGGGACATATGTGATAACTTAGAATTTTTTGTCCGCATAAAATTGTTTTAATTATTTTGCTGTTTTGTTGCTAAATGTTGTATAAAATTTGCGACAAAATTAATATATTACTCTGTGAATATATGTAAATATAGGAAAGTTTTAAATTCATAATTTTTAGATTAGAAAGTTTAAATCAAACTCCATGTTTAATCCATGTGGATATAAGGTTTTAAAGGAGTAAATATATTCCGCTTCTTTTCTAAGTAGGAGGTTTTCTAGATTTCCCCCTCTGGGATTAAGGAAAACTTTTTTGACTCCCCAATATTTTAGGTGGTGGATATTGCCATTATGATGTTCAGTAAAATGTTTATATAGGTTGGTGCTAGTTGATTTGTGTTCGATATGGTGAAGGTGTTCTCTTATGCGGTCTCTGAGCATGCGGCTAGTTTGGCCAAAGTATTGGTAACCACATAAACATTGTAAACAATAAATGACATTCTTATCTGAACATCGTATGATTTCCTTGATGTTGATATATTGGTTGTTATTATTAGATTTTAGAGTTTTAATTTTGCTGCTATGTTTGCAAGATTTACATGATATACATGGAAAGAAGCCTTCAACTTTTTCTTTGTTAAGATCGAATGTATTGGGGTTGTGAATTTCCTTGTTTTTGAATTCACTTGGTGATAGTATGTTTTTTAGGTTTTTTGCTTTTTTAAAAATGATGTCGGGATTATTTTTCAATCTATGTCCCAAAATTTGGTCGTGTTTTATATAATGCCAGTGTTTGTTTAAAATCTTTTTGATTTCATGATGTTGTGAGTTATATTGCGTTATAAAAGGAATAAATAAGGGATCGTTTTTGTTTTGGTTAGGTGCTGATTTTTGTTTTGGTGCGAGTATCAAGTTTCTATCCATTTCTTTTACCTCCAATTGTGTTTTCTCCAAAGTGTGAATGTTATATCTTTTTTCAATGAATCTCTGTTTAAGAGTTTCTGATTGGGTGGAGTATTGATTAATATCTGAACAATTTTTCCTGATTCTGGTGAATTGATTTTTGGGGATATTTGTTTTCCATTTATTTAGGTGGCAGCTTTTATTGTGTATGTAGTTATTGGCGTCTGTTTTTTTAAAAAAGGTTTTGGTTGTAATCATCATATTGTTAATTTCTATTTCTAAGTCCAAATAGTGAATCGAGTTTGTGCTAAATTCATGAGTGAAATTGAGGCCTAGTGTGTTGTTATTTAAGTCTTCTAGAAATAATTCTAGAAGTTCAGGTTCGCCTTTCCAGATTATAAATAGGTCATCTATATAGCGGTAATATAGCACAAGGTTCGCCCCCCATGGGCTAGAATTTATGTAATTATGTTCAAAATAACCCATGAATAGATTAGCATAACTGGGGGCGAACCTTGTGCCCATAGCAGTCCCCTTGTGTTGTAGAAAAATCTCGTCATTAAATAAAAAAGAGTTGTTATATAATATAAAATGGATACAATCAATTAGGAATTTATTTTGTTCTTTATTTAAATTTGGATCCTTGTCTAAGAAGAATTTTATAGCTTTAAGCCCTTTTTGGTGGTCTATGTTTGTATATAGGGAATTTACATCGCATGTTACTAAAAGGAAGTTTTCTTCCCAAGTTATATCTTTTAGGATGTTGAGTAATTGAGTCGAGTCTTTTAGATAGGATGGTAACTGGGAAACGTATGACTGTAAGAAGAAATCGACATATTGCGAAAGATTTGATGTGAGGGATCCTATGCCTGAAATGATAGGTCGTCCAGGGGGTTTGGTTAAGTTTTTATGAATTTTAGGAAGTATGTAAAAAGTAGGTGAAATGGGGTTTGCAGTGTTTAGAAAATTAAATTCATTTTTTGTAAGTACTCCTGAGTTGAATGCTTTTATGAGAAGATCTTGTAGTTTTTTTGTTTGGTTTTTTAAGGGATTAGATCTTAGTTTTTTATATGTTGTCTGGTCATTTAGGAGTCTGTACGATTCCTCTAAATAAAAAGATGTGTCCATAAGGACTATTCCTCCGCCCTTGTCTGCTTGCTTGATGGTGATTTCATTATTATTTTTTAGATCTTTTATAATTTTTAGTTCCTTTTGTGTCATATTCCATTTTATGAATTCGTTTTGATCTAGTTTGTCTATATCTTGTTTGACCATTTTCTCAAAGAGTTTAATGTCTTCGCTTTTTTCATTTGTGGGATAGAACGTTGAGGGGGCTTTTAGATTAGTGTGTTTAAATTTTTGTTCATTTTCTTTGAGGGTTTTGTTCTCAAGAGGGTTCTTTATGAAATATCTTTTTAAGGTGAGTTTACGTATGTATTGGTTTATGTTTATGAGGGTTTCAAATTTATTTAATTTGCATGAAGGGGCAAATGATAGGCCTTTACTTAGAACTGATTTTTGAAGAGGATTCAATTGATATTTACTTATGTTGAATATTCCTGTATGTTTTATTTCTGTCTTTTCGGGATTTTGTCTATATTTTCTTCCGTTTCTCCTACCTCTAATCCTCGTTTGTTTCTTACGATTCTTTTTGGGAGGATACGGTGTGTGTTGGTTTTTGATGTTCCTTCCCCTAAAGGGGCCTGTTCTAAAAAAACTTTCTGTTGTTCTGCATTATGAGGTGCGGGGGACCTTGTGTCTTGTTCTAATGGTTGATATCTATTTCTTGTTTGGATTCTCCAATCTGAGTTGGAGTCAAAGTGGTTTCTTTTGTAGTTAGTGTAATAAGAGTTTTTATGCTTATTCTTGTATGTGTAGTGATCAGATTGGTCATAATTGTGTCTATAAGGATATTGGTTATCTGGTTTGTAATTCCATTCTCTGTTTTCCCATCTATGTTCATAGTTATTTCTTTGATTGTAGTTATTTCTGTTGTGGTTTGGATTGTGTTGGTATTCTCTATATGAGTAATTTCTCCTAGGGGTATAGCCCCAATCTGTGTTTGAATCGTTATTCGGCAGATCATAATTGTTGTGTGAATATTGGTTTGAAAAATAATTTTTGGGTGTTCTTGTGTCATATCTATTTTGATTTGTAAATTTTTCTTCTGTTTGTGTTTTTGTGTGGTATTGGTCATCAGGGTAGTTAGTGTATTGTCTTCTATGATAGTTTTGTTGTTTAATAGATCCTTCTATATTTCGTGTGTCAGATGGAATTTGATTCCTAAATGTCGTGTGATTCGATTGTGGGGGTTTATTTGTATGGTTAGATTTCCCAAATAAATACGATTTGTCTAAAGTTTTTGGGATTGGAGAGGCGACTATTTCAACTGTATTCTCATATGTGGAGTCTATTTCTATTGGAATATCAGTGTCTAGAGTTTCAGAGTAGTCTTCCAGATCTCTGTTATATTTAGATGATTTTGTTGCTAGAATATTTTCTTTAAAACTTGAAATGGTGTTAAAAATTTCTTTTTGATTATTTAGGAACTCGGTATTGTTTTCATAAATTTTTAAAATGTTTTTTTGTTGGTCTATTTCTTTTTTAGTCTCACTTAACGTGATGTTTCTAGACTTGATAATTATTTTCATTAGTGTTATAGATGCGTTTTCAAGGGTATCAAACCATTCATTAGATAGTTCATCGTTTAAGTTGAATGTACAGTTTTTCTTTAATCTAAGTCCTCTTGGGACCATGTTATTCTCAATATATTTTTCTGTATATTTGATTTCTATGGTATTTTTTAGTTCTTTAATCAGAAGTTTTTCCAAGTTATCACATAATTCTGTCAGATTTTTGGGAGTGTTAGTATGAGAATTGATATCTTGGTTTTGGTGTTCTATAGAAATACCTTGTAATATTTCCTCTCTTTGTGCAAATATATCCATATTGGTAGTAATGTGGAAAAACAGGGGTTTTAAGTAAAAAATAAAAAAATAAAAAATGTGGACAAAATATTTGTGTGATAGTGTGTCAGGGTCCGATTATCTTTTTGGAGTTGAACTTTATCTTTCAGTTAAAGATTTATAGATAATAATATATTCTTTTTGTATTCTTTTTGAAAAAAGCGGTGTGTCTCAAACTCAAATAGAAGGAAGTAAGTGATTAGTGAAAAAACAAGTTTAGAGTGAGTGCACCTGGTGAGTGTTAATGTTGGGAAAATTGGTTAATATAACCACGCTCTAAACCCTACAAGTGTGACAATTGTTCCTTCAAACAACTGTCAAAGAATGAAGTGCAATAACCAAGGTGAGGGGAGCTAGAGGTATAATTAGTGGTGATTGTATGTTACTGTGTAACCTAAATAAAAGTTTATGCTTAAGCGTTATGGTTGATAAAATAATATATTTATTTTAAAACACTTTAAAACATATGCATAGTAAAAGTATAGAGCTCTATTACTTTAAGACATATAAAACAATATACAATATACAAATTGTAATAACAATAATTGAAGCTTTAAAATAGTTGCTAAAATATTGTACACTTATTTGCTTGCTTAAATATGTACACTTTTTGCTTTCTTCTGTGGTCTACACGGTCTCTTTTAAGGCTCTAAAAGTTTAGTATTAATATTAATGTTCTTCTAGTACTCACGATTTGGTCTTGAGTGTAAAGGCTTTTTAGCTTTATGGGGTAATAAAAAACCGTTGTGGAGGCAAAATACGTTTGGAGTAAATACAGCCTTAAAGTTGACAATCTTGCTTTTTGTAGTTTTGGAGGTTAATAAGAACAAGCTGTTGATTTGTTTCTATTTCCTTTATTAGGCTGATACAATGTTTATCTCCAATAAGTTGTACTAGAGAAAAATCTTAGCCGTTTTAGCGCTGAAAAGGTGCTTGAAAGTTCCTCAAATTTTTCGTGAAGGCTTTAAATTGAATTATCCGTTGGTCTCTGAGACTGTATACCCTATTTTGTGCTAGTATGCTATTCAGGGTTTGCAGGAGTCTCTAAGAGGCTTATAGCGTTTGAAAATTCCTCAATCTTTAGCAGGAGTTTGTTTGCGAATTACCGTTGGTCTCTGAGACTGTTTACCCTTTAGATTTTGTTCAGGGTTTGCAGGAGTCTCTAAGAGGCAGTTCTGTCTGTTGTCCGGTGTTTTTCTTCTTTTGCGCTTATTATTTCAAGCGCTAGATAGAGCTGAATCCGTTGAAAGGAAGATAGTTCTTGTCCCACAGTGTGGGCATTAACTGTCAAAGAGGGTGCGCACTCAGGTGGGCAGATCTACGCGTTTCGGCGGGTGCCTTTATCAAGATGCCTCTGAGAGTGTTCGCGGTCCTTTTTAAAAAGGGGTAAGTAGCTCCTGGTTGGTTAATTACAAATTCTTAGTTGACCAATCTTTGTGCAGATATTTGAGCAAAATGTTCGGTTACAATTTCAAGCTGTAGTACAGATTTGTGAAATGATAATAATAACGTAAGCTAGAATGAAACTTTTAACATATAAAACTATTCATAATTTCCTAAACATAGTTGATCTGTTTAAGTGTTTGGTAAGTGTGTGCGCCCTCTATAATGATAGAAATATACAGTATAATTTTGTGAAGATAAAATCAATATAATAGTGAGTTGGAAAGGGGGGTGTTATTGTTTCGGGACATATGTGATAACTTAGAATTTTTTGTCCGCATAAAATTGTTTTAATTATTTTGCTGTTTTGTTGCTAAATGTTGTATAAAATTTGCGACAAAATTAATATATTACTCTGTGAATATATGTAAATATAGGAAAGTTTTAAATTCATAATTTTTAGATTAGAAAGTTTAAATCAAACTCCATGTTTAATCCATGTGGATATAAGGTTTTAAAGGAGTAAATATATTCCGCTTCTTTTCTAAGTAGGAGGTTTTCTAGATTTCCCCCTCTGGGATTAAGGAAAACTTTTTTGACTCCCCAATATTTTAGGTGGTGGATATTGCCATTATGATGTTCAGTAAAATGTTTATATAGGTTGGTGCTAGTTGATTTGTGTTCGATATGGTGAAGGTGTTCTCTTATGCGGTCTCTGAGCATGCGGCTAGTTTGGCCAAAGTATTGGTAACCACATAAACATTGTAAACAATAAATGACATTCTTATCTGAACATCGTATGATTTCCTTGATGTTGATATATTGGTTGTTATTATTAGATTTTAGAGTTTTAATTTTGCTGCTATGTTTGCAAGATTTACATGATATACATGGAAAGAAGCCTTCAACTTTTTCTTTGTTAAGATCGAATGTATTGGGGTTGTGAATTTCCTTGTATTTGAATTCACTTGGTGATAGTATGTTTTTTAGGTTTTTTGCTTTTTTAAAAATGATGTCGGGATTATTTTTCAATCTATGTCCCAAAATTTGGTCGTGTTTTATATAATGCCAGTGTTTGTTTAAAATCTTTTTGATTTCATGATGTTGTGAGTTATATTGCGTTATAAAAGGAATAAATAAGGGATCGTTTTTGTTTTGGTTAGGTGCTGATTTTTGTTTTGGTGCGAGTATCAAGTTTCTATCCATTTCTTTTACCTCCAATTGTGTTTTCTCCAAAGTGTGAATGTTATATCTTTTTTCAATGAATCTCTGTTTAAGAGTTTCTGATTGGGTGGAGTATTGATTAATATCTGAACAATTTTTCCTGATTCTGGTGAATTGATTTTTGGGGATATTTGTTTTCCATTTATTTAGGTGGCAGCTTTTATTGTGTATGTAGTTATTGGCGTCTGTTTTTTTAAAAAAGGTTTTGGTTGTAATCATCATATTGTTAATTTCTATTTCTAAGTCCAAATAGTGAATCGAGTTTGTGCTAAATTCATGAGTGAAATTGAGGCCTAGTGTGTTGTTATTTAAGTCTTCTAGAAATAATTCTAGAAGTTCAGGTTCGCCTTTCCAGATTATAAATAGGTCATCTATATAGCGGTAATATAGCACAAGGTTCGCCCCCCATGGGCTAGAATTTATGTAATTATGTTCAAAATAACCCATGAATAGATTAGCATAACTGGGGGCGAACCTTGTGCCCATAGCAGTCCCCTTGTGTTGTAGAAAAATCTCGTCATTAAATAAAAAAGAGTTGTTATATAATATAAAATGGATACAATCAATTAGGAATTTATTTTGTTCTTTATTTAAATTTGGATCCTTGTCTAAGAAGAATTTTATAGCTTTAAGCCCTTTTTGGTGGTCTATGTTTGTATATAGGGAATTTACATCGCATGTTACTAAAAGGAAGTTTTCTTCCCAAGTTATATCTTTTAGGATGTTGAGTAATTGAGTCGAGTCTTTTAGATAGGATGGTAACTGGGAAACGTATGACTGTAAGAAGAAATCGACATATTGCGAAAGATTTGATGTGAGGGATCCTATGCCTGAAATGATAGGTCGTCCAGGGGGAAGTATGTAAAAAGTAGGTGAAAATGGGGTTTGCAGTGTTTAGAAAATCAAATTCATTTTTTGTAAGTACTCCTGAGTTGAATGCTTTTATGAGAAGATCTTGTAGTTTTTTTGTTTGGTTTTTTAAGGGATTAGATCTTAGTTTTTTATATGTTGTCTGGTCATTTAGGAGTCTGTACGATTCCTCTAAATAAAAAGATGTGTCCATAAGGACTATTCCTCCGCCCTTGTCTGCTTGCTTGATGGTGATTTCATTATTATTTTTTAGATCTTTTATAATTTTTAGTTCCTTTTGTGTCATATTCCAAAATACGTTTGGAGTAAATACAGCCTTAAAGTTGACAATCTTGCTTTTTGTAGTTTTGGAGGTTAATAAGAACAAGCTGTTGATTTGTTTCTATTTCCTTTATTAGGCTGATACAATGTTTATCTCCAATAAGTTGTACTAGAGAAAAATCTTAGCCGTTTTAGCGCTGAAAATATTCAACATAAGTAAATATCAATTGAATCCTCTTCAAAAATCAGTTCTAAGTAAAGGCCTATCATTTGCCCCTTCATGCAAATTAAATAAATTTGAAACCCTCATAAACATAAACCAATACATACGTAAACTCACCTTAAAAAGATATTTCATAAAGAACCCTCTTGAGAACAAAACCCTCAAAGAAAATGAACAAAAATTTAAACACACTAATCTAAAAGCCCCCTCAACGTTCTATCCCACAAATGAAAAAAGCGAAGACATTAAACTCTTTGAGAAAATGGTCAAACAAGATATAGACAAACTAGATCAAAACGAATTCATAAAATGGAATATGACACAAAAGGAACTAAAAATTATAAAAGATCTAAAAAATAATAATGAAATCACCATCAAGCAAGCAGACAAGGGCGGAGGAATAGTCCTTATGGACACATCTTTTTATTTAGAGGAATCGTACAGACTCCTAAATGACCAGACAACATATAAAAAACTAAGATCTAATCCCTTAAAAAACCAAACAAAAAAACTACAAGATCTTCTCATAAAAGCATTCAACTCAGGAGTACTTACAAAAAATGAATTTGATTTTCTAAACACTGCAAACCCCATTTCACCTACTTTTTACATACTTCCTAAAATTCATAAAAACTTAACCAAACCCCCTGGACGACCTATCATTTCAGGCATAGGATCCCTCACATCAAATCTTTCGCAATATGTCGATTTCTTCTTACAGTCATACGTTTCCCAGTTACCATCCTATCTAAAAGACTCGACTCAATTACTCAACATCCTAAAAGATATAACTTGGGAAGAAAACTTCCTTTTAGTAACATGCGATGTAAATTCCCTATATACAAACATAGACCACCAAAAAGGGCTTAAAGCTATAAAATTCTTCTTAGACAAGGATCCAAATTTAAATAAAGAACAAAATAAATTCCTAATTGATTGTATCCATTTTATATTATATAACAACTCTTTTTTATTTAATGACGAGATTTTTCTACAACACAAGGGGACTGCTATGGGCACAAGGTTCGCCCCCAGTTATGCTAATCTATTCATGGGTTATTTTGAACATAATTACATAAATTCTAGCCCATGGGGGGCGAACCTTGTGCTATATTACCGCTATATAGATGACCTATTTATAATCTGGAAAGGCGAACCTGAACTTCTAGAATTATTTCTAGAAGACTTAAATAACAACACACTAGGCCTCAATTTCACTCATGAATTTAGCACAAACTCGATTCACTATTTGGACTTAGAAATAGAAATTAACAATATGATGATTACAACCAAAACCTTTTTTAAAAAAACAGACGCCAATAACTACATACACAATAAAAGCTGCCACCTAAATAAATGGAAAACAAATATCCCCAAAAATCAATTCACCAGAATCAGGAAATATTGTTCAGATATTAATCAATACTCCACCCAATCAGAAACTCTTAAACAGAGATTCATTGAAAAAAGATATAACATTCACACTTTGGAGAAAACACAATTGGAGGTAAAAGAAATGGATAGAAACTTGATACTCGCACCAAAACAAAAATCAGCACCTAACCAAAACAAAAACGATCCCTTATTTATTCCTTTTATAACGCAATATAACTCACAACATCATGAAATCAAAAAGATTTTAAACAAACACTGGCATTATATAAAACACGACCAAATTTTGGGACATAGATTGAAAAATAATCCCGACATCATTTTTAAAAAAGCAAAAAACCTAAAAAACATACTATCACCAAGTGAATTCAAAAACAAGGAAATTCACAACCCCAATACATTCGATCTTAACAAAGAAAAAGTTGAAGGCTTCTTTCCATGTATATCATGTAAATCTTGCAAACATAGCAGCAAAATTAAAACTCTAAAATCTAATAATAACAACCAATATATCAACATCAAGGAAATCATATGATGTTCAGATAAGAATGTCATTTATTGTTTACAATGTTTATGTGGTTACCAATACTTTGGCCAAACTAGCCGCATGCTCAGAGACCGCATAAGAGAACACCTTCACCATATCGAACACAAATCAACTAGCACCAACCTATATAAACATTTTACTGAACATCATAATGGCAATATCCACCACCTAAAATATTGGGGAGTCAAAAAAGTTTTCCTTAATCCCAGAGGGGGAAATCTAGAAAACCTCCTACTTAGAAAAGAAGCGGAATATATTTACTCCTTTAAAACCTTATATCCACATGGATTAAACATGGAGTTTGATTTAAACTTTCTAATCTAAAAATTATGAATTTAAAACTTTCCTATATTTACATATATTCACAGAGTAATATATTAATTTTGTCGCAAATTTTATACAACATTTAGCAACAAAACAGCAAAATAATTAAAACAATTTTATGCGGACAAAAAATTCTAAGTTATCACATATGTCCCGAAACAATAACACCCCCCTTTCCAACTCACTATTATATTGATTTTATCTTCACAAAATTATACTGTATATTTCTATCATTATAGAGGGCGCACACACTTACCAAACACTTAAACAGATCAACTATGTTTAGGAAATTATGAATAGTTTTATATGTTAAAAGTTTCATTCTAGCTTACGTTATTATTATCATTTCACAAATCTGTACTACAGCTTGAAATTGTAACCGAACATTTTGCTCAAATATCTGCACAAAGATTGGTCAACTAAGAATTTGTAATTAACCAACCAGGAGCTACTTACCCCTTTTTAAAAAGGACCGCGAACACTCTCAGAGGCATCTTGATAAAGGCACCCGCCAAAACGCGTAGATCTGCCCACCTGAGTGCGCACCCTCTTTGACAGTTAATGCCCACACTGTGGGACAAGAACTATCTTCCTTTCAACGGATTCAGCTCTATCTAGCGCTTGAAATAATAAGCGCGAAAGAAGAAAAACACCGGACAACAGACAGAACTGCCTCTTAGAGACTCCTGCAAACCCTGAACAAAATCTAAAGGGTAAACAGTCTCAGAGACCAACGGTAATTCGCAAACAAACTCCTGCTAAAGATTGAGGAATTTTCAAACGCTATAAGCCTCTTAGAGACTCCTGCAAACCCTGAATAGCATACTAGCACAAAATAGGGTATACAGTCTCAGAGACCAACGGATAATTCAATTTAAAGCCTTCACGAAAAATTTGAGGAACTTTCAAGCACCTTTTCAGCGCTAAAACGGCTAAGATTTTTCTCTAGTACAACTTATTGGAGATAAACATTGTATCAGCCTAATAAAGGAAATAGAAACAAATCAACAGCTTGTTCTTATTAACCTCCAAAACTACAAAAAGCAAGATTGTCAACTTTAAGGCTGTATTTACTCCAAACGTATTTTGCCTCCACAACGGTTTTTTATTACCCCATAAAGCTAAAAAGCCTTTACACTCAAGACCAAATCGTGAGTACTAGAAGAACATTAATATTAATACTAAACTTTTAGAACCTTAAAAGAGACCGTGTAGACCACAGAAGAAAGCAAAAAGTGTACATATTTAAGCAAGCAAATAAGTGTACAATATTTTAGCAACTATTTTAAAGCTTCAATTATTGTTATTACAATTTGTATATTGTATATTGTTTTATATGTCTTAAAGTAATAGAGCTCTATACTTTTACTATGCATATGTTTTAAAGTGTTTTAAAATAAATATATTATTTTATCAACCATAACGCTTAAGCATAAACTTTTATTTAGGTTACACAGTAACATACAATCACCACTAATTATACCTCTAGCTCCCCTCACCTTGGTTATTGAAACTTTTGATTCGTCAAGCTTATTTGGAGTCGGGTCAAACCCCGCCTCAGAGAATTACAGCTCATTCTACTAGATCAGTCTCTACTTCATGGGCTTTTAAGAATGAAGCTTCAGTCGATCAGATTTGCAAAGCAGCCACTTGGTCCTCTTTGCATACATTTACTAAATTCTACCATTTTGATGTATTTGCTTCTTCGGAAGCAGTTTTTGGTAGAAAGTTCTTCAGGCAGCTGTTTCAGTTTGATTCTTCTGCTTTTTGATTTAAGTTTTTTTCTTTCAAAGTGAAAATAA